>NW_027331980.1:1221428-1526785 GCF_048418815.1 Hemitrygon akajei | reverse complement strand
TTTGTGTGGTGTTCTGCAATGGTACGTTCCAGTGAGACAGAAGGTTATGGAGGGGTACAGGTTCAGGGCATATTTGAGTGGAGTTCGGCATTGGTGCGTTCCAGTGAGACAGGGAAGTTATGGAGGGGTACAGGTTCAGGGCATGTTTGTGTGGAGTTCTGCATTGGTACGTTCCAGTGAGACAGGGAGGTTATGGAGGGGTACAGGTTCAGGGCATACTTGTGTGGAGTTCTGCATTGGTACGTTCCAGTGAGACAGGGAGGTTATGGAGGGGTACAGGTTCAGGGCAAGTTTGTGTGGAGTTCTGCATTGGTGCGTTCCAGTGAGACAAGGAGGTTATGGGCGGGTACAGGTTCAGGGCATATTTGTGTGGAATTCTGCATTGGTACGTTCCAGTGAGACAGGGAGGTTATGCACGGTACAGGATCAGGGCATATTTGAGTGGAGTTCTGCATTGGTACGTTCCAGTGAGACAGGGAGGTTATTGAGAAGTACAGGTTCAGGGCAAATTTGTGTGGAGTTCTGCATTGGTGCGTTCCAGTGAGACAAGGAGGTTATGGGCTGGTACACGTTCAGGGCATATTTGTGTGGAATTCTGCATTGGTACGTTCCAGTGAGACAGGGAGGTTATGGAGGGTACCGGTTCAGGGCATATTTGTGTGGAGTTCTGCATTGGTACGTTCCAGTGAGACAGGGAGGTTATGGAGGGTTACAGGTTCAGGGCATATTTGTGCGGAGTTCTGCATTGGTAATTTCCAGTGAGACAGGGAGGTTATGGTCGGGTACAGGATCAGGGCATATTTGAGTGGAGTTCGGCATTGGTGTGTTCCAGTGAGACAGGGAGGTTATGGAGGGGTACAGGTTCAGGGCATATTTGTGTGGAGTTCTGCATTGGTACGTTCCAGTGAGACAGTGAGGTTATGGAGGGGTACAGGTTCAGGGCATATTTGTGTGTTGTTCTGCAATGGTACGTTCCAGTGAGACAGGGAGGTTATGCACGGTACAGGATCAGGGCATATTTGAGTGGAGTTCGGCATTGGTGCGTTCCAGGGAGACAGGGAGGTTATGGAGGGTACCGGTTCAGGGCATATTTGTGTGGAGTTCTGCATTGGTACGTTCCAGAGAGACAGGGAGTTTATGGAGGGTACAGTTTCAGGGCATATTTGTGTGGAGTTCTGCGTTGGTACGTTCCAGTGAGACAAGGAGCTTATGGGCGGGTACACATTCAGGGCATATTTGTGTGGTGTTCTGCAATGGTACGTTCCAGTGAGACTGGGAGGTTATGGAGGGGTACAGGTTCAGGGCATATTTGAGTGTAGTTCTGCATTTGTACGTTCCAGTGAGTCAGGGAGGTTATGGAGTGTACAGGTTCAGCGCACATTTGTCTGGAGTTCTGCATTGGTACGTTCCAGTGAGACAGGGAGGTTATGGAGGGTACAGGTTCAGGGCATATTTGTGTGCAGTTCTGCAGTGGTACGTTCCAGTGAGACAGGGAGGTTATGGTCGGGTACAGGTTCAGGGCATATTTGTGTGGAGTTCTGCATTGGTACGTTCCAGTGAGACAGGGAGGTTATGGAGGGTACAGGTTCAGGGCATATTTGTGTGGAGTTCTGCAGTGTTACGTTCCAGTGAGACAGGGAGGTTATGGTCGGGTACAGGTTCAGGGCATATTTGTGCGTAGTTCTGCTTTGCTACGTTCCAGTGAGACAGGGAGGTTATGGAGGGTATCGGTTCAGGGCATATTTGTGTGGAGTTCTGAATTGGTACGTTCCAGTGAGACAGGGAGGTTATGGTCGGGTACAGGTTCAGGGCATATTTGTGTGGAGTTCTGCATTGGTACGTTCCTGTGAGATAGGGAGGTTATGGAGGGGTACAGGTTCAGGGCATATTTGTGTGTAGTTCTGCATTGTTACGTTCCAGTGAGACAGGGAGGATATGGAGGGTACAGGTTCAGGGCATATTTGTGTGGAGTTCTGCAGTGGTACATTCCAGTGAGACAGGGAGATTATGGTCGGGTACAGGTTCAGGGCATATTTGTGCGTAGTTCTGCATTGGTACGTTCCAGTGAGACAGGGAGGTTATGGAGGGGTACAGGTTCAGGGCAAATTTGTGTGGAGTTCTGCATTGGTGCGTTCCAGTGAGACAGGGAGGTTATGGGCGGGTGCACTTTCAGGGCATATTTGTGTGGAATTCTGCATTGGTCCGTTCCAGTGAGACAGTGAGGTTATGAAGGGTACCGGTTCAGGACATATTTGTGTTGAGTTCTGCATTGGTACGTTCCAGTGAGACAGGGAGGTTATGCACGGTACAGGATCAGGGCACATTTGTGCGTAGTTCTGCATTGGTACGTTCCAGTGAGACAGGGAGGTTATGGAGTGTACAGGTTCAGGGCATATTTGTGTGGAGTTCTGCGTTGGTATGTTCCAGTGTGACAAGGATCTTATGGGCGGGTAAACGTTCAGGGCATATTTGTGTGGTGTTCTGCAATGGTACGTTCCAGTGAGACTGGGAGGTTATGGAGGGGTACAGGTTCAGGGCATATTTGAGTGTAGTTCTGCATTTGTACGTTGCAGTGAGTCAGGGAGGTTATGGAGGGTACAGGTTCAGGGCATATTTGTGTGGAGTTCTGCATTGGTACGTTCCAGTGAGTCAGGGAGGTTATGGAGGGTACAGGTTCAGGGCATATTTGTGTGGAGTTCTGCAGTGTTACGTTCCAGTGAGACAGGGAGGGTATGGTCTGGTACAGGTTCAGGGCATATTTGTGCGTAGTTCTGCTTTGCTACGTTCCAGTGAGACAGGGAGGTTATGGAGGGTATCGGTTCAGGGCATATTTGTGTGGAGTTCTGAATTGGTACGTTCCAGTGAGACAGGGAGGTTATGGTCGGGTACAGGTTCAGGGCATATTTGTGTGGAGTTGCTGCATTGGTACTTTCCAGTGAGACAGGGAGGTTATGGAGGGGTACAGGTTCAGGGCATATTTGTGTGGAGTTCTGCATTGGTACGTTCCTGTGAGATAGGGAGGTTATGGAGGGGTACAGGTTCAGGGCATATTTGTGTGTAGTTCTGCATTGGTACGTTCCAGTGAGACAGGGAGGTTATGGAGGGGTACAGATTCAGGGCATACTTGTGTGGAGTTCTGCATTGGTACATTCCAGTGAGACAGGGAGGTTATGGAGGTGTACAGGTTCAGGGCAAATTTGAGTGGAGTTCTGCATTGGTGCGTTCCAGTGAGACAAGGAGGTTATGGGCGGGTAACTTTCAGGGCATATTTGTGTGGTGTTCTGCAATGGTACGTTCCAGTGAGACAGAAGGTTATGGAGGGGTACAGGTTCAGGGCATATTTGAGTGGAGTTCGGCATTGGTGCGTTCCAGTGAGACAGGGAAGTTATGGAGGGGTACAGGTTCAGGGCATGTTTGTGTGGAGTTCTGCATTGGTACGTTCCAGTGAGACAGGGAGGTTATGGAGGGGTACAGGTTCAGGGCTTACTTGTGTGGAGTTCTGCATTGGTACGTTCCAGTGAGACAGGGAGGTTATGGAGGGGTACAGGTTCAGGGCAAGTTTGTGTGGAGTTCTGCATTGGTGCGTTCCAGTGAGACAAGGAGGTTATGGGCGGGTACATGTTTACGGCATATTTGTGTGGAATTCTGCATTGGTACGTTCCAGTGAGACAGGGAGGTTATGCACGGTACAGGATCAGGGCATATTTGAGTGGAGTTCTGCATTGGTACGTTCCAGTGAGACAGGGAGGTTATTGAGAAGTACAGGTTCAGGGCAAATTTGTGTGGAGTTCTGCATTGGTGCGTTCCAGTGAGACAAGGAGGTAATGGGCTGGTACACGTTCAGGGCATATTTGTGTGGAATTCTGCATTGGTACGTTCCAGTGAGACAGGGAGGTTATGGAGGGTACCGGTTCAGGGCATATTTGTGTGGAGTTCTGCATTGGTACGTTCCAGTGAGACAGGGAGGTTATGGAGGGTTACAGGTTCAGGGCATATTTGTGCGGAGTTCTGCATTGGTAATTTCCAGTGAGACAGGGAGGTTATGGTCGGGTACAGGATCAGGGCATATTTGAGTGGAGTTCGGCATTGGTGTGTTCCAGTGAGACAGGGAGGTTTTGGAGGGGTACAGGTTCAGGGCATATTTGTGTGGAGTTCTGCATTGGTACGTTCCAGTGAGACAGTGAGGTTATGGAGGGGTACAGGTTCAGGGCATATTTGTGTGTTGTTCTGCAATGGTACGTTCCAGTGAGACAGGGAGGTTATGCACGGTACAGGATCAGGGCATATTTGAGTGGAGTTCGGCATTGGTGCGTTCCAGGGAGACAGGGAGGTTATGGAGGGTACCGGTTCAGGGCATATTTGTGTGGAGTTCTGCATTGGTACGTTCCAGAGAGACAGGGAGGTTATGGAGGGTACAGTTTCAGGGCATATTTGTGTGGAGTTCTGCGTTGGTACGTTCCAGTGAAACAAGGAGCTTATGGGCGGGTACACATTCAGGGCATATTTGTGTGGTGTTCTGCAATGGTACGTTCCAGTGAGACTGGGAGGTTATGGAGGGGTACAGGTTCAGGGCATATTTGAGTGTAGTTCTGCATTTGTACGTTCCAGTGAGTCAGGGAGGTTATGGAGTGTACAGGTTCAGCGCACATTTGTCTGGAGTTCTGCATTGGTACGTTCCAGTGAGACAGGGAGGTTATGGAGGGTACAGGTTCAGGGCATATTTGTTTGCAGTTCTGCAGTGGTACGTTCCAGTGAGACAGGGAGGTTATGGTCGGGTACAGGTTCAGGGCATATTTGTGTGGAGTTCTGCATTGGTACGTTCCAGTGAGACAGGGAGGTTATGAAGGGTACAGGTTCAGGGCATATTTGTGTGGAGTTCTGCAGTTTTACGTTCCAGTGAGACAGGGAGGTTATGGTCGGGTACAGGTTAAGGGCATATTTGTGCGTAGTTCTGCTTTGCTACGTTCCAGTGAGACAGGGAGGTGATGGAGGGTATCGGTTCAGGGCATATTTGTGTGGAGTTCTGAATTGGTACGTTCCAGTGAGACAGGGAGGTTATGGTCGGGTACAGGTTCAGGGCATATTTGTGTGGAGTTCTGCATTGGTACGTTCCTGTGAGATAGGGAGGTTATGGAGGGGTACAGGTTCAGGGCATATTTGTGTGTAGTTCTGCAGTGGTACGTTCCAGTGAGACAGGGAGGTTATGGAGGGTATAGGTTCAGGGCATATTTGTGTGGAGTTCTGCAGTGGTACATTCCAGTGAGACAGGGAGATTATGGTCGGGTACAGGTTCAGGGCATATTTGTGCATAGTTCTGCATTGGTACGTTCCAGTGAGACAGGAAGGTTATGGAGGGGTACAGGTTCAGGGCAAATTTGTGTGGAGTTCTGCATTGGTGCGTTCCAGTGAGACAGGGAGGTTATGGGCGGGTGCACTTTCAGGGCATATTTGTGTGGAATTCTGCATTGGTACGTTCCAGTGAGACAGTGAGGTTATGAAGGGTACCGGTTCAGGGCATATTTGTGTTGAGTTCTGCATTGGTACGTTCCAGTGAGACAGGGAGGTTATGCACGGTACAGGATCAGGGCATATTTGTGCGTAGTTCTGCATTGGTACGTTCCAGTGAGACAGGGAGGTTATGGAGTGTACAGGTTCAGGGCATATTTGTGTGGAGTTCTGCGTTGGTATGTTCCAGTGAGACAAGGATCTTATGGGCGGGTAAACGTTCAGGGCATATTTGTGTGGTGTTCTGCAATGGTACGTTCCAGTGAGACTGGGAGGTTATGGAGGGGTACAGGTTCAGGGCATATTTGAGTGTAGTTCTGCATTTGTACGTTGCAGTGAGTCAGGGAGGTTATGGAGGGTACAGGTTCAGGGCATATTTGTGTGGAGTTCTGCATTGGTACGTTCCAGTGAGACAGGGAGGTTATGGAGGGTACAGGTTCAGGGCATATTTGTGTGGAGTTCTGCAGGGTTACGTTCCAGTGAGACAGGGAGGTTATGGTCGGGTACAGGTTCAGGGCATATTTGTGCGTAGTTCCGCTTTGCTACGTTCCAGTGAGACAGGGAGGTTATGGAGGGTATCGGTTCAGGGCATATTTGTGTGGAGTTCTGAATTGGTACGTTCCAGTGAGACAGGGAGGTTATGGTCGGGTACAGGTTCAGGGCATATTTGTGTGGAGTTGCTGCATTGGTACTTTCCAGTGAGACAGGGAAGTTATGGAGGGGTACAGATTCAGGGCATATTTGTGTGGAGTTCTGCATTGGTACGTTCCTGTGAGATAGGGAGGTTATGGAGGGGTACAGGTTCAGGGCATATTTGTGTGTAGTTCTGCATTGGTACGTTCCAGTGAGACAGGGAGGTTATGGAGGGTACAGGTTCAGGGCATATTTGTGTGGAGTTCTGCAGTGGTACATTCCAGTGAGACAGGGAGATTATGGTCGGGTACAGGTTCAGGGCATATTTGTGCGTAGTTCTGCATTGGTACGTTCCAGTGAGACAGGGAGGTTATGGAGGGGTACAGGTTCAGGGCAAATTTGTGTGGAGTTCTGCATTGGTGCGTTCCAGTAAGACAAGGACGTTATGGGCGGGTACACTTTCAGGGCATATTTGTGTGGTGTTCTGCAATGGTACGTTCCAGTGAGACAGAAGGTTATGGAGGGGTACAGGTTCAGGGCATATTTGAGTGGAGTTCGGCATTGGTGCGTTCCAGTGAGACAGGGAAGTTATGGAGGGGTACAGGTTCAGGGCATATTTGTGTGGAGTTCTGCATTGGTACGTTCCAGTGAGACAGGGAGGTTATGGAGGGGTACAGGTTCAGGGCATACTTGTGTGGAGTTCTGCATTAGTACATTCCAGTGAGACAGGGAGGTTATGGAGGTGTACAGGTTCAGGGCAAATTTGTGTGGAGTTCTGCATTGGTGCGTTCCAGTGAGACAAGGAGGTTATGGGCGGGTAACTTTCAGGGCATATTTGTGTGGTGTTCTGCAATGGTACGTTCCAGTGAGACAGAAGGTTATGGAGGGGTACAGGTTCAGGGCATATTTGAGTGGAGTTCGGCATTGGTGCGTTCCAGTGAGACAGGGAAGTTATGGAGGGGTACAGGTTCAAGGCATGTTTGTGTGGAGTTCTGCATTGGTACGTTCCAGTGAGACAGGGAGGTTATGGAGGGGTACAGGTTCAGGGCATACTTGTGTGGAGTTCTGCATTGGTACGTTCCAGTGAGACAGGGAGGTTATGGAGGGGTACAGGTTCAGGGCAAGTTTGTGTGGAGTTCTGCATTGGTGCGTTCCAGTGAGACAAGGAGGTTATGGGCGGGTACATGTTCAGGGCATATTTGTGTGGAATTCTGCATTGGTACGTTCCAGTGAGACAGGGAGGTTATGCACGGTACAGGATCAGGGCATATTTGAGTGGAGTTCTGCATTGGTACGTTCCAGTGAGACAGGGAGGTTATTGAGAAGTACAGGTTCAGGGCAAATTTGTGTGGAGTTCTGCATTGGTGCGTTCCAGTGAGACAAGGAGGTTATGGGCTGGTACACGTTCAGGGCATATTTGTGTGGAATTCTGCATTGGTACGTTCCAGTGAGACAGGGAGGTTATGGAGGCTACCGGTTCAGGGCATATTTGTGTGGAGTTCTGCATTGGTACGTTCCAGTGAGACAGGGAGGTTATGGAGGGTTACAGGTTCAGGGCATATTTGTGCGGAGTTCTGCATTGGTAATTTCCAGTGAGACAGGGAGGTTATGGTCGGGTACAGGATCAGGGCATATTTGAGTGGAGTTCGGCATTGGTGTGTTCCAGTGAGACAGGGAGGTTATGGAGGGGTACAGGTTCAGGGCATATTTGTGTGTAGTTCTGCATTGGTACGTTCCAGTGAGACAGGGAGGTTATGGTCGGGTACAGGTTCAGGGCATATTTGTGTGGAGTTCTGCATTGGTACTTTCCAGTGAGACAGGGAGGTTATGGAGGGGTACAGGTTCAGGGCATATTTGTGTGGAATTCTGCATTGGTACGTTCCAGTGAGAGAGGGAGGTTATGGAGGGGTACAGTTTCAGGGCATATTTGTGTGGTGTTCTGCAATGGTACGTTCCAGTGTGACAGGGAGATTATGCACGGTACAGGATCAGGGCATATTTGAGTGGAGTTCGGCATTGGTGCGTTCCAGTGAGACAGGGAGGTTATGGAGGGGTACAGGTTCAGGGCATACTTGTGTGGAGTTCTGCAGTGGGACGTTCCAGTGAGACAGGGAGGTTATGGAGGGGTACAGGTTCAGGGCAAATTTGTGTGGAGTTCTGCATTGGTGCGTTCCAGTGAGACAAGGAGTTTATCGGCGGGTACACGTTCAGGGCATATTTGTGTGGAATTCTGCATTGGTACATTCCAGTGAGACAGGGAGGTTATGCACGGTACAGGATCAGGGCATATTTGAGTGGAGTTCTGCATTGGTGTGTTCCAGTGAGACTGGGAGGTTATGGAGGGGTACAGGTTCAGGGCATATTTGTGTGTAGTTCTGCATTGGTACGTTCCAGTGAGACAGGGAGGTTATGGAGGGTACAGGTTCAGGGCATATTTGTGTGGAGTTCTGCAGTGGTACGTTCCAGTGATACAGGGAGGTTATGGTCGGGTACAGGTTCAGGGCATATTTGTGTGGAGTTCTGCATTGGTACTTTCCAGTGAGACAGGGAGGTAATGGAGGGGTACAGGTTCAGGGCATATTTGTGTGGAGTGCTGCATTGGTACGTTCCAGTGAGACAGGGAGGTTATGGAGGGGTACAGGTTGAGGGCATATTTGTGTGTAGTTCTGCATTGGTACGTTCCAGTGAGACAGGGAGGTTATGGAGGGTACAGGTTCATGGCATATTTGTGTGGAGTTCTGCAGTGGTACGTTCCAGTGAGACAGGGAGTTTATGGTCGGGTACAGGTTCAGGGCATATTTGTGTGGAGATCTGCATTGGTACTTTCCAGTGAGACAGGGAGGTTATGGAGGGGTACAGGTTCAGGGCATATTTGTGTGGTATTCTGCATTGGTACGTTCCAGTGTGACAGGGAGATTATGCACGGTACAGGATCAGGGCATATTTGAGTGGAGTTCGGCATTGGTGCGTTCCAGTTAGACAGGGAGGTTATGGAGGGTACCGGTTCAGGGCATATTTGTGTGGAGTTCTGCATTGGTACGTTCCAGAGAGACAGGGAGGTTATGGAGGGTACAGTTTCAGGGCATATTTGTGTGGAGTTCTGCGATGGTACGTTCCAGTGAGACAAGGAGCAAATGGGCGGGTACACATTCAGGGCATATTTGTGTGGTGTTCTGCAATGTTACGTTCCAGTGAGACTGGGAGGTTATGGAGGGGTACAGGTTCAGGGCATATTTGAGTGTAGTTCTGCATTTGTACGTTCCAGTGAGTCAGGGAGGTTATGGAGTGTACAGGTTCAGCGCACATTTGTCTGGAGTTCTGCATTGGTACGTTCCAGTGAGACAGGGAGGTTATGGAGGGTACAGGTTCAGGGCAAATTTGTGTGGAGTTCTGCATTGGTGCGTTCCAGTGAGACAAGGAGTTTATCGGCGGGTACACGTTCAGGGCATATTTGTGTGGAATTCTGCATTGGTACATTCCAGTGAGACAGGGAGGTTATGCACGGTACAGGATCAGGGCATATTTGAGTGGAGTTCTGCATTGGTGTGTTCCAGTGAGACAGGGAGGTTATGGAGGGGTACAGGTTCAGGGCATATTTGTGTGTAGTTCTGCATTGGTACGTTCCAGTGAGACAGGGAGGTTATGGTCGGGTACAGGTTCAGGGCATATTTGTGTGGAGTTCTGCATTGGTACTTTCCAGTGAGACAGGGAGGTTATGGAGGGGTACAGGTTCAGGGCATATTTGTGTGGAATTCTGCATTGGTACGTTCCAGTGAGAGAGGGAGGTTATGGAGGGGTACAGTTTCAGGGCATATTTGTGTGGTGTTCTGCAATGGTACGTTCCAGTGTGACAGGGAGATTATGCACGGTACAGGATCAGGGCATATTTGAGTGGAGTTCGGCATTGGTGCGTTCCAGTGAGACAGGGAGGTTATGGAGGGGTACAGGTTCAGGGCATACTTGTGTGGAGTTCTGCAGTGGGACGTTCCAGTGAGACAGGGAGGTTATGGAGGGGTACAGGTTCAGGGCAAATTTGTGTGGAGTTCTGCATTGGTGCGTTCCAGTGAGACAAGGAGTTTATCGGCGGGTACACGTTCAGGGCATATTTGTGTGGAATTCTGCATTGGTACATTCCAGTGAGACAGGGAGGTTATGCACGGTACAGGATCAGGGCATATTTGAGTGGAGTTCTGCATTGGTGTGTTCCAGTGAGACTGGGAGGTTATGGAGGGGTACAGGTTCAGGGCATATTTGTGTGTAGTTCTGCATTGGTACGTTCCAGTGAGACAGGGAGGTTATGGAGGGTACAGGTTCAGGGCATATTTGTGTGGAGTTCTGCAGTGGTACGTTCCAGTGATACAGGGAGGTTATGGTCGGGTACAGGTTCAGGGCATATTTGTGTGGAGTTCTGCATTGGTACTTTCCAGTGAGACAGGGAGGTTTTGGAGGGGTACAGGTTCAGGGCATATTTGTGTGGTATTCTGCATTGGTACGTTCCAGTGTGACAGGGAGATTATGCACGGTACAGGATCAGGGCATATTTGAGTGGAGTTCGGCATTGGTGCGTTCCAGTGAGACAGGGAGGTTATGGAGGGTACCGGTTCAGGGCATATTTGTGTGGAGTTCTGCATTGGTACGTTCCAGAGAGACAGGGAGGTTATGGAGGGTACAGTTTCAGGGCATATTTGTGTGGAGTTCTGCGTTGGTACGTTCCAGTGAGACAAGGAGCTTATGGGCGGGTACACATTCAGGGCATATTTGTGTGGTGTTCTGCAATGGTACGTTCCAGTGAGACTGGGAGGTTATGGAGGGGTACAGGTTCAGGGCATATTTGAGTGTAGTTCTGCATTTGTACGTTCCAGTGAGTCAGGGAGGTTATGGAGTGTACAGGTTCAGCGCACATTTGTCTGGAGTTCTGCATTGGTACGTTCCAGTGAGACAGGGAGGTTATGGAGGGTACAGGTTCAGGGCATATTTGTGTGCAGTTCTGCAGTGGTACGTTCCAGTGAGACAGGGAGGTTATGGTCGGGTACAGGTTCAGGGCATATTTGTGTGGAGTTCTGCATTGGTACGTTCCAGTGAGACAGGGAGGTTATGAAGGGTACAGGTTCAGGGCATATTTGTGTGGAGTTCTGCAGTGTTACGTTCCAGTGAGACAGGGAGGTTATGGTCGGGTACAGGTTAAGGGCATATTTGTGCGTAGTTCTGCTTTGCTACGTTCCAGTGAGACAGGGATTTTATGGAGGGTATCGGTTCAGGGCATATTTGTGTGGAGTTCTGAATTGGTACGTTCCAGTGAGACAGGGAGGTTATGGTCGGGTACAGGTTCAGGGCATATTTGTGTGGAGTTCTGCATTGGTACGTTCCTGTGAGATAGGGAGGTTATGGAGGGGTACAGGTTCAGGGCATATTTGTGTGTAGTTCTGCATTGGTACGTTCCAGTGAGACAGGGAGGTTATGGAGGGTACAGGTTCAGGGCATATTTGTGTGGAGTTCTGCAGTGGTACTTTCCAGTGAGACAGGGAGATTATGGTCGGGTACAGGTTCAGGGCATATTTGTGCGTAGTTCTGCATTGGTACGTTCCAGTGAGACAGGGAGGTTATGGAGGGGTACAGGTTCAGGGCAAATTTGTGTGGAGTTCTGCATTGGTGCGTTCCAGTGAGACAGGGAGGTTATGGGCGGGTGCACTTTCAGGGCATATTTGTGTGGAATTCTGCATTGGTACGTTCCAGTGAGACAGTGAGGTTATGAAGGGTACCGGTTCAGGGCATATTTGTGTTGAGTTCTGCATTGGTACGTTCCAGTGAGACAGGGAGGTTATGCACGGTACAGGATCAGGGCATATTTGTGCGTAGTTCTGCATTGGTACGTTCCAGTGAGACAGGGAGGTTATGGGGTGTACAGGTTCAGGGCATATTTGTGTGGAGTTCTGCGTTGGTATGTTCCAGTGAGACAAGGATCTTATGGGCGGGTAAACGTTCAGGGCATATTTGTGTGGTGTTCTGCAATGGTACGTTCCAGTGCGACTGGGAGGTTATGGAGGGGTACAGGTTCAGGGCATATTTGAGTGTAGTTCTGCATTTGTACGTTGCAGTGAGTCAGGGAGGTTATGGAGGGTACAGGTTCAGGGCATATTTGTGTGGAGTTCTGCATTGGTACGTTCCAGTGAGACAGGGAGGTTATGGAGGGTACAGGTTCAGGGCATATTTGTGTGGAGTTCTGCAGTGTTACGTTCCAGTGAGACAGGGAGGTTATGGTCTGGTACAGGTTCAGGGCATAATTGTGCGTAGTTCCGCTTTGCTACGTTCCAGTGAGACAGGGAGGTTATGGAGGGTATCGGTTCAGGGCATATTTGTGTGGAGTTCTGAATTGGTACGTTCCAGTGAGACAGGGAGGTTATGGTCGGGTACAGGTTCAGGGCATATTTGTGTGGAGTTGCTGCATTGGTACTTTCCAGTGAGACAGGGAAGTTATGGAGGGGTACAGGTTCAGGGCATATTTGTGTGGAGTTCTGCATTGGTACGTTCCTGTGAGATAGGGAGGTTATGGAGGGGTACAGGTTCAGGGCATATTTGTGTGTAGTTCTGCATTGGTACGTTCCAGTGAGACAGGGAGGTTATGGAGGGTACAGGTTCAGGGCATATTTGTGTGGAGTTCTGCAGTGGTACATTCCAGTGAGACAGGGAGATTATGGTCGGGTACAGGTTCAGGGCATATTTGTGCGTAGTTCTGCATTGGTACGTTCCAGTGAGACAGGGAGGTTATGGAGGGGTACAGGTTCAGGGCAAATTTGTGTGGAGTTCTGCATTGGTGCGTTCCAGTAAGACAAGGACGTTATGGGCGGGTACACTTTCAGTGCATATTTGTGTGGTGTTCTGCAATGGTACGTTCCAGTGAGACAGAAGGTTATGGAGGGGTACAGGTTCAGGGCATATTTGAGTGGAGTTCGGCATTGGTGCGTTCCAGTGAGACAGGGAAGTTATGGAGGGGTACAGGTTCAGGGCATATTTGTGTGGAGTTCTGCATTGGTACGTTCCAGTGAGACAGGGAGGTTATGGAGGGGTACAGGTTCAGGGCATACTTGTGTGGAGTTCTGCATTGGTACATTCCAGTGAGACAGGGAGGTTATGGAGGTGTACAGGTTCAGGGCAAATTTGTGTGGAGTTCTGCATTGGTGCGTTCCAGTGAGACAAGGAGGTTATGGGCGGGTAACTTTCAGGGCATATTTGTGTGGTGTTCTGCAATGGTACGTTCCAGTGAGACAGAAGGTTATGGAGGGGTACAGTTTCAGGGCATATTTGAGTGGAGTTCGGCATTGGTGCGTTCCAGTGAGACAGGGAAGTTATGGAGGGGTACAGGTTCAGGGCATGTTTGTGTGGAGTTCTGCATTGGTACGTTCCAGTGAGACAGGGAGGTTATGGAGGGGTACAGGTTCAGGGCAAGTTTGTGTGGAGTTCTGCATTGGTGCGTTCCAGTGAGACAAGGAGGTTATGGGCGGGTACATGTTCAGGGTATATTTGTGTGGAATTCTGCATTGGTACGTTCCAGTGAGACAGGGAGGTTATGCACGGTACAGGATCAGGGCATATTTGAGTGGAGTTCTGCATTGGTACGTTCCAGTGAGACAGGGAGGTTATTGAGAAGTACAGGTTCAGGGCAAATTTGTGTGGAGTTCTGCATTGGTGCGTTCCAGTGAGACAAGGAGGTTATGGGCTGGTACACGTTCAGGGCATATTTGTGTGGAATTCTGCATTGGTACGTTCCAGTGAGACAGGGAGGTTATGGAGGCTACCGGTTCAGGGCATATTTGTGTGGAGTTCTGCATTGGTACGTTCCAGTGAGACAGGGAGGTTATGGAGGGTTACAGGTTCAGGGCATATTTGTGCGGAGTTCTGCATTGGTAATTTCCAGTGAGACAGGGAGGTTATGGTCGGGTACAGGATCAGGGCATATTTGAGTGGAGTTCGGCATTGGTGTGTTCCAGTGAGACAGGGAGGTTATGGAGGGGTACAGGTTCAGGGCATACTTGTGTGGAGTTCTGCATTGGTGCGTTCCAGTGAGACAGGGAGGTTATGGAGGGGTACAGGTTCAGGGCAAATTTGTGTGGAGTTCTGCATTGGTGCGTTCCAGTGAGACAAGGAGTTTATCGGCGGGTACACGTTCAGGGCATATTTGTGTGGAATTCTGCATTGGTACATTCCAGTGAGACAGGGAGGTTATGCACGGTACAGGATCAGGGCATATTTGAGTGGAGTTCTGCATTGGTGTGTTCCAGTGAGACTGGGAGGTTATGGAGGGGTACAGGTTCAGGGCATATTTGTGTGTAGTTCTGCATTGGTACGTTCCAGTGAGACAGGGAGGTTATGGAGGGTACAGGTTCAGGGCATATTTGTGTGGAGTTCTGCAGTGGTACTTTCCAGTGATACAGGGAGGTTATGGTCGGGTACAGGTTCAGGGCATATTTGTGTGGAGTTCTGCATTGGTACTTTCCAGTGAGACAGGGAGGTTATGGAGGGTTACAGGTTCAGGGCATATTTGTGTGGAGTGCTGCATTGGTACGTTCCAGTGAGACAGGGAGGTTATGGAGGGGTACAGGTTGAGGGCATATTTGTGTGTAGTTCTGCAGTGGTACGTTCCAGTGAGACAGGGAGGTTATGGTCGGGTACAGGTTCAGGGCATATTTGTGTGGAGATCTGCATTGGTACTTTCCAGTGAGACAGGGAGGTTATGGAGGGGTACAGGTTCAGGGCATATTTGTGTGGAATTCTGCATTGGTACGTTCCAGTGTGACAGGGAGATTATGCACGGTACAGGATCAGGGCATATTTGAGTGGAGTTCGGCATTGGTGCGTTCCAGTGAGACAGGGAGGTTATGGAGGGGTACAGGTTCAGGGCATACTTGTGTGGAGTTCTGCAGTGGGACGTTCCAGTGAGACAGGGAGGTTATGGAGGGGTACAGGTTCAGGGCAAATTTGTGTGGAGTTCTGCATTGGTGCGTTCCAGTGAGACAAGGAGGTTATCGGCGGGTACACTTTCAGGGCATATTTCTGTGGAATTCTGCATTGGTACATTCCAGTGAGACAGGGAGGTTATGCACGGTACAGGATCAGGGCATATTTGAGTGGAGTTCTGCATTGGTACGTTCCAGTGAGACAGGGAGGTTATTGAGGGGTGCAGGTTCAGGGCAAATTTGTGTGGAGTTCTGCATTGGTGCGTTCCAGTGAGACAGGGAGGTTATGGGCGGGTGCACTTTCAGGGCATATTTGTGTGGAATTCTGCATTGGTACGTTCCAGTGAGACAGTGAGGTTATGGAGGGTACCGGTTCAGGGCATATTTGTGTTGAGTTCTGCGTTGGTATGTTCCAGTGAGACAAGGATCTTATGGGCGGGTAAACGTTCAGGGCATATTTGTGTGGTGTTCTGCAATGGTACGTTCCAGTGAGACTGGGAGGTTATGGAGGGGTACAGGTTCAGGGCATATTTGAGTGTAGTTCTGCATTTGTACGTTGCAGTGAGTCAGGGAGGTTATGGAGGGTACAGGTTCAGGGCATATTTGTGTGGAGTTCTGCATTGGTACGTTCCAGTGAGACAGGGAGGTTATGGTGGGTACAGGTTCAGGGCATATTTGTGTGGAGTTCTGCAGTGTTACGTTCCAGTGAGACAGGGAGGTTATGGTCGGGTACAGGTTCAGGGCATATTTGTGCGTAGTTCTGCTTTGCTACGTTCCAGTGAGACAGGGAGGTTATGGAGGGTATCGGTTCAGGGCTTATTTGTGTGGAGTTCTGAATTGGTACGTTCCAGTGAGACAGGGAGGTTATGGAGGGTTACAGGTTCAGGGCATATTTGTGTGGATTTCTGCATTGGTACGTTCCAGTGAGACAGGGAGGTTATGGAGGTGTACAGATTCAGGGCACATTTGTCTGGAGTTCTGCATTGGTACGTTCCAGTGAGACAGGGAGGTTATAGAGGTTACAGGTTCAGAGCATATTTGTGCGGAGTTCTGCATTGGTACGTTCCAGTGAGACACGGAGGTTATGGAGGGGTACAGGTTCAGGGCATGTTTGTGTGGAGTTCTGCATTGGTACGTTCCAGTGAGACAGGGAGGTTATGGAGGGGTACAGGTTCAGGGCATACTTGTGTGGAGTTCTGCATTGGTACGTTCCAGTGAGACAGGGAGGTTATGGAGGGGTACAGGTTCAGGGCAAGTTTGTGTGGAGTTCTGCATTGGTGCGTTCCAGTGAGACAAGGAGGTTATGGGCGGGTACATGTTCAGGGCATATTTGTGTGGAATTCTGCATTGGTACGTTCCAGTGAGACAGGGAGGTTATGCACGGTACAGGATCAGGGCATATTTGAGTGGAGTTCTGCATTGGTACGTTCCAGTGAGACAGGGAGGTTATTGAGAAGTACAGGTTCAGGGCAAATTTGTGTGGAGTTCTGCATTGGTGCGTTCCAGTGAGACAAGGAGGTTATGGGCTGGTACACGTTCAGGGCATATTTGTGTGGAATTCTGCATTGGTACGTTCCAGTGAGACAGGGAGGTTATGGAGGCTACCGGTTCAGGGCATATTTGTGTGGAGTTCTGCATTGGTACGTTCCAGTGAGACAGGGAGGTTATGGAGGGTTACAGGTTCAGGGCATATTTGTGCGGAGTTCTGCATTGGTAATTTCCAGTGAGACAGGGAGGTTATGGTCGGGTACAGGATCAGGGCATATTTGAGTGGAGTTCGGCATTGGTGTGTTCCAGTGAGACAGGGAGGTTATGGAGGGGTACAGGTTCAGGGCATATTTGTGTGTAGTTCTGCATTGGTACGTTCCAGTGAGACAGGGAGGTTATGGTCGGGTACAGGTTCAGGGCATATTTGTGTGGAGTTCTGCATTGGTACTTTCCAGTGAGACAGGGAGGTTATGGAGGGGTACAGGTTCAGGGCATATTTGTGTGGAATTCTGCATTGGTACGTTCCAGTGAGAGAGGGAGGTTATGGAGGGGTACAGTTTCAGGGCATATTTGTGTGGTGTTCTGCAATGGTACGTTCCAGTGTGACAGGGAGATTATGCACGGTACAGGATCAGGGCATATTTGAGTGGAGTTCGGCATTGGTGCGTTCCAGTGAGACAGGGAGGTTATGGAGGGGTACAGGTTCAGGGCATACTTGTGTGGAGTTCTGCAGTGGGACGTTCCAGTGAGACAGGGAGGTTATGGAGGGGTACAGGTTCAGGGCAAATTTGTGTGGAGTTCTGCATTGGTGCGTTCCAGTGAGACAAGGAGTTTATCGGCGGGTACACGTTCAGGGCATATTTGTGTGGAATTCTGCATTGGTACATTCCAGTGAGACAGGGAGGTTATGCACGGTACAGGATCAGGGCATATTTGAGTGGAGTTCTGCATTGGTGTGTTCCAGTGAGACTGGGAGGTTATGGAGGGGTACAGGTTCAGGGCATATTTGTGTGTAGTTCTGCATTGGTACGTTCCAGTGAGACAGGGAGGTTATGGAGGGTACAGGTTCAGGGCATATTTGTGTGGAGTTCTGCAGTGGTACGTTCCAGTGATACAGGGAGGTTATGGTCGGGTACAGGTTCAGGGCATATTTGTGTGGAGTTCTGCATTGGTACTTTCCAGTGAGACAGGGAGGTTATGGAGGGGTACAGGTTCAGGGCATAGTTGTGTGGAGTGCTGCATTGGTACGTTCCAGTGAGACAGGGAGGTTATGGAGGGGTACAGGTTGAGGGCATATTTGTGTGTAGTTCTGCATTGGTACGTTCCAGTGAGACAGGGAGGTTATGGAGGGTACAGGTTCATGGCATATTTGTGTGGAGTTCTGCAGTGGTACGTTCCAGTGAGACAGGGAGTTTATGGTCGGGTACAGGTTCAGGGCATATTTGTGTGGAGATCTGCATTGGTACTTTCCAGTGAGACAGGGAGGTTATGGAGGGGTACAGGTTCAGGGCATATTTGTGTGGTATTCTGCATTGGTACGTTCCAGTGTGACAGGGAGATTATGCACGGTACAGGATCAGGGCATATTTGAGTGGAGTTCGGCATTGGTGCGTTCCAGTTAGACAGGGAGGTTATGGAGGGTACCGGTTCAGGGCATATTTGTGTGGAGTTCTGCATTGGTACGTTCCAGAGAGACAGGGAGGTTATGGAGGGTACAGTTTCAGGGCATATTTGTGTGGAGTTCTGCGATGGTACGTTCCAGTGAGACAAGGAGCTAATGGGCGGGTACACATTCAGGGCATATTTGTGTGGTGTTCTGCAATGGTACGTTCCAGTGAGACTGGGAGGTTATGGAGGGGTACAGGTTCAGGGCATATTTGAGTGTAGTTCTGCATTTGTACGTTCCAGTGAGTCAGGGAGGTTATGGAGTGTACAGGTTCAGCGCACATTTGTCTGGAGTTCTGCATTGGTACGTTCCAGTGAGACAGGGAGGTTATGGAGGGTACAGGTTCAGGGCATATTTTTGTGCAGTTCTGCAGTGGTACGTTCCAGTGAGACAGGGAGGTTATGGTCGGGTACAGGTTCAGGGCATATTTGTGCGGAGTTCTGCATTGGTAATTTCCAGTGAGACAGGGAGGTTATGGTCGGGTACAGGATCAGGGCATATTTGAGTGGAGTTCGGCATTGGTGTGTTCCAGTGAGACAGGGAGGTTATGGAGGGGTACAGGTTCAGGGCATATTTGTGTGTAGTTCTGCATTGGTACGTTCCAGTGAGACAGGGAGGTTATGGTCGGGTACAGGTTCAGGGCATATTTGTGTGGAGTTCTGCATTGGTACTTTCCAGTGAGACAGGGAGGTTATGGAGGGGTACAGGTTCAGGGCATATTTGTGTGGAATTCTGCATTGGTACGTTCCAGTGAGAGAGGGAGGTTATGGAGGGGTACAGTTTCAGGGCATATTTGTGTGGTGTTCTGCAATGGTACGTTCCAGTGTGACAGGGAGATTATGCACGGTACAGGATCAGGGCATATTTGAGTGGAGTTCGGCATTGGTGCTTTCCAGTGAGACAGGGAGGTTATGGAGGGGTACAGGTTCAGGGCATACTTGTGTGGAGTTCTGCAGTGGGACGTTCCAGTGAGACAGGGAGGTTATGGAGGGGTACAGGTTCAGGGCAAATTTGTGTGGAGTTCTGCATTGGTGCGTTCCAGTGAGACAAGGTGTTTATCGGCGGGTACACGTTCAGGGCATATTTGTGTGGAATTCTGCATTGGTACATTCCAGTGAGACAGGGAGGTTATGCACGGTACAGGATCAGGGCATATTTGAGTGGAGTTCTGCATTGGTGTGTTCCAGTGAGACTGGGAGGTTATGGAGGGGTACAGGTTCAGGGCATATTTGTGTGTAGTTCTGCATTGGTACGTTCCAGTGAGACAGGGAGGTTATGGAGGGTACAGGTTCAGGGCATATTTGTGTGGAGTTCTGCAGTGGTACGTTCCAGTGATACAGGGAGGTTATGGTCGGGTACAGGTTCAGGGCATATTTGTGTGGAGTTCTGCATTGGTACTTTCCAGTGAGACAGGGAGGTTATGGAGGGGTACAGGTTCAGGGCATATTTGTGTGGAGTGCTGCATTGGTACGTTCCAGTGAGACAGGGAGGTTATGGAGGGGTACAGGTTGAGGGCATATTTGTGTGTAGTTCTGCATTGGTACGTTCCAGTGAGACAGGGAGGTTATGGAGGGTACAGGTTCAGGGCATATTTGTGTGGAGTTCTGCAGTGGTACTTTCCAGTGAGACAGGGAGATTATGGTCGGGTACAGGTTCAGGGCATATTTGTGCGTAGTTCTGCATTGGTACGTTCCAGTGAGACAGGGAGGTTATGGAGGGGTACAGGTTCAGGGCAAATTTGTGTGGAGTTCTGCATTGGTGCGTTCCAGTGAGACAGGGAGGTTATGGGCGGGTGCACTTTCAGGGCATATTTGTGTGGAATTCTGCATTGGTACGTTCCAGTGAGACAGTGAGGTTATGAAGGGTACCGGTTCAGGGCATATTTGTGTTGAGTTCTGCATTGGTACGTTCCAGTGAGACAGGGAGGTTATGCACGGTACAGGATCAGGGCATATTTGTGCGTAGTTCTGCATTGGTACGTTCCAGTGAGACAGGGAGGTTATGGAGTGTACAGGTTCAGGGCATATTTGTGTGGAGTTCTGCGTTGGTATGTTCCAGTGAGACAAGGATCTTATGGGCGGGTAAACGTTCAGGGCATATTTGTGTGGTGTTCTGCAATGGTACGTTCCAGTGCGACTGGGAGGTTATGGAGGGGTACAGGTTCAGGGCATATTTGAGTGTAGTTCTGCATTTGTACGTTGCAGTGAGTCAGGGAGGTTATGGAGGGTACAGGTTCAGGGCATATTTGTGTGGAGTTCTGCATTGGTACGTTCCAGTGAGACAGGGAGGTTATGGAGGGTACAGGTTCAGGGCATATTTGTGTGGAGTTCTGCAGTGTTACGTTCCAGTGAGACAGGGAGGTTATGGTCTGGTACAGGTTCAGGGCATATTTGTGCGTAGTTCCGCTTTGCTACGTTCCAGTGAGACAGGGAGGTTATGGAGGGTATCGGTTCAGGGCATATTTGTGTGGAGTTCTGAATTGGTACGTTCCAGTGAGACAGGGAGGTTATGGTCGGGTACAGGTTCAGGGCATATTTGTGTGGAGTTGCTGCATTGGTACTTTCCAGTGAGACAGGGAAGTTATGGAGGGGTACAGGTTCAGGGCATATTTGTGTGGAGTTCTGCATTGGTACGTTCCTGTGAGATAGGGAGGTTATGGAGGGGTACAGGTTCAGGGCATATTTGTGTGTAGTTCTGCATTGGTACGTTCCAGTGAGACAGGGAGGTTATGGAGGGTACAGGTTCAGGGCATATTTGTGTGGAGTTCTGCAGTGGTACATTCCAGTGAGACAGGGAGATTATGGTCGGGTACAGGTTCAGGGCATATTTGTGCGTAGTTCTGCATTGGTACGTTCCAGTGAGACAGGGAGGTTATGGAGGGGTACAGGTTCAGGGCAAATTTGTGTGGAGTTCTGCATTGGTGCGTTCCAGTAAGACAAGGACGTTATGGGCGGGTACACTTTCAGTGCATATTTGTGTGGTGTTCTGCAATGGCACGTTCCAGTGAGACAGAAGGTTATGGAGGGGTACAGGTTCAGGGCATATTTGAGTGGAGTTCGGCATTGGTGCGTTCCAGTGAGACAGGGAAGTTATGGAGGGGTACAGGTTCAGGGCATATTTGTGTGGAGTTCTGCATTGGTACGTTCCAGTGAGACAGGGAGGTTATGGAGGGGTACAGGTTCAGGGCATACTTGTGTGGAGTTCTGCATTGGTACATTCCAGTGAGACAGGGAGGTTATGGAGGTGTACAGGTTCAGGGCAAATTTGTGTGGAGTTCTGCATTGGTGCGTTCCAGTGAGACAAGGAGGTTATGGGCGGGTAACTTTCAGGGCATATTTGTGTGGTGTTCTGCAATGGTACGTTCCAGTGAGACAGAAGGTTATGGAGGGGTACAGGTTCAGGGCATATTTGAGTGGAGTTCGGCATTGGTGCGTTCCAGTGAGACAGGGAAGTTA
This sequence comes from Hemitrygon akajei, assembly GCF_048418815.1. Taxonomy (NCBI): domain Eukaryota; kingdom Metazoa; phylum Chordata; class Chondrichthyes; order Myliobatiformes; family Dasyatidae; genus Hemitrygon; species Hemitrygon akajei. Next base: position 1,505,087 of record NW_027331980.1, on the reverse strand, counting down.
TGGAGGGGTACAGGTTCAGGGCATGTTTGTGTGGAGTTCTGCATTGGTACGTTCCAGTGAGACAGGGAGGTTATGGAGGGGTACAGGTTCAGGGCAAGTTTGTGTGGAGTTCTGCATTGGTGCGTTCCAGTGAGACAAGGAGGTTATGGGCGGGTACATGTTCAGGGTATATTTGTGTGGAATTCTGCATTGGTACGTTCCAGTGAGACAGGGAGGTTATGCACGGTACAGGATCAGGGCATATTTGAGTGGAGTTCTGCATTGGTACGTTCCAGTGAGACAGGGAGGTTATTGAGAAGTACAGGTTCAGGGCAAATTTGTGTGGAGTTCTGCATTGGTGCGTTCCAGTGAGACAAGGAGGTTATGGGCTGGTACACGTTCAGGGCATATTTGTGTGGAATTCTGCATTGGTACGTTCCAGTGAGACAGGGAGGTTATGGAGGCTACCGGTTCAGGGCATATTTGTGTGGAGTTCTGCATTGGTACGTTCCAGTGAGACAGGGAGGTTATGGAGGGTTACAGGTTCAGGGCATATTTGTGCGGAGTTCTGCATTGGTAATTTCCAGTGAGACAGGGAGGTTATGGTCGGGTACAGGATCAGGGCATATTTGAGTGGAGTTCGGCATTGGTGTGTTCCAGTGAGACAGGGAGGTTATGGAGGGGTACAGGTTCAGGGCATACTTGTGTGGAGTTCTGCAGTGGGACGTTCCAGTGAGACAGGGAAGTTATGGAGGGGTACAGGTTCAGGGCAAATTTGTGTGGAGTTCTGCATTGGTGCGTTCCAGTGAGACAAGGAGTTTATCGGCGGGTACACGTTCAGGGCATATTTGTGTGGAATTCTGCATTGGTACATTCCAGTGAGACAGGGAGGTTATGCACGGTACAGGATCAGGGCATATTTGAGTGGAGTTCTGCATTGGTGTGTTCCAGTGAGACTGGGAGGTTATGGAGGGGTACAGGTTCAGGGCATATTTGTGTGTAGTTCTGCATTGGTACGTTCCAGTGAGACAGGGAGGTTATGGAGGGTACAGGTTCAGGGCATATTTGTGTGGAGTTCTGCAGTGGTACTTTCCAGTGATACAGGGAGGTTATGGTCGGGTACAGGTTCAGGGCATATTTGTGTGGAGTTCTGCATTGGTACTTTCCAGTGAGACAGGGAGGTTATGGAGGGTTACAGGTTCAGGGCATATTTGTGTGGAGTGCTGCATTGGTACGTTCCAGTGAGACAGGGAGGTTATGGAGGGGTACAGGTTGAGGGCATATTTGTGTGTAGTTCTGCAGTGGTACGTTCCAGTGAGACAGGGAGGTTATGGTCGGGTACAGGTTCAGGGCATATTTGTGTGGAGATCTGCATTGGTACTTTCCAGTGAGACAGGGAGGTTATGGAGGGGTACAGGTTCAGGGCATATTTGTGTGGAATTCTGCATTGGTACGTTCCAGTGTGACAGGGAGATTATGCACGGTACAGGATCAGGGCATATTTGAGTGGAGTTCGGCATTGGTGCGTTCCAGTGAGACAGGGAGGTTATGGAGGGGTACAGGTTCAGGGCATACTTGTGTGGAGTTCTGCAGTGGGACGTTCCAGTGAGACAGGGAGGTTATGGAGGGGTACAGGTTCAGGGCAAATTTGTGTGGAGTTCTGCATTGGTGCGTTCCAGTGAGACAAGGAGGTTATCGGCGGGTACACGTTCAGGGCATATTTCTGTGGAATTCTGCATTGGTACATTCCAGTGAGACAGGGAGGTTATGCACGGTACAGGATCAGGGCATATTTGAGTGGAGTTCTGCATTGGTACGTTCCAGTGAGACAGGGAGGTTATTGAGGGGTGCAGGTTCAGGGCAAATTTGTGTGGAGTTCTGCAGTGTTACGTTCCAGTGAGACAGGGAGGTTATGGTCGGGTACAGGTTCAGGGCATATTTGTGCGTAGTTCTGCTTTGCTACGTTCCAGTGAGACAGGGAGGTTATGGAGGGTATCGGTTCAGGGCTTATTTGTGTGGAGTTCTGAATTGGTACGTTCCAGTGAGACAGGGAGGTTATGGAGGGTTACAGGTTCAGGGCATATTTGTGTGGATTTCTGCATTGGTACGTTCCAGTGAGACAGGGAGGTTATGGAGGTGTACAGATTCAGGGCACATTTGTCTGGAGTTCTGCATTGGTACGTTCCAGTGAGACAGGGAGGTTATAGAGGTTACAGGTTCAGAGCATATTTGTGCGGAGTTCTGCATTGGTACGTTCCAGTGAGACACGGAGGTTATGGTGGTGTACAGGTTCAGGGCACATTTGTGTGCAGTTCTGCAGTGGTACGTTCCAGTGAGACAGGGAGGTTATGGTCGGGTACAGGTTCAGGGCATATTTGTGTGGAGTTCTGCATTGGTACTTTCCAGTGAGACAGGGAAGTTATGGAGGGGTACAGGTTCAGGGCATATTTGTGTGGTGTTCTGCATTGGTACGTTCCAGTGAGACAGGGAGGTTATGGAGGGTACAGGTTCAGGGCATATTTGTGTGGAGTTCTGCATTGGTACGTTCCAGTGAGACAGGGAGGTTATGGAGGGTACAGTTTCAGGGCATATTTGAGTGGAGTTCTGCGTTGGTACGTTCCAGTGAGACAAGGATCTTATGGGCGGGTAAACGTTCAGGGCATATTTGTGTGGTGCTCTGCAATGGTACGTTCCAGTGAGACTGGGAGGTTATGGAGGGGTACAGTTTCAGGGCATATTTGTGTGGTGTTCTGTAATGGTACGTTCCAGTGAGACAAGGAGGTTATGGGCGGGTACACGTTCAGGGCATATTTGTGTGGAATTCTGCATTGGTACATTCCAGTGAGACAGGGAGATTATGCACGGTACAGGATCAGGGCATATTTGAGTGGAGTTCGGCATTGGTGCGTTCCAGTGAGACAGGGAGGTTATGGAGCGGTACAGGTTCAGGGCATACTTGTGTGGAGTTCTGCATTGGTGCGTTCCAGTGAGACAAGGAGGTTATGGGCGGGTACACGTTCAGGGCATATTTGTGTGGAATTCTGCATTGGTACATTCCAGTGAGACAGGGAGATTATGCACGGTACAGGATCAGGGCATATTTGAGTGGAGTTCTGCATTGGTACGTTCCAGTGAGACAGGGAGGTTATTGAGGGGTGCAGGTTCAGGGCAAATTTGTGTGGAGTTCTGCATTGGTGCGTTCCAGTGAGACAGGGAGGTTATGGGCGGGTACACTTTCAGGGCATATTTGTGTGGAATTCTGCATTGGTACGTTCCAGTGAGACAGGGAGGTTATGGAGGGTACCGGTTCAGGGCATATTTGTGTGGAGTTCTGCATTGGTACGTTCCAGTGAGACAGGGAGGTTATGCACGGTACAGGATCAGAGCATATTTGTGCGTAGTTCTGCATTGGTACGTTCCAGTGAGACAGTGAGGTTATGGAGCGGTACAGGTTCAGGGCATATTTGTGTGTAGTTCTGCATTGGTACGTTCCAGTGAGACAGGGAGGTTTTGGAGGGTACAGGTTCAGGGCATATTTGTGTGGAGTTCTGCATTGGTACGTTCCAGTGAGACTGGGAGGTTATGGAGGGTACAGTTTCAGGGCATATTTGTGTGGAGATCTGCGTTGGTACGTTCCAGTGAGACAAGGATCTTATGGGCGGGTAAAAGTTCAGGGCATATTTCTGTGGTGTTCTGCAATGGTACGTTCCAGTGAGACTGGGTGGTTATGGAGGGTACAGGTTCAGGGCATATTTGTGTGGAGTTCTGCAGTGGTACTTTCCTGTGAGACAGGGAAGTTATGGAGGGGTACAGGTTCAGGGCATATTTGTGTGGAGTTCTGCATTGGTACGTTCCAGTGAGACAGGGAGGTTATGGAGGGTACAGGTTCAGGGCATATTTGTGTGGAGTTCTGCAGTGGTACGTTCCAGTGAGACAGGGAGCTTATGGAGGGTACAGGTTCAGGGCATATTTGTATGGAGTTCTGCGTTGGTACGTTCCAGTGAGACAAGGATCTTATGGGCGGGTAAACGTTCAGGGCATATTTGTGTGGAATTCTGCATTGCTACATTCCAGTGAGACAGGGAGGTTATGCACGGTACAGGATCAGGTCATATTTGAGTGGAATTCCGCATTGGTACGTTCCAGTGAGACAGGGAGTTTATTGAGGGGTACAGGTTCAGGGCAAATTTGTGTGGAGTTCTGCATTGGTGCGTTCCAGTGAGACAGGGAGGTTATGGGCGGGTACACTATCAGGGCATATTTGTGTGGAATTCTGCATTGGTACGTTCCAGTGAGACAGGGAGGTTATGGTGGGTACAGGTTCAGGGCATATTTGTGTGGAGTTCTGCAGTGTTACGTTCCAGTGAGACAGGGAGGTTATGGTCGGGTACAGGTTCAGGGCATATTTGTGCGTAGTTCTGCTTTGCTACGTTCCAGTGAGACAGGGAGGTTATGGAGGGTATCGGTTCAGGGCTTATTTGTGTGGAGTTCTGAATTGGTACGTTCCAGTGAGACAGGGAGGTTATGGAGGGTTACAGGTTCAGGGCATATTTGTGTGGATTTCTGCATTGGTACGTTCCAGTGAGACAGGGAGGTTATGGAGGTGTACAGATTCAGGGCACATTTGTCTGGAGTTCTGCATTGGTACGTTCCAGTGAGACAGGGAGGTTATAGAGGTTACAGGTTCAGAGCATATTTGTGCGGAGTTCTGCATTGGTACGTTCCAGTGAGACACGGAGGTTATGGTGGTGTACAGGTTCAGGGCACATTTGTGTGCAGTTCTGCAGTGGTACGTTCCAGTGAGACAGGGAGGTTATGGTCGGGTACAGGTTCAGGGCATATTTGTGTGGAGTTCTGCATTGGTACTTTCCAGTGAGACAGGGAAGTTATGGAGGGGTACAGGTTCAGGGCATATTTGTGTGGTGTTCTGCATTGGTACGTTCCAGTGAGACAGGGAGGTTATGGAGGGTACAGGTTCAGGGCATATTTGTGTGGAGTTCTGCATTGGTACGTTCCAGTGAGACAGGGAGGTTATGGAGGGTACAGTTTCAGGGCATATTTGAGTGGAGTTCTGCGTTGGTACGTTCCAGTGAGACAAGGATCTTATGGGCGGGTAAACGTTCAGGGCATATTTGTGTGGTGCTCTGCAATGGTACGTTCCAGTGAGACTGGGAGGTTATGGAGGGGTACAGTTTCAGGGCATATTTGTGTGGTGTTCTGTAATGGTACGTTCCAGTGAGACAAGGAGGTTATGGGCGGGTACACGTTCAGGGCATATTTGTGTGGAATTCTGCATTGGTACATTCCAGTGAGACAGGGAGATTATGCACGGTACAGGATTAGGGCATATTTGAGTGGAGTTCGGCATTGGTGCGTTCCAGTGAGACAGGGAGGTTATGGAGGGGTACAGGTTCAGGGCATACTTGTGTGGAGTTCTGCATTGGTGCGTTCCAGTGAGACAAGGAGGTTATGGGCGGGTACACGTTCAGGGCATATTTGTGTGGAATTCTGCATTGGTACATTCCAGTGAGACAGGGAGATTATGCACGGTACAGGATCAGGGCATATTTGAGTGGAGTTCTGCATTGGTACGTTCCAGTGAGACAGGGAGGTTATTGAGGGGTGCAGGTTCAGGGCAAATTTGTGTGGAGTTCTGCATTGGTGCGTTCCAGTGAGACAGGGAGGTTATGGGCGGGTACACTTTCAGGGCATATTTGTGTGGAATTCTGCATTGGTACGTTCCAGTGAGACAGGGAGGTTATGGAGGGTACCGGTTCAGGGCATATTTGTGTGGAGTTCTGCATTGGTACGTTCCAGTGAGACAGGGAGGTTATGCACGGTACAGGATCAGAGCATATTTGTGCGTAGTTCTGCATTGGTACGTTCCAGTGAGACAGTGAGGTTATGGAGCGGTACAGGTTCAGGGCATATTTGTGTGTAGTTCTGCATTGGTACGTTCCAGTGAGACAGGGAGGTTTTGGAGGGTACAGGTTCAGGGCATATTTGTGTGGAGTTCTGCATTGGTACGTTCCAGTGAGACTGGGAGGTTATGGAGGGTACAGTTTCAGGGCATATTTGTGTGGAGTTCTGCGTTGGTACGTTCCAGTGAGACAAGGATCTTATGGGCGGGTAAAAGTTCAGGGCATATTTCTGTGGTGTTCTGCAATGGTACGTTCCAGTGAGACTGGGTGGTTATGGAGGGTACAGGTTCAGGGCATATTTGTGTGGAGTTCTGCAGTGGTACTTTCCTGTGAGACAGGGAAGTTATGGAGGGGTACAGGTTCAGGGCATATTTGTGTGGAGTTCTGCATTGGTACGTTCCAGTGAGACAGGGAGGTTATGGAGGGTACAGGTTCAGGGCATATTTGTGTGGAGTTCTGCAGTGGTACGTTCCAGTGAGACAGGGAGCTTATGGAGGGTACAGGTTCAGGGCATATTTGTATGGAGTTCTGCGTTGGTACGTTCCAGTGAGACAAGGATCTTATGGGCGGGTAAACGTTCAGGGCATATTTGTGTGGAATTCTGCATTGCTACATTCCAGTGAGACAGGGAGGTTATGCACGGTACAGGATCAGGTCATATTTGAGTGGAATTCCGCATTGGTACGTTCCAGTGAGACAGGGAGTTTATTGAGGGGTACAGGTTCAGGGCAAATTTGTGTGGAGTTCTGCATTGGTGCGTTCCAGTGAGACAGGGAGGTTATGGGCGGGTACACTATCAGGGCATATTTGTGTGGAATTCTGCATTGGTACGTTCCAGTGAGACAGGGAGGTTATGGAGGGTACCGGTTCAGGGCATATTTGTGCGGAGTTCTGCATTGGTACGTTCCAGTGAGCCAGGGTGTTTATGGAGGGTTACAGGTTCAGGGCATATTTGTCTGGAGTTCTGCATTGGTACGTTCCAGTGAGACAGGGAGGATATGCACGGTACAGGATCAGGGCATATTTGAGTGGAGTTCGGCATTGGTGCGTTCCAGTGAGACAGGGAGGTTATGGAGGGTACCGGTTCAGGGCATATTTGTGTGGAGTTCTGCATTGGTACGTTCCAGAGAGACAGCGAGGTTATGGAGGGTACAGGTTCAGGGCATATTTGTGTGGAGTTCTGCGTTGGTACGTTCCAGTGAGACAAGGAGCTTATGGGCGGGTACACATTCAGGGTATATTTGTGTGGTGTTCTGCAATGGTACGTTCCAGTGAGACTGGGAGGTTATGGAGGGGTACAGGTTCAGGGCATATTTGAGTGTAGTTCTGCATTTGTACGTTCCAGTGAGTCAGGGAGGTTATGGAGTGTACAGGTTCAGGGCACATTTGTCTGGAGTTCTGCATTGGTACGTTCCAGTGAGACAGGGAGGTTATGGAGGGTACAGGTTCAGGGCATATTTGTGTGCAGTTCTGCAGTGGTACGTTCCAGTGAGACAGGGAGGTTATGGTCGGGTACAGGTTCAGGGCATATTTGTGTGGAGTTCTGCATTGGTACTTTCCAGTGAGACAGGGAAGTTATGGAGGGGTACAGGTTCAGGGCATATTTGTGTGGAGTTCTGCATTGTTACGTTCCAGTGAGATAGGGAGGTTATGGAGGGGTACAGGTTCAGGGCATATTTGTGTGTAGTTCTGCATTGGTACGTTCCAGTGAGACAGGGACGTTATGGCGGGGTACAGGTTCAGGGCAAATTTGTGTGGAGTTCTGCATTGGTGCGTTCCAGTAAGACAATTAGGTTATGGGCGGGTACACTTTCAGGGCATATTTGTGTGGTGTTCTGCAAAGGTACGATCCAGTGAGACAGAAGGTTATGGAGGGGTACAGGTTCAGGGCATATTTGTGTGCAGTTCTGCATTGGTACTTTCCAGTGAGATAGGGAGGTTATGGAGGGGTACAGGTTCAGGGCATATTTGTGTGTAGTTCTGCATTGGTACGTTCCAGTGAGACAGGGAGGTTATGGAGGGTACAGGTTCAGGGCATATTTGTGTGGAGTTCTGCAGTGGTACATTCCAGTGAGACATGGAGATTATGGTCGGGTACAGGTTCAGGGCATATTTGTGCGTAGTTCTGCATCGGTACGTTCCAGTGAGACAGGGACGTTATGGAGGGGTACAGGTTCAGGGCAAATTTGTGTGGAGTTCTGCATTGGTGCGTTCCAGTAAGACAAGGAGGTTATGGGCGGGTACACTTTCAGGGCATATTTGTGTGGTGTTCTGCAAAGGTACGTTCCAGTGAGACAGAAGGTTAAGGAGGGGTACAGGTTCAGGGCATATTTGAGTGGAGTTCGGCATTGGTGCGTTGCAGTGAGACAGGGAAGTTATGGAGGGGTACAGGTTCAGGGCATATTTGTGTGGAGTTCTGCATTGGTACGTTCCAGTGAGACAGGGAGGTTATGGAGGGTACAGTTTCAGGGCATATTTGAGTGGAGTTCTGCGTTGGTACGTTCCAGTGAGACAAGGATCTTATGGGCGGGGAAAAGTTCAGGGCATATTTCTGTGGTGTTCTGCAATGGTACGTTCCAGTGAGACTGGGTGGTTATGGAGGGTACAGGTTCTGGGCATATTTGTGTGGAGTTCTGCAGTGGTACTTTCCTGTGAGACAGGGAAGTTATGGAGGGGTACAGTTTCAGGGCATATTTGTGTGGAGTTCTGCATTGGTACGTTCCAGTGATACAGGGAGGTTATGGAGGGTACAGGTTCAGGGCATATTTGTGTGGAGTTCTGCAGTGGTACGTTCCAGTGAGACAGGGAGCTTATGGAGGGTACAGGTTCAGGGCATATTTGTATGGAGTTCTGCGTTGGTAAGTTCCAGTGAGACAAGGATCTTATGGGCGGGTAAACGTTCAGGGAATATTTGTGTGGAATTCTGCATTGCTACATTCCAGTGAGACAGGGAGGTTATGCACGGTACAGGATCAGGGCATATTTGAGTGGTGTTCGGCATTGGTGCGTTCCAGTGAGACAGGGAGTTTATGGAGGGTACCGGTTCAGGGCATATTTGTGTGGAGTTCTGCATTGGTACGTTCCAGAGAGACAGCGAGGTTATGGAGGGTACAGGTTCAGGGCATATTTGTGTGGAGTTCTGCGTTGGTACGTTCCAGTGAGACAAGGAGCTTATGGGCGGGTACACATTCAGGGTATATTTGTGTGGTGTTCTGCAATGGTACGTTCCAGTGAGACTGGGAGGTTATGGAGGGGTACAGGTTCAGGGCATATTTGAGTGTAGTTCTGCATTTGTTCGTTCCAGTGAGTCAGGGAGGTTATGGAGTTTACAGGTTCAGGGCACATTTGTCTGGAGTTCTGCATTGGTACGTTCCAGTGAGACAGGGAGGTTATGGACGGTACAGGTTCAGGGCATATTTGTGTGCAGTTCTGCATTGGTACGTTCCAGTGAGACAGGGAGGTTATGGTCGGGTACAGGTTCAGGGCATATTTGTGTGGAGTTCTGCATTGGTACTTTCCAGTGAGACAGGGAAGTTATGGAGGGGTACAGGTTCAGGGCATATTTGTGTGGAGTTCTGCATTGGTACGTTCCAGTGAGATAGGGAGGTTATGGAGGGGTACAGGTTCAGGGCATATTTGTGTGTAGTTCTGCATTGGTACGTTCCAGTGAGACAGGGAGGTTATGGAGGGTACAGGTTCAGGGCATATTTGTGTGGAGTTCTGCAGTGGTACATTCCAGTGAGACATGGAGATTATGGTCGGGTACAGGTTCAGGGCATATTTGTGCGTAGTTCTGCATTGGTACGTTCCAGTGAGACAGGGACGTTATGGAGGGGTACAGGTTCAGGGCAAATTAGTGTGGAGTTCTGCATTGGTGCGTTCCAGTAAGACAAGGAGGTTATGGGCGGGTACACTTTCAGGGCATATTTGTGTGGTGTTCTGCAAAGGTACGTTCCAGTGAGACAGAAGGTTATGGAGGGGTACAGGTTCAGGGCATATTTGAGTGGAGTTCGGCATTGGTGCGTTGCAGTGAGACAGGGAAGTTATGGAGGGGTACAGGTTCAGGGCATATTTGTGTGGAGTTCTGCATTGGTACGTTCCAGTGCGACAGGGAGGTTATGGAGGGGTACAGGTTCAGGGCATACTTGTGTGGAGTTCTGCATTGGTACATTCCAGTGAGACAGGGAGGTTATGGAGGGGTACAGGTTCAGGGCAAATTTGTGTGGAGTTCTGCATTGGTGCGTTCCAGTGAGACAAGGAGGTAATGGGCGGGTAACTTTCAGGGCATATCTGTGTGGTGTTCTGCAATGGTACGTTCCAGTGAGACAGAAGGTTATGGAGGGGTACAGGTTCAGGGCATATTTGAGTGGAGTTCGGCATTGGTGCGTTACAGTGAGACAGGGAAGTTATGGAGGGGTACAGTTTCGGGGCATATTTGTGTGGAGTTCTGCATTGGTACGTTCCAGTGAGACAGGGTGGTTATGGAGGGGTACAGGTTCAGGGCATACTTGTGTGGAGTTCTGCATTGGTACGTTCCAGTGAGACAGGGAGGTTATGGAGGGGTACAGGTTCAGGGCAAATATGTGTGGAGTTCTGCATTGGTGCGTTCCAGTGAGACAAGGAGGTTATGGGCGGGTACACGTTCAGGGCATATTTGTGTGGAATTCTGCATTGGTACGTTCCAGTGAGACAGGGAGGTTATGCACGGTACAGGATCAGGGCATATTTGAGTGGAGTTCTGCATTGGTACGTTCCAGTGAGACAGGGAGGTTATTGAGAAGTACAGGTTCAGGGCAAATTTGTGTGGAGTTCTGCATTGGTGCGTTCCAGTGAGACAAGGAGGTTATGGGCTGGTACACGTTCAGGGCATATTTGTGTGGAATTCTGCATTGGTACGTTCCAGTGAGACAGGGAGGTTATGGAGGGTACCGGATCAGGGCATATTTGTGTGGAGTTCTGCATTGGTACGTTCCAGTGAGACAGGGAGGTTATGGAGGGTTACAGGTTCAGGGCATATTTGTGTGGAGTTCTGCATTGGTACGTTCCAGTGAGACAGGGAGGTTATGGAGGTGTACAGGTTCAGGGCACATTTATGTGGAGTTCTGCATTGGTACGTTCCAGTGAGACAGGGACGTTATGGAGGGTACAGGTTCAGGGCATATTTGTGCGGAGTTCTGCATTGGTACGTTCCAGTGAGACAGGGAGGTTATGGTCGGGTACAGGATCAGGGCATATTTGAGTGGTGTTCGGCATTGGTGTGTTCCAGTGAGACAGGGAGGTTATGGAGGGGTATAGGTTCAGGGCATATTTGTGTGGAGTTCTGCATTGGTACGTTCCAGTGAGACAGGGAGGTTATGCACGGTACAGGATCAGGTCATATTTGAGTGGAATTCTGCATTGGTACGTTCCAGTGAGACAGGGAGTTTATTGAGGGGTACAGGTTCAGGACAAATTTGTGTGGAGTTCTCCATTGGTGCGTTCCAGTGAGACAAGGAGGTTATGGAGGGGTGCAGGTTCAGGGCATATTTGTGTGTTGTTCTGCAATGGTACGTTCCAGTGAGACAGGGAGGTTATGGAGGGTACCGGTTCAGGGCATATTTGGGCGGAGTTCTGCATTGGTACGTTCCAGTGAGCCAGGGTGTTTATGGAGGGTTACAGCTTCAGGGCATATTTGTGTGGAGTTCTGCATTGGTACGTTCCAGTGAGACAGTGAGGTTATGGAGGGGTACAGGTTCAGGGCATATTTGTGTGTTGTTCTGCAATGGTACGTTCCAGTGAGACAGGGAGGATATGCACGGTACAGGATCAGGGCATATTTGAGTGGATTCCGGCATTGGTGCGTTCCAGTGAGACAGGGAGGTTATGGAGGGTACCGGTTCAGGGCATATTTGTGTGGAGTTCTGCATTGGTACGTTCCAGAGAGACAGCGAGGTTATGGAGGGTACAGCTTCAGGGCATATTTGTGTAGAGTTCTGCGTTGGTACGTTCCAGTGAGACAAGGAGCTTATGGGCGGGTACACATTCAGGGTATATTTGTGTGGTGTTCTGCAATGGTACGTTCCAGTGAGACTGGAAGGTTATGGAGGGGTACAGGTTCAGGGCATATTTGAGTGTAGTTATGTATTTGTACGTTCCAGTGAGTCAGGGAGGTTATGGAGTGTACAGGTTCAGGGCATATTTGTCTGGAGTTCTGCATTTGTACGTTCCAGTGAGACAGGGAGGTTATGGCGGGTACAGGTTCAGGGCATATTTGTGTGCAGTTCTGCAGTGGTACGTTCCAGTGAGACAGGGAGGTTATGGTCGGGTACAGGTTCAGGGCATATTAGTGTGGAGTTCTGCATTGGTACTTTCCAGTGAGACATGGAAGTTATGGAGGGGTACAGGTTCAGGGCATATTTGTGTGGAGTTCTGCATTGGTACGTTCCAGTGAGATAGGGAGGTTATGGAGGGGTACAGGTTCAGGGCATATTTGTGTGTAGTTCTGCATTGGTACGTTCCAGTGAGACAGGGAGGTTATGGAGGGTACAGGTTCAGGGCATATTTGTGTGGAGTTCTGCAGTGGTACATTCCAGTGAGACATGGAGATTATGGTCGGGTACAGGTTCAGGGCATATTTGTGCGTAGTTCTGCATTGGTACGTTCCAGTGAGACAGGGACGTTATGGAGGGGTACAGGTTCAGGGCAAATTTGTGTGGAGTTCTGCATTGGTGCGTTCCAGTAAGACAAGGAGGTTATGGGCGGGTACACTTTCAGGGCATATTTGTGTGGTGTTCTGCAAAGGTACGTTCCAGTGAGACAGAAGGTTATGGAGGGGTACAGGTTCAGGGCATATTTGAGTGGAGTTCGGCATTGGTGCGTTGCAGTGAGACAGGGAAGTTATGGAGGGGTACAGGTTCAGGGCATATTTGTGTGGAGTTCTGCATTGGTACGTTCCAGTGCGACAGGGAGGTTATGGAGGGGTACAGGTTCAGGGCATACTTGTGTGGAGTTCTGCATTGGTACATTCCAGTGAGACAGGGAGGTTATGGAGGGGTACAGGTTCAGGGCAAATTTGTGTGGAGTTCTGCATTGGTGCGTTCCAGTGAGACAAGGAGGTAATGGGCGGGTAACTTTCAGGGCATATCTGTGTGGTGTTCTGCAATGGTACGTTCCAGTGAGACAGAAGGTTATGGAGGGGTACAGGTTCAGGGCATATTTGAGTGGAGTTCGGCATTGGTGCGTTCCAGTGAGACAGGGAAGTTATGGAGGGGTACAGGTTCGGGGCATATTTGTGTGGAGTTCTGCATTGGTACGTTCCAGTGAGACAGGGTGGTTATGGAGGGGTACAGGTTCAGGGCATACTTGTGTGGAGTTCTGCATTGGTACGTTCCAGTGAGACAGGGAGGTTATGGAGGGGTACAGGTTCAGGGCAAATATGTGTGGAGTTCTGCATTGGTGCGTTCCAGTGAGACAAGGAGGTTATGGGCGGGTACACGTTCAGGGCATATTTGTGTGGAATTCTGCATTGGTACGTTCCAGTGAGACAGGGAGGTTATGCACGGTACAGGATCAGGGCATATTTGAGTGGAGTTCTGCATTGGTACGTTCCAGTGAGACAGGGAGGTTATTGAGAAGTACAGGTTCAGGGCAAATTTGTGTGGAGTTCTGCATTGGTGCGTTCCAGTGAGACAAGGAGGTTATGGGCTGGTACACGTTCAGGGCATATTTGTGTGGAATTCTGCATTGGTACGTTCCAGTGAGACAGGGAGGTTATGGAGGGTTACAGGTTCAGGGCATATTTGTGTGGAGTTCTGCATTGGTACGTTCCAGTGAGACAGGGAGGTTATGGAGGTGTACAGGTTCGGGGCACATTTGTGTGGAGTTCTGCATTGGTACGTTCCAGTGAGACAGGGACGTTATGGAGGGTACAGGTTCAGGGCATATTTGTGCGGAGTTCTGCATTGGTACGTTCCAGTGAGACAGGGAGGTTATGGTCGGGTACAGGATCAGGGCATATTTGAGTGGAGTTCGGCATTGGTGTGTTCCAGTGAGACAGGGAGGTTATGGAGGGGTACAGGTTCAGGGCATATTTGTGTGGAGTTCTGCATTGGTTCGTTCCAGTGAGAGAAGGAGGTTATGGAGGGGTACAGGTTCAGGGCATATTTGTGTGGAGTTCTGCATTGGTACGTTCCAGTGAGACAGGGAGGTTATGGAGGGTACAGGTTCAGGGCATATTTGTGTGGAGTTCTGCAGTGGTACGTTCCAGTGAGACAGGGAGGTTATGGTCGGGTACAGGTTCAGGGCATATTTGTGTGGAGTTCTGCATTGGTGCGTTCCAGTGAGACAGGGAGGTTATGGAGAGGTACAGGTTCAGGGCATATTTGTGTGTAGTTCTGCATTGGTACGTTCCAGTGAGACAGGGAGGTTATGGAGGGTACAGGTTCAGGGCATATTTGTGTGGAGTTCTGCAGTGGTACGTTCCAGTGAGACAGGGAGGATATGGTCGGGTACAGGTTCAGGGCATATTTGTGTGGAGTTCTGCATTGGTACTTTCCAGTGAGAATGGGAGGTTATGGAGGGGTACCGGTTCATGGCATATTTGTGTGGAATTCGGCATTGGTACATTCCAGTGAGACAGGGAGGTTATGCACGGTACAGGATCAGGGCATATTTGAGTGGAGTTCTGCATTGGTACGTTCCAGTGAGACAGGGAGGTTATTGAGGGGTACAGGTTCAGGGCAAATTTGTGTGGAGTTCTGCATTGGTGCGTTCCAGTGAGACAGGGAGGTTATGGGCGGGTACACTTTCAGGGCATATTTCTGTGGAATTCTGCATTGGTACGTTCCAGTGAGACAGGGAGGTTATGGAGGGTACCGGTTCAGGGCATATTTGTGTGGAGTTCTGCATTGGTACGTTCCAGTGAGACAGGGAGGTTATTCAGGGTTACAGGTTCAGGGCATATTTGTGTTGAGTTCTGCATTGGTACGTTCCAGTGAGTCAGTGAGGTTATGGAGGGGTACAGGTTCAGGGCATATTTGTGTGGTGTTCTGCAATGGTACGTTCCAGTGAGACAGGGAGGTTATGCACGGTACAGGATCAGGGCATATTTGAATGGAGTTCGGCATTGGTGCGTTCCAGTGAGACAGGGAGGTTATGGTCGGGTACAGGTTCAGGGCATATTTGTGTGTAGTTCTGCAGTGGTACGTTCCAGTGAGACAGGGAGGTTATGGTCGGGTACAGGTTCAGGGCATATTTGTGTGGAGTTCTGCATTGGTACTTTCCAGTGAGACAGGGAGGTTATGGAGGGGTACAGGTTCAGGGCATATTTGTGTGGAGTGCTGCATTGGTACGTTCCAGTGAGACAGGGAGGTTATGGAGGGGTACAGGTTCAGGGCATATTTGTGTGTAGTTCTGCATTGGTACGTTCCAGTGAGACAGGGAGGTTATGGAGGGTACAGGTTCAGGGCATATTTGTGTGGAGTTCTGCAATGGTACGTTCCAGTGAGACAGGGAGGATATGCACGGTACAGGATCAGGGCATATTTGAGTGGAGTTCGGCATTGGTGCGTTCCAGTGAGACAGGGAGTTTATGGAGGGTACCGGTTCAGGGCATATTTGTGTGGAGTTCTACATTGGTACGTTCCAGAGGGACAGCGAGGTTATGGATGGTACAGGTTCAGGGCATATTTGTGTAGAGTTCTGCGTTGGTACGTTCCAGTGAGACAAGGAGCTTATGGGCGGGTACACATTCAGGGTATATTTGTGTGGTGTTCTGCAATGGTACGTTCCAGTGAGACTGGAAGGTTATGGAGGGGTACAGGTTCAGGGCATATTTGAGTGTAGTTCTGCATTTGTACGTTCCAGTGAGTCAGGGAGGTTATGGAGTGTACAGGTTCAGGGCACATTTGTCTGGAGTTCTGCATTGGTACGTCCCAGTGAGACAGGGAGGTTATGGAGGGTACAGGTTCAGGGCATATTTGTGTGCAGCTCTGCAGTGGTACGTTCCAGTGAGACAGGGAGGTTATGGTCGGGTACAGGTTCAGGGCATATTTGTGTGGAGTTCTGCATTGGTACGTACCAGTGAGATAGGGAGGTTATGGAGGGGTACAGGTTCAGGGCATATTTGTGTGTAGTTCTGCATTGGTACGTTCCAGTGAGACAGGGAGGTTATGGAGGGTACAGGTTCAGGGCATATTTGTGTGGAGTTCTGCAGTGGTACATTCCAGTGAGACATGGAGATTATGGTCGGGTACAGGTTCAGGGCATATTTGTGCGTAGTTCTGCATTGGTACGTTCCAGTGAGACAGGGACGTTATGGAGGTGTACAGGTTCAGGGCAAATTTGTGTGGAGTTCTGCATTGGTGCGTTCCAGTAAGACAAGGAGGTTATGGGCGGGTACACTTTCAGGGCATATTTGTGTGGTGTTCTGCAAAGGTACGTTCCAGTGAGACAGAAGGTTATGGAGGGGTACAGGTTCAGGGCATATTTGAGTGGAGTTCGGCATTGGTGCGTTGCAGTGAGACAGGGAAGTTATGGAGGGGTACAGGTTCAGGGCATATTTGTGTGGAGTTCTGCATTGGTACATTCCAGTGAGACAGGGAGGTTATGGAGGGGTACAGGTTCAGGGCAAATTTGTGTGGAGTTCTGCATTGGTGCGTTCCAGTGAGACAAGGAGGTAATGGGCGGGTAACTTTCAGGGCATATCTGTGTGGTGTTCTGCAATGGTACGTTCCAGTGAGACAGAAGGTTATGGAGGGGTACAGGTTCAGGGCATATTTGAGTGGAGATCGGCATTGGTGCGTTCCAGTGAGACAGGGAAGTTATGGAGGGGTTCAGGTTCGGGGCATATTTGTGTGGAGTTCTGCATTGGTACGTTCCAGTGAGACAGGGTGGTTATGGAGGGGTACAGGTTCAGGGCATACTTGTGTGGAGTTCTGCATTGGTACGTTCCAGTGAGACAGGGAGGTTATGGAGGGGTACAGGTTCAGGGCAAATATGTGTGGAGTTCTGCATTGGTGCGTTCCAGTGAGACAAGGAGGTTATGGGCGGGTACACGTTCAGGGCATATTTGTGTGGAATTCTGCATTGGTACGTTCCAGTGAGACAGGGAGGTTATGCACGGTACAGGATCAGGGCATATTTGAGTGGAGTTCTGCATTGGTACGTTCCAGTGAGACAGGGAGGTTATTGAGAAGTACAGGTTCAGGGCAAATTTGTGTGGAGTTCTGCATTGGTGCGTTCCAGTGAGACAAGGAGGTTATGGGCTGGTACACGTTCAGGGCATATTTGTGTGGAATTCTGCATTGGTACGTTCCAGTGAGACAGGGAGGTTATGGAGGGTAACGGATCAGGGCATATTTGTGTGGAGTTCTGCATTGGTACGTTCCAGTGAGACATGGAGGTTATGGAGGGTTACAGGTTCAGGGCATATTTGTGTGGAGTTCTGCATTGGTACGTTCCAGTGAGACAGGGAGGTTATGGAGGTGTACAGGTTCAGGGCACATTTGTGTGGAGTTCTGCATTGGTACGTTCCAGTGAGACAGGGACGTTATGGAGGGTACAGGTTCAGGGCATATTTGTGCGGAGTTCTGCATTGGTACGTTCCAGTGAGACAGGGAGGTTATGGTCGGGTACAGGATCAGGGCATATTTGAGTGGAGTTCGGCATTGGTGTGTTCCAGTGAGACAGGGAGGTTATGGAGGGGTACAGGTTCAGGGCATATTTGTGTGGAGTTCTGCAGTGGGACGTTAGAGTGAGACAGGGAGTTTATGGTCGGGTACAGGATCAGGGCACATTTGAGTGGAGTTCGGCATTGGTGCGTTCCAGTGAGACAGGGAGGTTATGGAGGGGTACAGGTTCAGGGCATATTTGTGTGTAGTTCTGCATTGGTACGTTCCAGTGAGACAGGGAGGTTATGGAGGGTACAGGTTCAGGGCATATTTGTGTGGAGTTCTGCAGTGGTATGTTCCAGTGAGACAGGGAGGTTATGGTCGGGTACAGGTTCAGGGCATATTTGTGTGGAGTTCTGCATTGGTACTTTCCAGTGAGAATGGGAGGTTATGGAGGGGTACCGGTTCATGGCATATTTGTGTGGAGTTCTGCAGTGGGACGATCCAATGAGACAGGGAGCTTATGGACCGGTACAGTTTCAGGGCATATTTGTGTGGAATTCTGCATTGGTACGTTCCAGTGAGACAGGGAGGTTATGGAGGGGTACAGGTTCAGGGCATATTTGTGTGGTGTTCTGCAATGGTACGTTCCAGTGTGACAGGGAGATTATGCACGGTACAGAATCAGGGCATATTTGAGTGGATTTCGGCATTGGTGCGTTCCAGTGAGACAGGGAGGTTATGGAGGGGTACAGGTTCAGGGCATACTTGTGTGGAGTTCTGCATTGGTACTTTCCAGTGAGACAGGGAGGTTATGGAGGGGTACAGGTTCAGGGCAAATTTGTGTGGAGTTCTGCATTGGTGCGTTCCAGTGAGACAAGGAGGTTATGGGCGGGTACACGTTCAGGGCATATTTGTGTGGAATTCTGCATTGGTACATTCCAGTGAGACAGGGAGGTTATGCACGGTACAGGATCAGGGCATATTTGAGTGGAGTTCTGCATTGGTACGTTCCAGTGAGACCGGGAGGTTATTGAGGGGTACAGGTTCAGGGCAAATTTGTGTGGAGTTCTGCATTGGTGCGTTCCAGTGAGACAGGGAGGTTATGGGCGGGTACACTTTCAGGGCATATTTCTGTGGAATTCTGCATTGGTACGTTCCAGTGAGACAGGGAGGTTATGGAGGGTACCGGTTCAGGGCATATTTGTGTGGAGTTCTGCATTGGTACGTTCCAGTGAGACAGGGAGGTTATTCAGGGTTACAGGTTCAGGGCTTATTTGTGTTGAGTTCTGCATTGGTACGTTCCAGTGAGTCAGTGAGGTTATGGAGGGGTACAGGTTCAGGGCATATTTGTGTGGTGTTCTGCAATGGTACGTTCCAGTGAGACAGGGAGGTTATGCACGGTACAGGATCAGGGCATATTTGAATGGAGTTCGGCATTGGTGCGTTCCAGTGAGACAGGGAGGTTATGGTCGGGTACAGGTTCAGGGCATATTTGTGTGTAGTTCTGCATTGGTACGTTCCAGTGAGACAGGGAGGTTATGGAGGGTACAGGTTCAGGGCATATTTGTGTGGAGTTCTGCAGTGGTACGTTCCAGTGAGACAGGGAGGTTATGGTCGGGTACAGGTTCAGGGCATATTTGTGTGGAGTTCTGCATTGGTACTTTCCAGTGAGACAGGGAGGTTATGGAGGGGTACAGGTTCAGGGCATATTTGTGTGGAGTGCTGCATTGGTACGTTCCAGTGAGACAGGGAGGTTATGGAGGGGTACAGGTTCAGGGCATATTTGTGTGTAGTTCTGCATTGGTACGTTCCAGTGAGACAGGGAGGTTATGGAGGGTACAGGTTCAGGGCATATTTGTGTGGAGTTCTGCAATGGTACGTTCCAGTGAGACAGGGAGTTTATGGAGGGTACCGGTTCAGGGCATATTTGTGTGGAGTTCTGCATTGGTACGTTCCAGAGGGACAGCGAGGTTATGGATGGTACAGGTTCAGGGCATATTTGTGTAGAGTTCTGCGTTGGTACGTTCCAGTGAGACAAGGAGCTTATGGGCGGGTACACATTCAGGGTATATTTGTGTGGTGTTCTGCAATGGTACGTTCCAGTGAGACTGGAAGGTTATGGAGGGGTACAGGTTCAGGGCATATTTGAGTGTAGTTCTGCATTTGTACGTTCCAGTGAGTCAGGGAGGTTATGGAGTGTACAGGTTCAGGGCACATTTGTCTGGAGTTCTGCATTGGTACGTCCCAGTGAGACAGGGAGGTTATGGAGGGTACAGGTTCAGGGCATATTTGTGTGCAGCTCTGCAGTGGTACGTTCCAGTGAGACAGGGAGGTTATGGTCGGGTACAGGTTCAGGGCATATTTGTGTGGAGTTCTGCATTGGTACGTACCAGTGAGATAGGGAGGTTATGGAGGGGTACAGGTTCAGGGCATATTTGTGTGTAGTTCTGCATTGGTACGTTCCAGTGAGACAGGGAGGTTATGGAGGGTACAGGTTCAGGGCATATTTGTGTGGAGTTCTGCAGTGGTACATTCCAGTGAGACATGGAGATTATGGTCGGGTACAGGTTCAGGGCATATTTGTGCGTAGTTCTGCATTGGTACGTTCCAGTGAGACAGGGACGTTATGGAGGTGTACAGGTTCAGGGCAAATTTGTGTGGAGTTCTGCATTGGTGCGTTCCAGTAAGACAAGGAGGTTATGGGCGGGTACACTTTCAGGGCATATTTGTGTGGTGTTCTGCAAAGGTACGTTCCAGTGAGACAGAAGGTTATGGAGGGGTACAGGTTCAGGGCATATTTGAGTGGAGTTCGGCATTGGTGCGTTGCAGTGAGACAGGGAAGTTATGGAGGGGTACAGGTTCAGGGCATATTTGTGTGGAGTTCTGCATTGGTACGTTCCAGTGCGACAGGGAGGTTATGGAGGGGTACAGGTTCAGGGCATACTTGTGTGGAGTTCTGCATTGGTACATTCCAGTGAGACAGGGAGGTTATGGAGGGGTACAGGTTCAGGGCAAATTTGTGTGGAGTTCTGCATTGGTGCGTTCCAGTGAGACAAGGAGGTAATGGGCGGGTAACTTTCAGGGCATATCTGTGTGGTGTTCTGCAATGGTACGTTCCAGTGAGACAGAAGGTTATGGAGGGGTACAGGTTCAGGGCATATTTGAGTGGAGATCGGCATTGGTGCGTTCCAGTGAGACAGGGAAGTTATGGAGGGGTTCAGGTTCGGGGCATATTTGTGTGGAGTTCTGCATTGGTACGTTCCAGTGAGACAGGGTGGTTATGGAGGGGTACAGGTTCAGGGCATACTTGTGTGGAGTTCTGCATTGGTACGTTCCAGTGAGACAGGGAGGTTATGGAGGGGTACAGGTTCAGGGCAAATATGTGTGGAGTTCTGCATTGGTGCGTTCCAGTGAGACAAGGAGGTTATGGGCGGGTACACGTTCAGGGCATATTTGTGTGGAATTCTGCATTGGTACGTTCCAGTGAGACAGGGAGGTTATGCACGGTACAGGATCAGGGCATATTTGAGTGGAGTTCTGCATTGGTACGTTCCAGTGAGACAGGGAGGTTATTGAGAAGTACAGGTTCAGGGCAAATTTGTGTGGAGTTCTGCATTGGTGCGTTCCAGTGAGACAAGGAGGTTATGGGCTGGTACACGTTCAGGGCATATTTGTGTGGAATTCTGCATTGGTACGTTCCAGTGAGACAGGGAGGTTATGGAGGGTAACGGATCAGGGCATATTTGTGTGGAGTTCTGCATTGGTACGTTCCAGTGAGACATGGAGGTTATGGAGGGTTACAGGTTCAGGGCATATTTGTGTGGAGTTCTGCATTGGTACGTTCCAGTGAGACAGGGAGGTTATGGAGGTGTACAGGTTCAGGGCACATTTGTGTGGAGTTCTGCATTGGTACGTTCCAGTGAGACAGGGACGTTATGGAGGGTACAGGTTCAGGGCATATTTGTGCGGAGTTCTGCATTGGTACGTTCCAGTGAGACAGGGAGGTTATGGTCGGGTACAGGATCAGGGCATATTTGAGTGGAGTTCGGCATTGGTGTGTTCCAGTGAGACAGGGAGGTTATGGAGGGGTACAGGTTCAGGGCATATTTGTGTGGAGTTCTGCAGTGGGACGTTAGAGTGAGACAGGGAGTTTATGGTCGGGTACAGGATCAGGGCACATTTGAGTGGAGTTCGGCATTGGTGCGTTCCAGTGAGACAGGGAGGTTATGGAGGGGTACAGGTTCAGGGCATATTTGTGTGTAGTTCTGCATTGGTACGTTCCAGTGAGACAGGGAGGTTATGGAGGGTACAGGTTCAGGGCATATTTGTGTGGAGTTCTGCAGTGGTATGTTCCAGTGAGACAGGGAGGTTATGGTCGGGTACAGGTTCAGGGCATATTTGTGTGGAGTTCTGCATTGGTACTTTCCAGTGAGACAGGGAGGTTATGGAGGGGTACCGGTTCATGGCATATTTGTGTGGAGTTCTGCAGTGGGACGATCCAATGAGACAGGGAGCTTATGGACCGGTACAGTTTCAGGGCATATTTGAGTGGATTTCGGCATTGGTGCGTTCCAGTGAGACAGGGAGGTTATGGAGGGGTACAGGTTCAGGGCATACTTGTGTGGAGTTCTGCATTGGTACTTTCCAGTGAGACAGGGAGGTTATGGAGGGGTACAGGTTCAGGGCAAATTTGTGTGGAGTTCTGCATTGGTGCGTTCCAGTGAGACAAGGAGGTTATGGGCGGGTACACGTTCAGGGCATATTTGTGTGGAATTCTGCATTGGTACATTCCAGTGAGACAGGGAGGTTATGGAGGGTACCGGTTCAGGGCATATTTGTGTGGAGTTCTGCATTGGTACGTTCCAGTGAGACAGGGAGGTTATTCAGGGTTACAG
Source organism: Hemitrygon akajei (assembly GCF_048418815.1). NCBI lineage: Eukaryota > Metazoa > Chordata > Chondrichthyes > Myliobatiformes > Dasyatidae > Hemitrygon > Hemitrygon akajei. The sequence goes on along the minus strand of NW_027331980.1, from coordinate 1,482,701 downwards.
GTTCAGGGCTTATTTGTGTTGAGTTCTGCATTGGTACGTTCCAGTGAGTCAGTGAGGTTATGGAGGGGTACAGGTTCAGGGCATATTTGTGTGGTGTTCTGCAATGGTACGTTCCAGTGAGACAGGGAGGTTATGCACGGTACAGGATCAGGGCATATTTGAATGGAGTTCGGCATTGGTGCGTTCCAGTGAGACAGGGAGGTTATGGTCGGGTACAGGTTCAGGGCATATTTGTGTGTAGTTCTGCATTGGTACGTTCCAGTGAGACAGGGAGGTTATGGAGGGTACAGGTTCAGGGCATATTTGTGTGGAGTTCTGCAGTGGTACGTTCCAGTGAGACAGGGAGGTTATGGTCGGGTACAGGTTCAGGGCATATTTGTGTGGAGTTCTGCATTGGTACTTTCCAGTGAGACAGGGAGGTTATGGAGGGGTACAGGTTCAGGGCATATTTGTGTGGAGTGCTGCATTGGTACGTTCCAGTGAGACAGGGAGGTTATGGAGGGGTACAGGTTCAGGGCATATTTGTGTGTAGTTCTGCATTGGTACGTTCCAGTGAGACAGGGAGGTTATGGAGGGTACAGGTTCAGGGCATATTTGTGTGGAGTTCTGCAGTGGTACGTTCCAGTGAGACAGGGAGGTTATGGTCGGGTACAGGTTCAGGGCATATTTGTGTGGAGTTCTGCATTGGTACTTTCCAGTGAGACAGGGAGGTTATGGAGGGGTACAGGTACGTTCCAGTGAGACAGGGAGGTTATGGAGGGGTACAGTTTCAGGGCATATTTGTGTGGTGTTCTGCAATGGTACGTTCCAGTGTGACAGGGAGATTATGCACGGTACAGGATCAGGGCATATTTGAGTGGAGTTCGGCATTGGTGCGTTCCAGTGAGACAGGGAGGTTATGGAGGGGTACAGGTTCAGGGCATACTTGTGTGGAGTTCTGCAGTGGGACGTTCCAGTGAGACAGGGAGGTTATGGAGGGGTACAGGTTCAGGGCAAATTTGTGTGGAGTTCTGCATTGGTGCGTTCCAGTGAGACAAGGAGGTTATCGGCGGGTACACGTTTAGGGCATATTTGTGTGGAATTCTGCATTGGTACATTCCAGTGAGACAGGGAGGTTATGCACGGTACAGGATCAGGGCATATTTGAGTGGAGTTCTGCATTGGTACGTTCCAGTGAGACAGGGAGGTTATTGAGGGGTGCAGGTTCAGGGCAAATTTGTGTGGAGTTCTGAATTGGTGCGTTCCAGTGAGACAGGGAGGTTATGGGCGGGTGCACTTTCAGGGCATATTTGTGTGGAATTCTGCATTGGTACGTTCCAGTGAGACAGTGAGGTTATGGAGGGTACCGGTTCAGGGCATATTTGTGTTGAGTTCTGCATTGGTACGTTCCAGTGAGACAGGGAGGTTATGCACGGTACAGGATCAGGGCATATTTGTGCGTAGTTCTGCATTGGTACGTTCCAGTGAGACAGGGAGGTTATGGAGGGGTACAGGTTCAGGGCAAATTTGTGTGGAGTTCTGCATTGGTGCGTTCCAGTGAGACAAGGAGGTTATCGGCGGGTACACGTTCAGGGCATATTTGTGTGGAATTCTGCATTGGTACATTCCAGTGAGACAGGGAGGTTATGCACGGTACAGGATCAGGGCATATTTGAGTGGAGTTCTGCATTGGTACGTTCCAGTGAGACAGAGAGGTTATTGAGGGGTGCAGGTTCAGGGCAAATTTGTGTGGAGTTCTGCATTGGTGCGTTCCAGTGAGACAGGGAGGTTATGGGCGGGTGCACTTTCAGGGCAAATTTGTGTGGAATTCTGCATTGGTACGTTCCAGTGAGACAGTGAGGTTATGGAGGGTACCGGTTCAGGGCATATTTGTGTTGAGTTCTGCATTGGTACGTTCCAGTGAGACAGGGAGGTTATGCACGGTACAGGATCAGGGCATATTTGTGCGTAGTTCTGCATTGGTACGTTCCAGTGAGACAGGGAGGTTATGGAGTGTACAGGTTCAGGGCATATTTGTGTGGAGTTCTGCGTTGGTATGTTCCAGTGAGACAAGGATCTTATTGGCGGGTAAACGTTCAGGGCATATTTGTGTGGTGTTCTGCAATGGTACGTTCCAGAGAGACTGGGAGGTTATGGAGGGGTACAGGTTCAGGGCATATTTGAGTGTAGTTCTGCATTTGTACGTTGCAGTGAGTCAGGGAGGTTATGGAGGGTACAGGTTCAGGGCATATTTGTGTGGAGTTCTGCATTGGTACGTTCCAGTGAGACAGGGAGGTTATGGAGGGTACAGGTTCAGGGCATATTTGTGTGGAGTTCTGCAGTGTTACGTTCCAGTGAGACAGGGAGGTTATGGTCGGGTACAGGTTCAGGGCATATTTGTGCGAAGTTCTGCTTTGCTACGTTCCAGTGAGACAGGGAGGTTATGCACGGTACAGGATCAGGGAATATTTGAGTGGAGTTCTGCATTGGTACGTTCCAGTGAGACAGGGAGGTTATTGAGGGGTACAGGTTCAGGGCAAATTTGTGTGGAGCTTTGCATTGTTGCGTTCCATTGATAAAAGTAGGTTAATGGCGGGTACACGTTCAGGGCATATTTGTGTGGAATTCTGCATTGGTACGTTCCAGTGAGACAGGGAGGTTATGGAGGGTATCGGTTCAGGGCATATTTGTGTGGAGTTCTGAATTGGTACGTTCCAGTGAGACAGGGAGGTTATGGAGGGTTACAGGTTCAGGGCATATTTGTGTGGATTTCTGCAGTGGGACGTTCCAGTGAGACAGGGAGTTTATGGTCGGGTACAGGATCAGGGCACATTTGAGTGGAGTTCTGCATTGGTACGTTCCAGTGAGACAGGGAGGTTATTGAGGGGTACAGGTTCAGGGCAAATTTGTGTGGAGTTCTGCATTGGTGCGTTCCAGTGAGACAGGGAGGTTATGGGCGGGTACACTTTCAGGGCATATTTCTGTGGAATTCTGCATTGGTACGTTCCAGTGAGACAGGGAGGTTATGGAGGGTACCGGTTCAGGGCATATTTGTGTGGAGTTCTGCATTGGTACGTTCCAGTGAGACAGGGAGGTTATTCAGGGTTACAGGTTCAGGGCTTATTTGTGTTGAGTTCTGCATTGGTACGTTCCAGTGAGTCAGTGAGGTTATGGAGGGGTACAGGTTCAGGGCATATTTGTGTGGTGTTCTGCAATGGTACGTTCCAGTGAGACAGGGAGGTTATGCACGGTACAGGATCAGGGCATATTTGAATGGAGTTCGGCATTGGTGCGTTCCAGTGAGACAGGGAGGTTATGGTCGGGTACAGGTTCAGGGCATATTTGTGTGTAGTTCTGCATTGGTACGTTCCAGTGAGACAGGGAGGTTATGGAGGGTACAGGTTCAGGGCATATTTGTGTGGAGTTCTGCAGTGGTACGTTCCAGTGAGACAGGGAGGTTATGGTCGGGTACAGGTTCAGGGCATATTTGTGTGGAGTTCTGCATTGGTACTTTCCAGTGAGACAGGGAGGTTATGGAGGGGTACAGGTTCAGGGCATATTTGTGTGGAGTGCTGCATTGGTACGTTCCAGTGAGACAGGGAGGTTATGGAGGGGTACAGGTTCAGGGCATATTTGTGTGTAGTTCTGCATTGGTACGTTCCAGTGAGACAGGGAGGTTATGGAGGGTACAGGTTCAGGGCATATTTGTGTGGAGTTCTGCAGTGGTACGTTCCAGTGAGACAGGGAGGTTATGGTCGGGTACAGGTTCAGGGCATATTTGTGTGGAGTTCTGCATTGGTACTTTCCAGTGAGACAGGGAGGTTATGGAGGGGTACAGGTACGTTCCAGTGAGACAGGGAGGTTATGGAGGGGTACAGTTTCAGGGCATATTTGTGTGGTGTTCTGCAATGGTATGTTCCAGTGTGACAGGGAGATTATGCACGGTACAGGATCAGGGCATATTTGAGTGGAGTTCGGCATTGGTGCGTTCCAGTGAGACAGGGAGGTTATGGAGGGGTACAGGTTCAGGGCATACTTGTGTGGAGTTCTGCAGTGGGACGTTCCAGTGAGACAGGGAGGTTATGGAGGGGTACAGGTTCAGGGCAAATTTGTGTGGAGTTCTGCATTGGTGCGTTCCAGTGAGACAAGGAGGTTATCGGCGGGTACACGTTCAGGGCATATTTGTGTGGAATTCTGCATTGGTACATTCCAGTGAGACAGGGAGGTTATGCACGGTACAGGATCAGGGCATATTTGAGTGGAGTTCTGCATTGGTACGTTCCAGTGAGACAGGGAGGTTATTGAGGGGTGCTGGTTCAGGGCAAATTTGTGTGGAGTTCTGAATTGGTGCGTTCCAGTGAGACAGGGAGGTTATGGGCGGGTGCACTTTCAGGGCATATTTGTGTGGAATTCTGCATTGGTACGTTCCAGTGAGACAGTGAGGTTATGGAGGGTACCGGTTCAGGGCATATTTGTGTTGAGTTCTGCATTGGTACGTTCCAGTGAGACAGGGAGGTTATGCACGGTACAGGATCAGGGCATATTTGTGCGTAGTTCTGCATTGGTACGTTCCAGTGAGACAGGGAGGTTATGGAGGGGTACAGGTTCAGGGCAAATTTGTGTGGAGTTCTGCATTGGTGCGTTCCAGTGAGACAAGGAGGTTATCGGCGGGTACACGTTCAGGGCATATTTGTGTGGAATTCTGCATTGGTACATTCCAGTGAGACAGGGAGGTTATGCACGGTACAGGATCAGGGCATATTTGAGTGGAGTTCTGCATTGGTACGTTCCAGTGAGACAGAGAGGTTATTGAGGGGTGCAGGTTCAGGGCAAATTTGTGTGGAGTTCTGCATTGGTGCGTTCCAGTGAGACAGGGAGGTTATGGGCGGGTGCACTTTCAGGGCAAATTTGTGTGGAATTCTGCATTGGTACGTTCCAGTGAGACAGTGAGGTTATGGAGGGTACCGGTTCAGGGCATATTTGTGTTGAGTTCTGCATTGGTACGTTCCAGTGAGACAGGGAGGTTATGCACGGTACAGGATCAGGGCATATTTGTGCGTAGTTCTGCATTGGTACGTTCCAGTGAGACAGGGAGGTTATGGAGTGTACAGGTTCAGGGCATATTTGTGTGGAGTTCTGCGTTGGTATGTTCCAGTGAGACAAGGATCTTATTGGCGGGTAAACGTTCAGGGCATATTTGTGTGGTGTTCTGCAATGGTACGTTCCAGAGAGACTGGGAGGTTATGGAGGGGTACAGGTTCAGGGCATATTTGAGTGTAGTTCTGCATTTGTACGTTGCAGTGAGTCAGGGAGGTTATGGAGGGTACAGGTTCAGGGCATATTTGTGTGGAGTTCTGCATTGGTACGTTCCAGTGAGACAGGGAGGTTATGGAGGGTACAGGTTCAGGGCATATTTGTGTGGAGTTCTGCAGTGTTACGTTCCAGTGAGACAGGGAGGTTATGGTCGGGTACAGGTTCAGGGCATATTTGTGCGAAGTTCTGCTTTGCTACGTTCCAGTGAGACAGGGAGGTTATGCACGGTACAGGATCAGGGAATATTTGAGTGGAGTTCTGCATTGGTACGTTCCAGTGAGACAGGGAGGTTATTGAGGGGTACAGGTTCAGGGCAAATTTGTGTGGAGCTTTGCATTGTTGCGTTCCATTGATAAAAGTAGGTTAATGGCGGGTACACGTTCAGGGCATATTTGTGTGGAATTCTGCATTGGTACGTTCCAGTGAGACAGGGAGGTTATGGAGGGTATCGGTTCAGGGCATATTTGTGTGGAGTTCTGAATTGGTACGTTCCAGTGAGACAGGGAGGTTATGGAGGGTTACAGGTTCAGGGCATATTTGTGTGGATTTCTGCAGTGGGACGTTCCAGTGAGACAGGGAGTTTATGGTCGGGTACAGGATCAGGGCACATTTGAGTGGAGTTCGGCATTGGTGCGTTCCAGTGAGACAGGGAGGTTATGGAGGGGTACAGGTTCAGGGCATATTTGTGTGTAGTTCTGCATTGGTACGTTCCAGTGAGACAGGGAGGTTATGGAGGGTACAGGTTCAGGGCATATTTGTGTGGAGTTCTGCAGTGGTACGTTCCAGTGAGACAGGGAGGTTATGGTCGGGTACAGGTTCAGGGCATATTTGTGTGGAGTTCTGCATTGGTACTTTCCAGTGAGAATGGGAGGTTATGGAGGGGTACCGGTTCATGGCATATTTGTGTGGAGTTCTGCAGTGGGACGATCCAATGAGACAGGGAGCTTATGGACCGGTACAGTTTCAGGGCATATTTGTGTGGAATTCTGCATTGGTACGTTCCAGTGAGACAGGGAGGTTATGGAGGGGTACAGGTTCAGGGCATATTTGTGTGGTGTTCTGCAATGGTACGTTCCAGTGTGACAGGGAGATTATGCACGGTACAGAATCAGGGCATATTTGAGTGGATTTCGGCATTGGTGCGTTCCAGTGAGACAGGGAGGTTATGGAGGGGTACAGGTTCAGGGCATACTTGTGTGGAGTTCTGCATTGGTACTTTCCAGTGAGACAGGGAGGTTATGGAGGGGTACAGGTTCAGGGCAAATTTGTGTGGAGTTCTGCATTGGTGCGTTCCAGTGAGACAAGGAGGTTATGGGCGGGTACACGTTCAGGGCATATTTGTGTGGAATTCTGCATTGGTACATTCCAGTGAGACAGGGAGGTTATGCACGGTACAGGATCAGGGCATATTTGAGTGGAGTTCTGCATTGGTACGTTCCAGTGAGACAGGGAGGTTATTGAGGGGTACAGGTTCAGGGCAAATTTGTGTGGAGTTCTGCATTGGTGCGTTCCAGTGAGACAGGGAGGTTATGGGCGGGTACACTTTCAGGGCATATTTCTGTGGAATTCTGCATTGGTACGTTCCAGTGAGACAGGGAGGTTATGGAGGGTACCGGTTCAGGGCATATTTGTGTGGAGTTCTGCATTGGTACGTTCCAGTGAGACAGGGAGGTTATTCAGGGTTACAGGTTCAGGGCATATTTGTGTTGAGTTCTGCATTGGTACGTTCCAGTGAGTCAGTGAGGTTATGGAGGGGTACAGGTTCAGGGCATATTTGTGTGGTGTTCTGCAATGGTACGTTCCAGTGAGACAGGGAGGTTATGCACGGTACAGGATCAGGGCATATTTGAATGGAGTTCGGCATTGGTGCGTTCCAGTGAGACAGGGAGGTTATGGTCGGGTACAGGTTCAGGGCATATTTGTGTGTAGTTCTGCATTGGTACGTTCCAGTGAGACAGGGAGGTTATGGAGGGTACAGGTTCAGGGCATATTTGTGTGGAGTTCTGCAGTGGTACGTTCCAGTGAGACAGGGAGGTTATGGTCGGGTACAGGTTCAGGGCATATTTGTGTGGAGTTCTGCATTGGTACTTTCCAGTGAGACAGGGAGGTTATGGAGGGGTACAGGTTCAGGGCATATTTGTGTGGAGTGCTGCATTGGTACGTTCCAGTGAGACAGGGAGGTTATGGAGGGGTACAGGTACGTTCCAGTGAGACAGGGAGGTTATTGAGGGGTACAGTTTCAGGGCATACTTGTGTGGAGTTCTGCATTGGTACGTTCCAGTGAGACAGGGAGGTTATGGTCGGGTACAGGTTCAGGGCATATTTGTGTGGAGTTCTGCATTGGTACTTTCCAGTGAGACAGGGAGGTTATGGAGGGGTACAGGTACGTTCCAGTGAGACAGGGAGGTTATGGAGGGGTACAGTTTCAGGGCATATTTGTGTGGTGTTCTGCAATGGTAAGTTCCAGTGTGACAGGGAGATTATGCACGGTACAGGATCAGGGCATATTTGAGTGGAGTTCGGCATTGGTGCGTTCCAGTGAGACAGGGAGGTTATGGAGGGGTACAGGTTCAGGGCATACTTGTGTGGAGTTCTGCAGTGGGACGTTCCAGTGAGACAGGGAGGTTATGGAGGGGTACAGGTTCAGGGCAAATTTGTGCGGAGTTCTGCATTGGTGCGTTCCAGTGAGACAAGGAGGTTATCGGCGGGTACACGTTCAGGGCATATTTGTGTGGAATTCTGCATTGGTACATTCCAGTGAGACAGGGAGGTTATGCACGGTACAGGATCAGGGCATATTTGAGTGGAGTTCTGCATTGGTACGTTCCAGTGAGACAGGGAGGTTATTGAGGGGTGCAGGTTCAGGGCAAATTTGTGTGGAGTTCTGCATTGGTGCGTTCCAGTGAGACAGGGAGGTTATGGGCGGGTGCACTTTCATGGCATATTTGTGTGGAATTCTGCATTGGTACGTTCCAGTGCGACAGTGAGGTTATGGAGGGTACCGGTTCAGGGCATATTTGTGTTGAGTTCTGCATTGGTACGTTCCAGTGAGACAGGGAGGTTATGCACGGTACAGGATCAGGGCATATTTGTGCGTAGTTCTGCATTGGTACGTTCCAGTGAGACAGGGAGGTTATGGAGGGGTACAGGTTCAGGGCAAATTTGTGTGGAGTTCTGCATTGGTGCGTTCCAGTGAGACAAGGAGGTTATCGGCGGGTACACGTTCAGGGCATATTTGTGTGGAATTCTGCATTGGTACATTCCAGTGAGACAGGGAGGTTATGCACGGTACACGATCAGGGCATATTTGAGTGGAGTTCTGCATTGGTACGTTCCAGTGAGACAGGGAGGTTATTGCGGGATGCAGGTTCAGGGCAAATTTGTGTGGAGTTCTGCATTGGTGCGTTCCAGTGAGACAGGGAGGTTATGGGCGGGTGCACTTTCAGGGCAAATTTGTGTGGAAATCTGCATTGGTACGTTCCAGTGAGACAGTGAGGTTATGGAGGGTACCGGTTCAGGGCATATTTGTGTTGAGTTCTGCATTGGTACGTTCCAGTGAGACAGGGAGGTTATGCACGGTACAGGATCAGGGCATATTTGTGCGTAGTTCTGCATTGGTACGTTCCAGTGAGACAGGGAGTTTATGGAGTGTACAGGTTCAGGGCATATTTGTGTGGAGTTCTGCGTTGGTATGTTCCAGTGAGACAAGGATCTTATTGGCGGGTAAACGTTCAGGGCATATTTGTGTGGTGTTCTGCAATGGTACGTTCCAGTGAGACTGGGAGGTTATGGAGGGGTACAGGTTCAGGGCATATTTGAGTGTAGTTCTGCATTTGTACGTTGCAGTGAGTCAGGGAGGTTATGGAGGGTACAGGTTCAGGGCATATTTGTGTGGAGTTCTGCATTGGTACGTTCCAGTGAGACAGGGAGGTTATGGAGGGTACAGGTTCAGGGCATATTTGTGTGGAGTTCTGCAGTGTTACGTTCCAGTGAGACAGGGAGGTTATGGTCGGGTACAGGTTCAGGGCATATTTGTGTGGAGTTCTGCATTGGTACGTTCCAGTGAGACAGGGAGGTTATGGAGGGGTACAGGTTCAGGGCAAATATGTGTGGAGTTCTGCATTGGTGCGTTCCAGTGAGACAAGGAGGTTATGGGCGGGTACACGTTCAGGGCATATTTGTGTGGAATTCTGCATTGGTACGTTCCAGTGAGACAGGGAGGTTATGCACGGTACAGGATCAGGGCATATTTGAGTGGAGTTCTGCATTGGTACGTTCCAGTGAGACAGGGAGGTTATTGAGAAGTACAGGTTCAGGGCAAATTTGTGTGGAGTTCTGCATTGGTGCGTTCCAGTGAGACAAGGAGGTTATGGGCTGGTACACGTTCAGGGCATATTTGTGTGGAATTCTGCATTGGTACGTTCCAGTGAGACAGGGAGGTTATGGAGGGTAACGGATCAGGGCATATTTGTGTGGAGTTCTGCATTGGTACGTTCCAGTGAGACATGGAGGTTATGGAGGGTTACAGGTTCAGGGCATATTTGTGTGGAGTTCTGCATTGGTACGTTCCAGTGAGACAGGGAGGTTATGGAGGTGTACAGGTTCAGGGCACATTTGTGTGGAGTTCTGCATTGGTACGTTCCAGTGAGACAGGGACGTTATGGAGGGTACAGGTTCAGGGCATATTTGTGCGGAGTTCTGCATTGGTACGTTCCAGTGAGACAGGGAGGTTATGGTCGGGTACAGGATCAGGGCATATTTGAGTGGAGTTCGGCATTGGTGTGTTCCAGTGAGACAGGGAGGTTATGGAGGGGTACAGGTTCAGGGCATATTTGTGTGGAGTTCTGCAGTGGGACGTTAGAGTGAGACAGGGAGTTTATGGTCGGGTACAGGATCAGGGCACATTTGAGTGGAGTTCGGCATTGGTGCGTTCCAGTGAGACAGGGAGGTTATGGAGGGGTACAGGTTCAGGGCATATTTGTGTGTAGTTCTGCATTGGTACGTTCCAGTGAGACAGGGAGGTTATGGAGGGTACAGGTTCAGGGCATATTTGTGTGGAGTTCTGCAGTGGTATGTTCCAGTGAGACAGGGAGGTTATGGTCGGGTACAGGTTCAGGGCATATTTGTGTGGAGTTCTGCATTGGTACTTTCCAGTGAGAATGGGAGGTTATGGAGGGGTACCGGTTCATGGCATATTTGTGTGGAGTTCTGCAGTGGGACGATCCAATGAGACAGGGAGCTTATGGACCGGTACAGTTTCAGGGCATATTTGTGTGGAATTCTGCATTGGTACGTTCCAGTGAGACAGGGAGGTTATGGAGGGGTACAGGTTCAGGGCATATTTGTGTGGTGTTCTGCAATGGTACGTTCCAGTGTGACAGGGAGATTATGCACGGTACAGAATCAGGGCATATTTGAGTGGATTTCGGCATTGGTGCGTTCCAGTGAGACAGGGAGGTTATGGAGGGGTACAGGTTCAGGGCATACTTGTGTGGAGTTCTGCATTGGTACTTTCCAGTGAGACAGGGAGGTTATGGAGGGGTACAGGTTCAGGGCAAATTTGTGTGGAGTTCTGCATTGGTGCGTTCCAGTGAGACAAGGAGGTTATGGGCGGGTACACGTTCAGGGCATATTTGTGTGGAATTCTGCATTGGTACATTCCAGTGAGACAGGGAGGTTATGCACGGTACAGGATCAGGGCATATTTGAGTGGAGTTCTGCATTGGTACGTTCCAGTGAGACAGGGAGGTTATTGAGGGGTACAGGTTCAGGGCAAATTTGTGTGGAGTTCTGCATTGGTGCGTTCCAGTGAGACAGGGAGGTTATGGGCGGGTACACTTTCAGGGCATATTTCTGTGGAATTCTGCATTGGTACGTTCCAGTGAGACAGGGAGGTTATGGAGGGTACCGGTTCAGGGCATATTTGTGTGGAGTTCTGCATTGGTACGTTCCAGTGAGACAGGGAGGTTATTCAGGGTTACAGGTTCAGGGCTTATTTGTGTTGAGTTCTGCATTGGTACGTTCCAGTGAGTCAGTGAGGTTATGGAGGGGTACAGGTTCAGGGCATATTTGTGTGGTGTTCTGCAATGGTACGTTCCAGTGAGACAGGGAGGTTATGCACGGTACAGGATCAGGGCATATTTGAATGGAGTTCGGCATTGGTGCGTTCCAGTGAGACAGGGAGGTTATGGTCGGGTACAGGTTCAGGGCATATTTGTGTGTAGTTCTGCATTGGTACGTTCCAGTGAGACAGGGAGGTTATGGAGGGTACAGGTTCAGGGCATATTTGTGTGGAGTTCTGCAGTGGTACGTTCCAGTGAGACAGGGAGGTTATGGTCGGGTACAGGTTCAGGGCATATTTGTGTGGAGTTCTGCATTGGTACTTTCCAGTGAGACAGGGAGGTTATGGAGGGGTACAGGTTCAGGGCATATTTGTGTGGAGTGCTGCATTGGTACGTTCCAGTGAGACAGGGAGGTTATGGAGGGGTACAGGTTCAGGGCATATTTGTGTGTACTTCTGCATTGGTACGTTCCAGTGAGACAGGGAGGTTATGGAGGGTACAGGTTCAGGGCATATTTGTGTGGAGTTCTGCAGTGGTACGTTCCAGTGAGACAGGGAGGTTATGGTCGGGTACAGGTTCAGGGCATATTTGTGTGGAGTTCTGCATTGGTACTTTCCAGTGAGACAGGGAGGTTATGGAGGGGTACAGGTACGTTCCAGTGAGACAGGGAGGTTATGGAGGGGTACAGTTTCAGGGCATATTTGTGTGGTGTTCTGCAATGGTACGTTCCAGTGTGACAGGGAGATTATGCACGGTACAGGATCAGGGCATATTTGAGTGGAGTTCGGCATTGGTGCGTTCCAGTGAGACAGGGAGGTTATGGAGGGGTACAGGTTCAGGGCATACTTGTGTGGAGTTCTGCAGTGGGACGTTCCAGTGAGACAGGGAGGTTATGGAGGGGTACAGGTTCAGGGCAAATTTGTGTGGAGTTCTGCATTGGTGCGTTCCAGTGAGACAAGGAGGTTATCGGCGGGTACACGTTCAGGGCATATTTGTGTGGAATTCTGCATTGGTACATTCCAGTGAGACAGGGAGGTTATGCACGGTACAGGATCAGGGCATATTTGAGTGGAGTTCTGCATTGGTACGTTCCAGTGAGACAGGGAGGTTATTGAGGGGTGCAGGTTCAGGGCAAATTTGTGTGGAGTTCTGAATTGGTGCGTTCCAGTGAGACAGGGAGGTTATGGGCGGGTGCACTTTCAGGGCATATTTGTGTGGAATTCTGCATTGGTACGTTCCAGTGAGACAGTGAGGTTATGGAGGGTACCGGTTCAGGGCATATTTGTGTTGAGTTCTGCATTGGTACGTTCCAGTGAGACAGGGAGGTTATGCACGGTACAGGATCAGGGCATATTTGTGCGTAGTTCTGCATTGGTACGTTCCAGTGAGACAGGGAGGTTATGGAGGGGTACAGGTTCAGGGCAAATTTGTGTGGAGTTCTGCATTGGTGCGTTCCAGTGAGACAAGGAGGTTATCGGCGGGTACACGTTCAGGGCATATTTGTGTGGAATTCTGCATTGGTACATTCCAGTGAGACAGGGAGGTTATGCACGGTACAGGATCAGGGCATATTTGAGTGGAGTTCTGCATTGGTACGTTCCAGTGAGACAGAGAGGTTATTGAGGGGTGCAGGTTCAGGGCAAATTTGTGTGGAGTTCTGCATTGGTGCGTTCCAGTGAGACAGGGAGGTTATGGGCGGGTGCACTTTCAGGGCAAATTTGTGTGGAATTCTGCATTGGTACGTTCCAGTGAGACAGTGAGGTTATGGAGGGTACCGGTTCAGGGCATATTTGTGTTGAGTTCTGCATTGGTACGTTCCAGTGAGACAGGGAGGTTATGCACGGTACAGGATCAGGGCATATTTGTGCGTAGTTCTGCATTGGTACGTTCCAGTGAGACAGGGAGGTTATGGAGTGTACAGGTTCAGGGCATATTTGTGTGGAGTTCTGCGTTGGTATGTTCCAGTGAGACAAGGATCTTATTGGCGGGTAAACGTTCAGGGCATATTTGTGTGGTGTTCTGCAATGGTACGTTCCAGAGAGACTGGGAGGTTATGGAGGGGTACAGGTTCAGGGCATATTTGAGTGTAGTTCTGCATTTGTACGTTGCAGTGAGTCAGGGAGGTTATGGAGGGTACAGGTTCAGGGCATATTTGTGTGGAGTTCTGCATTGGTACGTTCCAGTGAGACAGGGAGGTTATGGAGGGTACAGGTTCAGGGCATATTTGTGTGGAGTTCTGCAGTGTTACGTTCCAGTGAGACAGGGAGGTTATGGTCGGGTACAGGTTCAGGGCATATTTGTGCGAAGTTCTGCTTTGCTACGTTCCAGTGAGACAGGGAGGTTATGCACGGTACAGGATCAGGGAATATTTGAGTGGAGTTCTGCATTGGTACGTTCCAGTGAGACAGGGAGGTTATTGAGGGGTACAGGTTCAGGGCAAATTTGTGTGGAGCTTTGCATTGTTGCGTTCCATTGATAAAAGTAGGTTAATGGCGGGTACACGTTCAGGGCATATTTGTGTGGAATTCTGCATTGGTACGTTCCAGTGAGACAGGGAGGTTATGGAGGGTATCGGTTCAGGGCATATTTGTGTGGAGTTCTGAATTGGTACGTTCCAGTGAGACAGGGAGGTTATGGAGGGTTACAGGTTCAGGGCATATTTGTGTGGATTTCTGCAGTGGGACGTTCCAGTGAGACAGGGAGTTTATGGTCGGGTACAGGATCAGGGCACATTTGAGTGGAGTTCTGCATTGGTACGTTCCAGTGAGACAGGGAGGTTATTGAGGGGTACAGGTTCAGGGCAAATTTGTGTGGAGTTCTGCATTGGTGCGTTCCAGTGAGACAGGGAGGTTATGGGCGGGTACACTTTCAGGGCATATTTCTGTGGAATTCTGCATTGGTACGTTCCAGTGAGACAGGGAGGTTATGGAGGGTACCGGTTCAGGGCATATTTGTGTGGAGTTCTGCATTGGTACGTTCCAGTGAGACAGGGAGGTTATTCAGGGTTACAGGTTCAGGGCTTATTTGTGTTGAGTTCTGCATTGGTACGTTCCAGTGAGTCAGTGAGGTTATGGAGGGGTACAGGTTCAGGGCATATTTGTGTGGTGTTCTGCAATGGTACGTTCCAGTGAGACAGGGAGGTTATGCACGGTACAGGATCAGGGCATATTTGAATGGAGTTCGGCATTGGTGCGTTCCAGTGAGACAGGGAGGTTATGGTCGGGTACAGGTTCAGGGCATATTTGTGTGTAGTTCTGCATTGGTACGTTCCAGTGAGACAGGGAGGTTATGGAGGGTACAGGTTCAGGGCATATTTGTGTGGAGTTCTGCAGTGGTACGTTCCAGTGAGACAGGGAGGTTATGGTCGGGTACAGGTTCAGGGCATATTTGTGTGGAGTTCTGCATTGGTACTTTCCAGTGAGACAGGGAGGTTATGGAGGGGTACAGGTTCAGGGCATATTTGTGTGGAGTGCTGCATTGGTACGTTCCAGTGAGACAGGGAGGTTATGGAGGGGTACAGGTTCAGGGCATATTTGTGTGTAGTTCTGCATTGGTACGTTCCAGTGAGACAGGGAGGTTATGGAGGGTACAGGTTCAGGGCATATTTGTGTGGAGTTCTGCAGTGGTACGTTCCAGTGAGACAGGGAGGTTATGGTCGGGTACAGGTTCAGGGCATATTTGTGTGGAGTTCTGCATTGGTACTTTCCAGTGAGACAGGGAGGTTATGGAGGGGTACAGGTACGTTCCAGTGAGACAGGGAGGTTATGGAGGGGTACAGTTTCAGGGCATATTTGTGTGGTGTTCTGCAATGGTACGTTCCAGTGTGACAGGGAGATTATGCACGGTACAGGATCAGGGCATATTTGAGTGGAGTTCGGCATTGGTGCGTTCCAGTGAGACAGGGAGGTTATGGAGGGGTACAGGTTCAGGGCATACTTGTGTGGAGTTCTGCAGTGGGACGTTCCAGTGAGACAGGGAGGTTATGGAGGGGTACAGGTTCAGGGCAAATTTGTGTGGAGTTCTGCATTGGTGCGTTCCAGTGAGACAAGGAGGTTATCGGCGGGTACACGTTCAGGGCATATTTGTGTGGAATTCTGCATTGGTACATTCCAGTGAGACAGGGAGGTTATGCACGGTACAGGATCAGGGCATATTTGAGTGGAGTTCTGCATTGGTACGTTCCAGTGAGACAGGGAGGTTATTGAGGGGTGCTGGTTCAGGGCAAATTTGTGTGGAGTTCTGAATTGGTGCGTTCCAGTGAGACAGGGAGGTTATGGGCGGGTGCACTTTCAGGGCATATTTGTGTGGAATTCTGCATTGGTACGTTCCAGTGAGACAGTGAGGTTATGGAGGGTACCGGTTCAGGGCATATTTGTGTTGAGTTCTGCATTGGTACGTTCCAGTGAGACAGGGAGGTTATGCACGGTACAGGATCAGGGCATATTTGTGCGTAGTTCTGCATTGGTACGTTCCAGTGAGACAGGGAGGTTATGGAGGGGTACAGGTTCAGGGCAAATTTGTGTGGAGTTCTGCATTGGTGCGTTCCAGTGAGACAAGGAGGTTATCGGCGGGTACACGTTCAGGGCATATTTGTGTGGAATTCTGCATTGGTACATTCCAGTGAGACAGGGAGGTTATGCACGGTACAGGATCAGGGCATATTTGAGTGGAGTTCTGCATTGGTACGTTCCAGTGAGACAGAGAGGTTATTGAGGGGTGCAGGTTCAGGGCAAATTTGTGTGGAGTTCTGCATTGGTGCGTTCCAGTGAGACAGGGAGGTTATGGGCGGGTGCACTTTCAGGGCAAATTTGTGTGGAATTCTGCATTGGTACGTTCCAGTGAGACAGTGAGGTTATGGAGGGTACCGGTTCAGGGCATATTTGTGTTGAGTTCTGCATTGGTACGTTCCAGTGAGACAGGGAGGTTATGCACGGTACAGGATCAGGGCATATTTGTGCGTAGTTCTGCATTGGTACGTTCCAGTGAGACAGGGAGGTTATGGAGTGTACAGGTTCAGGGCATATTTGTGTGGAGTTCTGCGTTGGTATGTTCCAGTGAGACAAGGATCTTATTGGCGGGTAAACGTTCAGGGCATATTTGTGTGGTGTTCTGCAATGGTACGTTCCAGAGAGACTGGGAGGTTATGGAGGGGTACAGGTTCAGGGCATATTTGAGTGTAGTTCTGCATTTGTACGTTGCAGTGAGTCAGGGAGGTTATGGAGGGTACAGGTTCAGGGCATATTTGTGTGGAGTTCTGCATTGGTACGTTCCAGTGAGACAGGGAGGTTATGGAGGGTACAGGTTCAGGGCATATTTGTGTGGAGTTCTGCAGTGTTACGTTCCAGTGAGACAGGGAGGTTATGGTCGGGTACAGGTTCAGGGCATATTTGTGCGAAGTTCTGCTTTGCTACGTTCCAGTGAGACAGGGAGGTTATGCACGGTACAGGATCAGGGAATATTTGAGTGGAGTTCTGCATTGGTACGTTCCAGTGAGACAGGGAGGTTATTGAGGGGTACAGGTTCAGGGCAAATTTGTGTGGAGCTTTGCATTGTTGCGTTCCATTGATAAAAGTAGGTTAATGGCGGGTACACGTTCAGGGCATATTTGTGTGGAATTCTGCATTGGTACGTTCCAGTGAGACAGGGAGGTTATGGAGGGTATCGGTTCAGGGCATATTTGTGTGGAGTTCTGAATTGGTACGTTCCAGTGAGACAGGGAGGTTATGGAGGGTTACAGGTTCAGGGCATATTTGTGTGGATTTCTGCAGTGGGACGTTCCAGTGAGACAGGGAGTTTATGGTCGGGTACAGGATCAGGGCACATTTGAGTGGAGTTCGGCATTGGTGCGTTCCAGTGAGACAGGGAGGTTATGGAGGGGTACAGGTTCAGGGCATATTTGTGTGTAGTTCTGCATTGGTACGTTCCAGTGAGACAGGGAGGTTATGGAGGGTACAGGTTCAGGGCATATTTGTGTGGAGTTCTGCAGTGGTACGTTCCAGTGAGACAGGGAGGTTATGGTCGGGTACAGGTTCAGGGCATATTTGTGTGGAGTTCTGCATTGGTACTTTCCAGTGAGAATGGGAGGTTATGGAGGGGTACCGGTTCATGGCATATTTGTGTGGAGTTCTGCAGTGGGACGATCCAATGAGACAGGGAGCTTATGGACCGGTACAGTTTCAGGGCATATTTGTGTGGAATTCTGCATTGGTACGTTCCAGTGAGACAGGGAGGTTATGGAGGGGTACAGGTTCAGGGCATATTTGTGTGGTGTTCTGCAATGGTACGTTCCAGTGTGACAGGGAGATTATGCACGGTACAGAATCAGGGCATATTTGAGTGGATTTCGGCATTGGTGCGTTCCAGTGAGACAGGGAGGTTATGGAGGGGTACAGGTTCAGGGCATACTTGTGTGGAGTTCTGCATTGGTACTTTCCAGTGAGACAGGGAGGTTATGGAGGGGTACAGGTTCAGGGCAAATTTGTGTGGAGTTCTGCATTGGTGCGTTCCAGTGAGACAAGGAGGTTATGGGCGGGTACACGTTCAGGGCATATTTGTGTGGAATTCTGCATTGGTACATTCCAGTGAGACAGGGAGGTTATGCACGGTACAGGATCAGGGCATATTTGAGTGGAGTTCTGCATTGGTACGTTCCAGTGAGACAGGGAGGTTATTGAGGGGTACAGGTTCAGGGCAAATTTGTGTGGAGTTCTGCATTGGTGCGTTCCAGTGAGACAGGGAGGTTATGGGCGGGTACACTTTCAGGGCATATTTCTGTGGAATTCTGCATTGGTACGTTCCAGTGAGACAGGGAGGTTATGGAGGGTACCGGTTCAGGGCATATTTGTGTGGAGTTCTGCATTGGTACGTTCCAGTGAGACAGGGAGGTTATTCAGGGTTACAGGTTCAGGGCATATTTGTGTTGAGTTCTGCATTGGTACGTTCCAGTGAGTCAGTGAGGTTATGGAGGGGTACAGGTTCAGGGCATATTTGTGTGGTGTTCTGCAATGGTACGTTCCAGTGAGACAGGGAGGTTATGCACGGTACAGGATCAGGGCCTATTTGAATGGAGTTCGGCATTGGTGCGTTCCAGTGAGACAGGGAGGTTATGGTCGGGTACAGGTTCAGGGCATATTTGTGTGTAGTTCTGCATTGGTACGTTCCAGTGAGACAGGGAGGTTATGGAGGGTACAGGTTCAGGGCATATTTGTGTGGAGTTCTGCAGTGGTACGTTCCAGTGAGACAGGGAGGTTATGGTCGGGTACAGGTTCAGGGCATATTTGTGTGGAGTTCTGCATTGGTACTTTCCAGTGAGACAGGGAGGTTATGGAGGGGTACAGGTTCAGGGCATATTTGTGTGGAGTGCTGCATTGGTACGTTCCTGTGAGACAGGGAGGTTATGGAGGGGTACAGGTACGTTCCAGTGAGACAGGGAGGTTATTGAGGGGTACAGTTTCAGGGCATACTTGTGTGGAGTTCTGCATTGGTACGTTCCAGTGAGACAGGGAGGTTATGGTCGGGTACAGGTTCAGGGCATATTTGTGTGGAGTTCTGCATTGGTACTTTCCAGTGAGACAGGGAGGTTATGGAGGGGTACAGGTACGTTCCAGTGAGACAGGGAGGTTATGGAGGGGTACAGTTTCAGGGCATATTTGTGTGGTGTTCTGCAATGGTAAGTTCCAGTGTGACAGGGAGATTATGCACGGTACAGGATCAGGGCATATTTGAGTGGAGTTCGGCATTGGTGCGTTCCAGTGAGACAGGGAGGTTATGGAGGGGTACAGGTTCAGGGCATACTTGTGTGGAGTTCTGCAGTGGGACGTTCCAGTGAGACAGGGAGGTTATGGAGGGGTACAGGTTCAGGGCAAATTTGTGCGGAGTTCTGCATTGGTGCGTTCCAGTGAGACAAGGAGGTTATCGGCGGGTACACGTTCAGGGCATATTTGTGTGGAATTCTGCATTGGTACATTCCAGTGAGACAGGGAGGTTATGCACGGTACAGGATCAGGGCATATTTGAGTGGAGTTCTGCATTGGTACGTTCCAGTGAGACAGGGAGGTTATTGAGGGGTGCAGGTTCAGGGCAAATTTGTGTGGAGTTCTGCATTGGTGCGTTCCAGTGAGACAGGGAGGTTATGGGCGGGTGCACTTTCATGGCATATTTGTGTGGAATTCTGCATTGGTACGTTCCAGTGCGACAGTGAGGTTATGGAGGGTACCGGTTCAGGGCATATTTGTGTTGAGTTCTGCATTGGTACGTTCCAGTGAGACAGGGAGGTTATGCACGGTACAGGATCAGGGCATATTTGTGCGTAGTTCTGCATTGGTACGTTCCAGTGAGACAGGGAGGTTATGGAGGGGTACAGGTTCAGGGCAAATTTGTGTGGAGTTCTGCATTGGTGCGTTCCAGTGAGACAAGGAGGTTATCGGCGGGTACACGTTCAGGGCATATTTGTGTGGAATTCTGCATTGGTACATTCCAGTGAGACAGGGAGGTTATGCACGGTACACGATCAGGGCATATTTGAGTGGAGTTCTGCATTGGTACGTTCCAGTGAGACAGGGAGGTTATTGCGGGATGCAGGTTCAGGGCAAATTTGTGTGGAGTTCTGCATTGGTGCGTTCCAGTGAGACAGGGAGGTTATGGGCGGGTGCACTTTCAGGGCAAATTTGTGTGGAAATCTGCATTGGTACGTTCCAGTGAGACAGTGAGGTTATGGAGGGTACCGGTTCAGGGCATATTTGTGTTGAGTTCTGCATTGGTACGTTCCAGTGAGACAGGGAGGTTATGCACGGTACAGGATCAGGGCATATTTGTGCGTAGTTCTGCATTGGTACGTTCCAGTGAGACAGGGAGTTTATGGAGTGTACAGGTTCAGGGCATATTTGTGTGGAGTTCTGCGTTGGTATGTTCCAGTGAGACAAGGATCTTATTGGCGGGTAAACGTTCAGGGCATATTTGTGTGGTGTTCTGCAATGGTACGTTCCAGTGAGACTGGGAGGTTATGGAGGGGTACAGGTTCAGGGCATATTTGAGTGTAGTTCTGCATTTGTACGTTGCAGTGAGTCAGGGAGGTTATGGAGGGTACAGGTTCAGGGCATATTTGTGTGGAGTTCTGCATTGGTACGTTCCAGTGAGACAGGGAGGTTATGGAGGGTACAGGTTCAGGGCATATTTGTGTGGAGTTCTGCAGTGTTACGTTCCAGTGAGACAGGGAGGTTATGGTCGGGTACAGGTTCAGGGCATATTTGTGCGTAGTTCTGCTTTGCTACGTTCCAGTGAGACAGGGAGGTTATGCACGGTACACGTTCAGGGCATATTTGTGTGGAATTCTGCATTGGTACGTTCCAGTGAGACAGGGAGGTTATGGAGGGTATCGGTTCAGGGCATATTTGTGTGGAGTTCTGAATTGGTACGTTCCAGTGAGACAGGGAGGTTATGGAGGGTTACAGGTTCAGGGCATATTTGTGTGGATTTCTGCATTGGTACGTTCCAGTGAGACAGGGAGGTTATGGAGGTGTACAGATTCAGGGCACATTTGTCTGGAGTTCTGCATTGGTACGTTCCAGTGAGACAGGGAGGTTATGGTCGGGTACAGGTTCAGGGCATATTTGTGTGGAGTTCTGCATTGGTACTTTCCAGTGAGACAGGGAAGTTATGGAGGGGTACAGGTTCAGGGCATATTTGTGTGGTGTTCTGCATTGGTACATTCCAGTGAGACAGGGAGGTTATGGAGGGTACAGGTTCAGGGCATATTTGTGTGGAGTTCTGCATTGGTACGTTCCAGTGAGACAGGGAGGTTATGGAGGGTACAGTTTCAGGGCATATTTGAGTGGAGTTCTGCGTTGGTACGTTCCAGTGAGACAAGGATCTTATGGGCGGGTAAAAGTTCAGGGCATATTTCTGTGGTGTTCTGCAATGGTACGTTCCAGTGAGACTGGGTGGTTATGGAGGGTACAGGTTCAGGGCATATTTGTGTGGAGTTCTGCAGTGGTACTTTCCTGTGAGACAGGGAAGTTATGGAGGGGTACAGGTTCAGGGCATATTTGTGTGGAGTTCTGCATTGCTACGTTCCAGTGAGACAGGGAGGTTATGGAGGGTACAGGTTCAGGGCATATTTGTGTGGAGTTCTTCAGTGGTACGTTCCAGTGAGACAGGGAGGTTATGGTCGGGTACAGGTTCAGGGCATATTTGTGCGTAGTTCTGCTTTGCTACGTTCCAGTGAGACAGGGAGCTTATGGAGGGTACAGGTTCAGGGCATATTTGTATGGAGTTCTGCGTTGGTACGTTCCAGTGAGACAAGGATCTTATGGGCGGGAAAACGTTCAGGGCATATTTGTGTGGTGTTCTGCAATGGTACGTTCCAGTGAGACTGGGAGGTTATGGAGGGGTACAGTTTCAGGGCATATTTGTGTGGTGTTCTGCAATGGTACGTTCCAGTGTGACAGGGAGATTATGCATGGTACAGGATCAGGGCATATTTGAGTGGAGTTCGGCATTGGTGCGTTCCAGTGAGACAGGGAGGTTATGGAGGGGTACAGGTTCAGGGCATACTTGAGTGTAGTTCTGCATTTGTACGTTGCAGTGAGACAGGGAGGTTATGGAGGGTATCGGTTCAGGGCATATTTGTGTGGAGTTCTGAATTGGTACGTTCCAGTGAGACAGGGAGGTTATGGAGGGTTACAGGTTCATGGCATATTTGTGAGGATTTCTGCATTGGTACGTTCCAGTGAGACAGGGAGGTTATGGAGGTGTACAGATTCAGGGCACATTTGTCTGGAGTTCTGCATTGGTACGTTCCAGTGAGACAGGGAGGTTATGGTCGGGTACAGGTTCAGGGCATATTTGTGTGGAGTTCTGCATTGGTACTTTCCAGTGAGACAGGGAAGTTATGGAGGGGTACAGGTTCAGGGCATATTTGTGTGGTGTTCTGCATTGGTACATTCCAGTGAGACAGGGAGGTTATGGAGGGTACAGGTTCAGGGCATATTTGTGTGGAGTTCTGCATTGGTACGTTCCAGTGAGACAGGGAGGTTATGGAGGGTACAGTTTCAGGGCATATTTGAGTGGAGTTCTGCGTTGGTACGTTCCAGTGAGACAAGGATCTTATGGGCGGGTAAAAGTTCAGGGCATATTTCTGTGGTGTTCTGCAATGGTACGTTCCAGTGAGACTGGGTGGTTATGGAGGGTACAGGTTCAGGGCATATTTGTGTGGAGTTCTGCAGTGGTACTTTCCTGTGAGACAGGGAAGTTATGGAGGGGTACAGGTTCAGGGCATATTTGTGTGGAGTTCTGCATTGCTACGTTCCAGTGAGACAGGGAGGTTATGGAGGGTACAGGTTCAGGGCATATTTGTGTGGAGTTCTTCAGTGGTACGTTCCAGTGAGACAGGGAGGTTATGGTCGGGTACAGGTTCAGGGCATATTTGTGCGTAGTTCTGCTTTGCTACGTTCCAGTGAGACAGGGAGCTTATGGAGGGTACAGGTTCAGGGCATATTTGTATGGAGTTCTGCGTTGGTACGTTCCAGTGAGACAAGGATCTTATGGGTGGGAAAACGTTCAGGGCATATTTGTGTGGTGTTCTGCAATGGTACGTTCCAGTGAGACTGGGAGATTATGGAGGGGTACAGTTTCAGGGCATATTTGTGTGGTGTTCTGCAATGGTACGTTCCAGTGTGACAGGGAGATTATGCATGGTACAGGATCAGGGCATATTTGAGTGGAGTTCGGCATTGGTGCGTTCCAGTGAGACAGGGAGGTTATGGAGGGGTACAGGTTCAGGGCATACTTGTGTGGAGTTCTGCAGTGGGACGTTCCAGTGAGACAGGGAGGTTATGGAGGGGTACAGGTTCAGGGCAAATTTGTGTGGAGCTCTGCATTGGTGCGTTCCAGTGAGACAAGGAGGTTATGGGCGGTTACACGTTCAGGGCATATTTGTGTGGAATTCTGCATTGGTACATTCCAGTGAGACAGGGAGATTATGCACGTTACAGGATCAGGGCATATTTGAGTGGAGTTCTGCATTGGTACGTTCCAGTGAGACAGGGAGGTTATTGAGGGGTGCAGGTTCAGGGCAAATTTGTGTGGAGTTCTGCATTGGTGCGTTCCAGTGAGACAGGGAGGTTATGGGCGGGTACACTTTCAGGGCATATTTGTGTGGAATTCTGCATTGGTACGTTCCAGTGAGACAGGGAGGTTATGGAGGGTACCGGTTCAGGGCATATTTGTGTGGAGTTCTGCATTGGTACGTTCCAGTGAGACAGGGAGGTTATGCACGGTACAGGATCAGGGCATATTTGTGCGTAGTTCTGCATTGGCACGTTCCAGTGAGACAGGGAGGTTATGGAGGGGTACAGGTTCAGGGCATATTTGTGTGTAGTTCTGCATTGGTACGTTCCAGTGAGACAGGGAGGTTTTGGAGGGTACAGGTTCAGGGCATATTTGTGTGGAGTTCTGCATTGGTACGTTCCAGTGAGACAGGGAGGTTATGGAGGGTACAGTTTCAGGGCATATTTGAGTGGAGTTCTGCGTTGGTACGTTCCAGTGAGACAAGGATCTTATGGGCGGGTAAAAGTTCAGGGCATATTTCTGTGGTGTTCTGCAATGGTACGTTCCAGTGAGACTGGGTGGTTATGGAGGGTACAGGTTCAGGGCATATTTGTGTGGAGTTCTGCAGTGGTACTTTCCTGTGAGACAGGGAAGTTATGGAGGGGTACAGGTTCAGGGCATATTTGTGTGGAGTTCTGCATTGGTACGTTCCAGTGAGACAGGGAGGTTATGGAGGGTACAGGTTCAGGGCATATTTGTGTGGAGTTCTGCAGTGGTACGTTCCAGTGAGACAGGGAGCTTATGGAGGGTACAGGTTCAGGGCATATTTGTATGGAGTTCTGCGTTGGTACGTTCCAGTGAGACAAGGATCTTATGGGCGGGTAAACGTTCAGGGCATATTTGTGTGGAATTCTGCATTGCTACATTCCAGTGAGACAGGGAGGTTATGCACGGTACAGGATCAGGGCATATTTGAGTGGAATTCTGCATTGGTACGTTCCAGTGAGACAGGGAGTTTATTGAGGGGTACAGGTTCAGGGCAAATTTGTGTGGAGTTCTGCATTGGTGCGTTCCCGTGAGACAGGGAGGTAATGGGCGGGTACACTTTCAGGGCATATTTGTGTGGAATTCTGCATTGGTACGTTCCAGTGAGACAGGGAGGTTATGGAGGGTACCGGTTCAGGGCATATTTGTGCGGAGTTCTGCATTGGTACGTTCCAGTGAGCCAGGGTGTTTATGGAGGGTTACAGGTTCAGGGCATATTTGTGTGGAGTTCTGCATTGGTACGTTCCAGTGAGACAGTGAGGTTATGGAGGGGTATAGGTTCAGGGCATATTTGTGTGTTGTTCTGCAATGGTACGTTCCAGTGAGACAGGGAGGATATGCACGGTACAGGATCAGGGCATATTTGAGTGGAGTTCGGCATTGGTGCGTTCCAGTGAGACAGGGAGGTTATGGAGGGTACCGGTTCAGGGCATATTTGTGTGGAGTTCTGCATTGGTACGTTCCAGAGAGACAGCGAGGTTATGGAGGGTACAGGTTCAGGGCATATTTGTGTGGAGTTCTGCGTTGGTACGTTCCAGTGTGACAAGGGGCTTATGGGCGGGTACACATTCAGGGTATATTTGTGTGGTGTTCTGCAATGGTACGTTCCAGTGAGACTGGGAGGTTATGGAGGGGTACAGGTTCAGGGCATATTTGAGTGTAGTTCTGCATTTGTACGTTCCAGTGAGTCAGGGAGGTTATGGAGTGTACAGGTTCAGGGCACATTTGTCTGGAGTTCTGCATTGGTACGTTCCAGTGAGACAGGGAGGTTATGGAGGGTACAGGTTCAGGGCATATTTGTGTGCAGTTCTGCAGTGGTACGTTCCAGTGAGACAGGGAGGTTATGGTCGGGTACAGGTTCAGGGCATATTTGTGTGGAGTTCTGCATTGGTACTTTCCAGTGAGACAGGGAGGTTATGGAGGGTATCGGTTCAGGGCATATTTGTGTGGAGTTCTGAATTGGTACGTTCCAGTGAGACAGGGAGGTTATGGAGGGTTACAGGTGCAGGGCATATTTGTGTGGATTTCTGCATTGGTACGTTCCAGTGAGACAGGGAGGTTATGGAGGTGTACAGATTCAGGGCACATTTGTCTGGAGTTCTGCATTGGTACGTTCCAGTGAGACAGGGAGGTTATGGTCGGGTACAGGTTCAGGGCATATTTGTGTGGAGTTCTGCATTGGTACTTTCCAGTGAGACAGGGAAGTTATGGAGGGGTACAGGTTCAGGGCATATTTGTGTGGTGTTCTGCATTGGTACATTCCAGTGAGACAGGGAGGTTATGGAGGGTACAGGTTCAGGGCATATTTGTGTGGAGTTCTGCATTGGTACGTTCCAGTGAGACAGGGAGGTTATGGAGGGTACAGTTTCAGGGCATATTTGAGTGGAGTTCTGCGTTGGTACGTTCCAGTGAGACAAGGATCTTATGGGCGGGTAAAAGTTCAGGGCATATTTCTGTGGTGTTCTGCAATGGTACGTTCCAGTGAGACTGGGCGGTTATGGAGGGTACAGGTTCAGGGCATATTTGTGTGGAGTTCTGCAGTGGTACTTTCCTGTGAGACAGGGAAGTTATGGAGGGGTACAGGTTCAGGGCATATTTGTGTGGAGTTCTGCATTGCTACGTTCCAGTGAGACAGGGAGGTTATGGAGGGTACATGTTCAGGGCATATTTGTGTGGAGTTCTTCAGTGGTACGTTCCAGTGAGACAGGGAGGTTATGGTCGGGTACAGGTTCAGGGCATATTTGTGCGTAGTTCTGCTTTGCTACGTTCCAGTGAGACAGGGAGCTTATGGAGGGTACAGGTTCAGGGCATATTTGTATGGAGTTCTGCGTTGGTACGTTCCAGTGAGACAAGGATCTTATGGGCGGGAAAACGTTCAGGGCATATTTGTGTGGTGTTCTGCAATGGTACGTTCCAGTGAGACTGGGAGGTTATGGAGGGGTACAGTTTCAGGGCGTATTTGTGTGGTGTTCTGCAATGGTACGTTCCAGTGTGACAGGGAGATTATGCATGGTACAGGATCAGGGCATATTTGAGTGGAGTTCGGCATTGGTGCGTTCCAGTGAGACAGGGAGGTTATGGAGGGGTACAGGTTCAGGGCATACTTGTGTGGAGTTCTGCAGTGGGACGTTCCAGTGAGACAGGGAGGTTATGGAGGGGTACAGGTTCAGGGCAAATTTGTGTGGAGCTCTGCATTGGTGCGTTCCAGTGAGACAAGGAGGTTATGGGCGGGTACACGTTCAGGGCATATTTGTGTGGAATTCTGCATTGGTACATTCCACTGAGACAGGGAGATTATGCACGTTACAGGATCAGGGCATATTTGAGTGGAGTTCTGCATTGGTACGTTCCAGTGAGACAGGGAGGTTATTGAGGGGTGCAGGTTCAGGGCAAATTTGTGTGGAGTTCTGCATTGGTGCGTTCCAGTGAGACAGGGAGGTTATGGGCGGGTACACTTTCAGGGCATATTTGTGTGGAATTCTGCATTGGTACGTTCCAGTGAGACAGGGAGGTTATGGAGGGTACCGGTTCAGGGCATATTTGTGTGGAGTTCTGCATTGGTACGTTCCAGTGAGACAGGGAGGTTATGCACGGTACAGGATCAGGGCATATTTGTGCGTAGTTCTGCATTGGCACGTTCCAGTGAGACAGGGAGGTTATGGAGGGGTACAGGTTCAGGGCATATTTGTGTGTAGTTCTGCATTGGTACGTTCCAGTGAGACAGGGAGGTTTTGGAGGGTACAGTTTCAGGGCATATTTGAGTGGAGTTCTGCGTTGGTTCGTTCCAGTGAGACAAGGATCTTATGGGCGGGTAAAAGTTCAGGGCATATTTCTGTGGTGTTCTGCAATGGTACGTTCCAGTGAGACTGGGTGGTTATGGAGGGTACAGGTTCAGGGCATATTTGTGTGGAGTTCTGCAGTGGTACTTTCCTGTGAGACAGGGAAGTTATGGAGGGGTACAGGTTCAGGGCATATTTGTGTGGAGTTCTGCATTGGTACGTTCCAGTGAGACAGGGAGGTTATGGAGGGTACAGGTTCAGGGCATATTTGTGTGGAGTTCTGCAGTGGTACGTTCCAGTGAGACAGGGAGCTTATGGAGGGTACAGGTTCAGGGCATATTTGTATGGAGTTCTGCGTTGGTACGTTCCAGTGAGACAAGGATCTTATGGGCGGGTAAATGTTCAGGGCATATTTGTGTGGAATTCTGCATTGCTACATTCCAGTGAGACAGGGAGGTTATGCACGGTACAGGATCAGGGCATATTTGAGTGGAATTCTGCATTGGTACGTTCCAGTGAGACAGGGAGTTTATTGAGGGGTACAGGTTCAGGGCAAATTTGTGTGGAGTTCTGCATTGGTGCGTTCCAGTGAGACAGGGAGGTAATGGGCGGGTACACTTTCAGGGCATATTTGTGTGGAATTCTGCATTGGTACGTTCCAGTGAGACAGGGAGGTTATGGAGGGTACCGGTTCAGGGCATATTTGTGCGGAGTTCTGCATTGGTACGTTCCAGTGAGCCAGGGTGTTTATGGAGGGTTACAGGTTCAGGGCATATTTGTGTGGAGTTCTGCATTGGTACGTTCCAGTGAGACAGTGAGGTTATGGAGGGGTACAGGTTCCGGGCATATTTGTGTGTTGTTCTGCAATGGTACGTTCCAGTGAGACAGGGAGGATATGCACGGTACAGGATCAGGGCATATTTGAGTGGAGTTCGGCATTGGTGCGTTCCAGTGAGACAGGGAGGTTATGGAGGGTACCGGTTCAGGGCATATTTGTGTGGAGTTCTGCATTGGTACGTTCCAGAGAGACAGCGAGGTTATGGAGGGTACAGGTTCAGGGCATATTTGTGTGGAGTTCTGCGTTGGTACGTTCCAGTGTGACAAGGAGCTTATGGGCGGGTACACATTCAGGGTATATTTGTGTGGTGTTCTGCAATGGTACGTTCCAGTGAGACTGGGAGGTTATGGAGGGGTACAGGTTCAGGGCATATTTGAGTGTAGTTCTGCATTTGTACGTTCCAGTGAGTCAGGGAGGTTATGGAGTGTACAGGTTCAGGGCACATTTGTCTGGAGTTCTGCATTGGTACGTTCCAGTGAGACAGGGAGGTTATGGAGGGTACAGGTTCAGGGCATATTTGTGTGCAGTTCTGCAGTGGTACGTTCCAGTGAGACAGGGAGGTTATGGTCGGGTACAGGTTCAGGGCATATTTGTGTGGAGTTCTGCATTGGTACTTTCCAGTGAGACAGGGAAGTTATGGAGGGGTACAGGTTCAGGGCATATTTGTGTGGAGTTCTGCATTGGTACGTTCCAGTGAGATAGGGAGGTTATGGAGGGGTACAGGTTCAGGGCATATTTGTGTGTAGTTCTGCATTGGTACGTTCCAGTGAGACAGGGAGGTTATGGAGGGTACAGGTTCAGGGCATATTTGTGTGGAATTCTGCAGTGGTACATTCCAGTGAGACATGGAGATTATGGTCGGGTACAGGTTCAGGGCATATTTGTGCGTAGTTCTGCATTGGTACGTTCCAGTGAGACAGGGACGTTATGGAGGGGTACAGGTTCAGGGCAAATTTGTGTGGAGTTCTGCATTGGTGCGTTCCAGTAAGACAAGGAGGTTATGGGCGGGTACACTTTCAGGGCATATTTGTGTGGTGTTCTGCAAAGGTACGTTCCAGTGAGACAGAAGGTTATGGAGGGGTACAGGTTCAGGGCATATTTGAGTGGAGTTCGGCATTGGTGCGTTGCAGTGAGACAGGGAAGTTATGGAGGGGTACAGGTTCAGGGCATATTTGTGTGGAGTTCTGCATTGGTACGTTCCAGTGCGACAGGGAGGTTATGGAGGGGTACAGGTTCAGGGCATACTTGTGTGGAGTTCTGCATTGGTACATTCCAGTGAGACAGGGAGGTTATGGAGGGGTACAGGTTCAGGGCAAATTTTTGTGGAGTTCTGCATTGGTGCGTTCCAGTGAGACAAGGAGGTAATGGGCGGGTAACTTTCAGGGCATATCTGTGGGGTGTTCTGCAATGGTACGTTCCAGTGAGACAGAAGGTTATGGAGGGGTACAGGTTCAGGGCATATTTGAGTGGAGTTCGGCATTGGTGCGTTCCAGTGAGACAGGGAAGCTATGGAGGGGTACAGGTTCAGGGCATACTTGTGTGGAGTTCTGCATTGGTACGTTCCAGTGAGACAGGGAGGTTATGGAGGGGTACAGGTTCAGGGCAAGTATGTGTGGAGTTCTGCATTGGTGCGTTCCAGTGAGACAAGGAGGTTATGGGCGGGTACACGTTCAGGGCATATTTGTGTGGAATTCTGCATTGGTACGTTCCAGTGAGACAGGGAGGTTATGCACGGTACAGGATCAGGGCATATTTGAGTGGAGTTCTGCATTGGTACGTTCCAGTGAGACAGGGAGGTTATTGAGAAGTACAGGTTCAGGGCAAATTTGTGTGGAGTTCTGCATTGGTGCGTTCCAGTGAGACAAGGAGGGTATGGGCTGGTACACGTTCAGGGCATATTTGTGTGGAATTCTGCATTGGTACGTTCCAGTGAGACAGGGAGGTTATGGAGGGTACCGGATCAGGGCATATTTGTGTGGAGTTCTGCATTGGTACGTTCCAGTGAGACAGGGAGGTTATGGAGGGTTACAGGTTCAGGGCATATTTGTGTGGAGTTCTGCATTGGTACGTTCCAGTGAGACAGGGAGGTTATGGAGGTGTACAGGTTCAGGGCACATTTGTGTGGAGTTCTGCATTGGTACGTTCCAGTGAGACAGGGACGTTATGGAGGGTACAGGTTCAGGGCATATTTGTGCGGAGTTCTGCATTGGTACGTTCCAGTGAGACAGGGAGGTTATGGAGGGGTACAGGTTCAGGGCATATTTGTGTGGAGTGCTGCATTGGTACGTTCCAGTGAGACAGGGAGGTTATGGAGGGGTACAGGTTCAGGGCATATTTGTGTGTAGTTCTGCATTGGTACGTTCCAGTGAGACAGGGAGGTTATGGAGGGTACAGGTTCAGGGCATATTTGTGTGGAGTTCTGCAGTGGTACGTTCCAGTGAGACAGGGAGGTTATGGTCGGGTACAGGTTCAGGGCATATTTGTGTGGAGTTCTGCATTGGTACGTTCCAGTGAGACAGGGAGGTTATGGAGGGGTACAGTTTCAGGGCATATTTGTGTGGTGTTCTGCAATGGTACGTTCCAGTGTGACAGGGAGATTATGCACGGTACAGGATCAGGGCATATTTGAGTGGAGTTCGGCATTGGTGCGTTCCAGTGAGACAGGGAGGTTATGGAGGGGTACAGGTTCAGGGCATACTTGTGTGGAGTTCTGCAGTGGGACGTTCCAGTGAGACAGGGAGGTTATGGAGGGGTACAGGTTCAGGGCAAATTTGTGTGGAGTTCTGCATTGGTGCGTTCCAGTGAGACAAGGAGGTTATCGGCGGGTACACGTTCAGGGCATATTTGTGTGGAATTCTGCATTGGTACATTCCAGTGAGACAGGGAGGTTATGCACGGTACAGGATCAGGGCATATTTGAGTGGAGTTCTGCATTGGTACGTTCCAGTGAGACAGGGAGGTTATTGAGGGGTGCAGGTTCAGGGCAAATTTGTGTGGAGTTCTGCATTGGTGCGTTCCAGTGAGACAGGGAGGTTATGGGCGGGTGCACTTTCAGGGCATATTTGTGTGGAATTCTGCATTGGTACGTTCCAGTGAGACAGTGAGGTTATGGAGGGTACCGGTTCAGGGCATATTTGTGTTGAGTTCTGCATTGGTACGTTCCAGTGAGACAGGGAGGTTATGCACGGTACAGGATCAGGGCATATTTGTGCGTAGTTCTGCATTGGTACGTTCCAGTGAGACAGGGAGGTTATGGAGGGGTACAGGTTCAGGGCAAATTTGTGTGGAGTTCTGCATTGGTGCGTTCCAGTGAGACAAGGAGGTTATCGGCGGGTACACGTTCAGGGCATATTTGTGTGGAATTCTGCATTGGTACATTCCAGTGAGACAGGGAGGTTATGCACGGTACAGTATCAGGGCATATTTGAGTGGAGTTCTGCATTGGTACGTTCCAGTGAGACAGGGAGGTTATTGAGGGGTGCAGGTTCAGGGCAAATTTGTGTGGAGTTCTGCATTGGTGCGTTCCAGTGAGACAGGGAGGTTATGGGCGGGTGCACTTTCAGGGCAAATTTGTGTGGAATTCTGCATTGGTACGTTCCAGTGAGACAGTGAGGTTATGGAGGGTACCGGTTCAGGGCATACTTGTGTTGAGTTCTGCATTGGTACGTTCCAGTGAGACAGGGAGGTTATGCACGGTACAGGATCAGGGCATATTTGTGCGTAGTTCTGCATTGGTACGTTCCAGTGAGACAGGGAGGTTATGGAGTGTACAGTTTCAGGGCATATTTGTGTGGAGTTCTGCGTTGGTATGTTCCAGTGAGACAAGGATCTTATTGGCGGGTAAACGTTCAGGGCATATTTGTGTGGTGTTCTGCAATGGTACGTTCCAGTGAGACTGGGAGGTTATGGAGGGGTACAGGTTCAGGGCATATTTGAGTGTAGTTCTGCATTTGTACGTTGCAGTGAGTCAGGGAGGTTATGGAGGGTACAGGTTCAGGGCATATTTGTGTGGAGTACTGCATTGGTACGTTCCAGTGAGACAGGGAGGTTATGGAGGGTACAGGTTCAGGGCATATTTGTGTGGAGTTCTGCAGTGTTACGTTCCAGTGAGACAGGGAGGTTATGGTCGGGTACAGGTTCAGGGCATATTTGTGCGTAGTTCTGCTTTTCTACGTTCCAGTGAGACAGGGAGGTTATGCACGGTACAGGATCAGGGAATATTTGAGTGGAGTTCTGCATTGGTACGTTCCAGTGAGACAGGGAGGTTATTGAGGGGTACAGGTTCAGGGCAAATTTGTGTGGAGCTTTGCATTGGTGCGTTCCATTGAGAAAAGTAGGTTATGGGCGGGTACACGTTCAGGGCATATTTGTGTGGAATTCTGCATTGGTACGTTCCAGTGAGACAGGGAGGTTATGGAGGGTATCGGTTCAGGGCATATTTGTGTGGAGTTCTGAATTGGTACGTTCCAGTGAGACAGGGAGGTTATGGAGGGTTACAGGTTCAGGGCATATTTGTGTGGATTTCTGCATTGGTACGTTCCAGTGAGACAGGGAGGTTATGGAGGTGTACAGATTCAGGGCACATTTGTCTGGAGTTCTGCATTGGTACGTTCCAGTGAGACAGGGAGGTTATAGAGGGTACAGGTTCAGAGCATATTTGTGCGGAGTTCTGCATTGGTACGTTCCAGTGAGACACGGAGGTTATGGTGGTGTACAGGTTCAGGGCACATTTGTGTGGAGTTCTGCAGTGGTACGTTCCAGTGAGACAGGGAGGTTATGGTCGGGTACAGGTTCAGGGCATATTTCTGTGGAGTTCTGCATTGGTACTTTCCAGTGAGACAGGGAAGTTATGGAGGGGTACAGGTTCAGGGCATATTTGTGTGGTGTTCTGCATTGGTACATTCCAGTGAGACAGGGAGGTTATGGAGGGTACAGGTTCAGGGCATATTTGTGTGGAGTTCTGCATTGGTACGTTCCAGTGAGACAGGGAGGTTATGGAGGGTACAGTTTCAGGGCATATTTGAGTGGAGTTCTGCGTTGGTACGTTCCAGTGAGACAAGGATCTTATGGGCGGGTAAAAGTTCAGGGCATATTTCTGTGGTGTTCTGCAATGGTACGTTCCAGTGAGACTGGGTGGTTATGGAGGGTACAGGTTCAGGGCATATTTGTGTGGAGTTCTGCAGTGGTACTTTCCTGTGAGACAGGGAAGTTATGGAGGGGTACAGGTTCAGGGCATATTTGTGTGGAGTTCTGCATTGCTACGTTCCAGTGAGACAGGGAGGTTATGGAGGGTACAGGTTCAGGGCATATTTGTGTGGAGTTCTTCAGTGGTACGTTCCAGTGAGACAGGGAGGTTATGGTCGGGTACAGGTTCAGGGCATATTTGTGCGTAGTTCTGCTTTGCTACGTTCCAGTGAGACAGGGAGCTTATGGAGGGTACAGGTTCAGGGCATATTTGTATGGAGTTCTGCGTTGGTACGTTCCAGTGAGACAAGGATCTTATGGGCGGGAAAACGTTCAGGGCATATTTGTGTGGTGTTCTGCAATGGTACGTTCCAGTGAGACTGGGAGGTTATGGAGGGGTACAGTTTCAGGGCATATTTGTGTGGTGTTCTGCAATGGTAAGTTCCAGTGTGACAGGGAGATTATGCATGGTACAGGATCAGGGCATATTTGAGTGGAGTTCGGCATTGGTGCGTTCCAGTGAGACAGGGAGGTTATGGAGGGGTATAGGTTTAGGGCATACTTGTGTGGAGTTCTGCAGTGGGACGTTCCAGTGAGACAGGGAGGTTATGGAGGGGTACAGGTTCAGGGCAAATTTGTGTGGAGCTCTGCATTGGTGCGTTCCAGTAAGACAAGGAGGTTATGGGCGGGTTCACGTTCAGGGCATATTTGTGTGGAATTCTGCATTGGTACATTCCAGTGAGACAGGGAGGTTATGGAGGGTACAGGTTCAGGGCATATTTGTGTGGAGTTCTGCATTGGTACGTTCCAGTGAGACAGGGAGGTTATGGAGGGTACAGTTTCAGGGCATATTTGAGTGGAGTTCTGCGTTGGTACGTTCCAGTGAGACAAGGATCTTATGGGCGGGTAAAAGTTCAGGGCATATTTCTGTGGTGTTCTGCAATGGTACGTTCCAGTGAGACTGGGTGGTTATGGAGGGTACAGGTTCAGGGCATATTTGTGTGGAGTTCTGCAGTGGTACTTTCCTGTGAGACAGGGAAGTTATGGAGGGGTACAGGTTCAGGGCATATTTGTGTGGAGTTCTGCATTGCTACGTTCCAGTGAGACAGGGAGCTTATGGAGGGTACAGGTTCAGGGCATATTTGTGTGGAGTTCTGCAGTGGTACTTTCCTGTGAGACAGGGAAGTTATGGAGGGGTACAGGTTCAGGGCATATTTGTGTGGAGTTCTGCATTGCTACGTTCCAGTGAGACAGGGAGCTTATGGAGGGTACAGGTTCAGGGCATATTTGTATGGAGTTCTGCAGTGGGAAGTTCCAGTGAGACAGGGAGGTTATGGAGGGGTACAGGTTCAGGGCAAATTTGTGTGGAGCTCTGCATTGGTGCGTTCCAGTGAGACAAGGAGGTTATGGGCGGGTTCACGTTCAGGGCATATTTGTGTGGAATTCTGCATTGGTACATTCCAGTGAGACAGGGAGATTATGCACGTTACAGGATCAGGGCATATTTGAGTGGAGTTCTGCATTGGTACGTTCCAGTGAGACAGGGAGGTTATTGAGGGGTGCAGGTTCAGGGCAAATTTGTGTGGAGTTCTGCATTGGTGCGTTCCAGTGAGACAGGGAGGTTATGGGCGGGTACACTTTCAGGGCATATTTGTGTGGAATTCTGCATTGGTACGTTCCAGTGAGACAGGGAGGTTATGGAGGGTACCGGTTCAGGGCATATTTGTGTGGAGTTCTGCATTGGTACGTTTGCAGTGAGACAGGGAGGTTATGCACGGTACAGGATCAGGGCATATTTGTGCGTAGTTCTGCATTGGCACGTTCCAGTGAGACAGGGAGGTTATGGAGGGGTACAGGTGCAGGGCATATTTGTGTGTAGTTCTGCATTGGTACGTTCCAGTGAGACAGGGAGGTTTTGGAGGGTACAGGTTCAGGGCATATTTGTGTGGAGTTCTGCATTGGTACGTTCCAGTGAGACAGGGAGGTTATGGAGGGTACAGTTTCAGGGCATATTTGAGTGGAGTTCTGCGTTGGTACGTTCCAGTGAGACAAGGATCTTATGGGCGGGTAAAAGTTCAGGGCATATTTCTGTGGTGTTCTGCAATGGTACTTTCCAGTGAGACTGGGTGGTTATGGAGGGTACAGGTTCAGGGCATATTTGTGTGGAGTTCTGCAGTGGTACTTTCCTGTGAGACAGGGAAGTTATGGTGGGGTACAGGTTCAGGGCATATTTGTGTGGAGTTCTGCATTGGTACGTTCCAGTGAGACAGGGAGGTTATGGAGGGTACAGGTTCAGGGCATATTTGTGTGGAGTTCTGCAGTGGTACGTTCCAGTGAGACAGGGAGCTTATGGAGGGTACAGGTTCAGGGCATATTTGTATGGAGTTCTGCGTTGGTACGTTCCAGTGAGACAAGGATCTTATGGGCGGGTAAACGTTCAGGGCATATTTGTGTGGAATTCTGCATTGCTACATTCCAGTGACACAGGGAGGTTATGCACGGTACAGGATCAGGGCATATTTGAGTGGAATTCTGCATTGGTACGTTCCAGTGAGACAGGGAGTTTATTGAGGGGTACAGGTTCAGGGCAAATTTGTGTGGAGTTCTGCATTGGTGCGTTCCAGTGAGACAGGGAGGTAATGGGCGGGTACACTTTCAGGGCATATTTGTGTGGAATTCTGCATTGGTACGTTCCAGTGAGACAGGGAGGTTATGGAGGGTACCGGTTCAGGGCATATTTGTGCGGAGTTCTGCATTGGTACGTTCCAGTGAGCCAGGGTGTTTATGGAGGGTTACAGGTTCAGGGCATATTTGTGTGGAGTTCTGCATTGGTACGTTCCAGTGAGACAGTGAGGTTATGGAGGGGTACAGGTTCAGGGCATATTTGAGTGGAGTTCGGCATTGGTGCGTTGCAGTGAGACAGGGATGTTATGGAGGGGTACAGGTTCAGGGCATATTTGTGTGGAGTTCTGCATTGGTACGTTCCAGTGCGACAGGGAGGTTATGGAGGGGTACAGGTTCAGGGCATACTTGTGTGGAGTTCTGCATTGGTACATTCCAGTGAGACAGGGAGGTTATGGAGGGGTACAGGTTCAGGGCAAATTTGTGTGGAGTTCTGCATTGGTGCGTTCCAGTGAGACAAGGAGGTAATGGGCGGGTAACTTTCAGGGCATATCTGTGTGGTGTTCTGCAATGGTACGTTCCAGTGAGACAGAAGGTTATGGAGGGGTACAGGTTCAGGGCATATTTGAGTGGAGTTCGGCATTGGTGCGTTCCAGTGAGACAGGGAAGTTATGGAGGGGTACAGGTTCAGGGCATACTTGTGTGGAGTTCTGCATTGGTACGTTCCAGTGAGACAGGGAGGTTATGGAGGGGTACAGGTTCAGGGCAAATATGTGTGGAGTTCTGCATTGGTGCGTTCCAGTGAGACAAGGAGGTTATGGGCGGGTACACGTTCAGGGCATATTTGTGTGGAATTCTGCATTGGTACGTTCCAGTGAGACAGGGAGGTTATGCACGGTACAGGATCAGGGCATATTTGAGTGGAGTTCTGCATTGGTACGTTCCAGTGAGACAGGGAGGTTATTGAGAAGTACAGGTTCAGGGCAAATTTGTGTGGAGTTCTGCATTGGTGCGTTCCAGTGAGACAAGGAGGGTATGGGCTGGTACACGTTCAGGGCATATTTGTGTGGAATTCGGCATTGGTACGTTCCAGTGAGACAGGGAGGTTATGGAGGGTACCGGATCAGGGCATATTTGTGTGGAGTTCTGCATTGGTACGTTCCAGTGAGACAGGGTGGTTATGGAGGGTTACAGGTTCAGGGCATATTTGTGTGGAGTTCTGCATTGGTACGTTCCAGTGAGACAGGGAGGTTATGGAGGTGTACAGGTTCAGGGCACATTTGTGTGGAGTTCTGCATTGGTACGTTCCAGTGAGACAGGGACGTTATGGAGGGTACAGGTTCAGGGCATATTTGTGCGGAGTTCTGCATTGGTACGTTCCAGTGAGACAGGGAGGTTTTGGTCGGGTACAGGATCAGGGCATATTTGAGTGGAGTTCGGCATTGGTGTGTTCCAGTGAGACAGGGAGGTTATGGAGGGGTACAGGTTCAGGGCATATTTGTGTGGAGTTCTGCATTGGTACGTTCCAGTGAGACAAGGAGGTTATGGAGGGGTACAGGTTCAGGGCATATTTGTGTGTAGTTCTGCATTGGTACGTTCCAGTGAGACAGGGAGGTTATGGACGGTACAGGTTCAGGGCATATTTGTGTGGAGTTCTGCATTGGTACTTTCCAGTGAGACATGGAGGTTATGGAGGGTACCGGTTCGTGGCATATTTGTGTGGAGTTCTGCAGTGGGACGTTCCAGTGAGACAGGGAGTTTATGGTCGGGTACAGGATCAGGGCACATTTGAGTGGAGTTCGGCATTGGTGCGTTCCAGTGAGACAGGGAGGTTATGGAGGGGTACAGGTTCAGGGCATATTTGTGTGTAGTTCTGCATTGGTACGTTCCAGTGAGACAGGGAGGTTATGGAGGGTACAGGTTCAGGGCATATTTGTGTGGAGTTCTGCATTGGTACGTTCCAGTGAGACAGGGACGTTATGGAGGGTACAGGTTCAGGGCATATTTGTGCGGAGTTCTGCATTGGTACGTTCCAGTGAGACAGGGAGGTTATGGTCGGGTACAGGATCAGGGCATATTTGAGTGGAGTTCGGCATTGGTGTGTTCCAGTGAGACAGGGAGGTTATGGAGGGGTACAGGTTCAGGGCATATTTGTGTGGAGTTCTGCATTGGTACGTTCCAGTGAGACAAGGAGGTTATGGAGGGGTACAGGTTCAGGGCATATTTGTGTGTAGTTCTGCATTGGTACGTTCCAGTGAGACAGGGAGGTTATGGAGGGTACAGGTTCAGGGCATATTTGTGTGGAGTTCTGCAGTGGTACGTTCCAGTGAGACAGGGAGGTTATGGTCGAGTACAGGTTCAGGGCATATTTGTGTGGAGTTCTGCATTGGTACTTTCCAGTGAGACATGGAGGTTATGGAGGGTACCGGTTCGTGGCATATTTGTGTGGAGCTCTGCAGTGGGACGTTCCAGTGAGACAGGGAGTTTATGGTCGGGTACAGGATCAGGGCACATTTGAGTGGAGTTCGGCATTGGTGCGTTCCAGTGAGACAGGGAGGTTATGGAGGGGTACAGGTTCAGGGCATATTTGTGTGTAGTTCTGCATTGGTACGTTCCAGTGAGACAGGGAGGTTATGGAGGGTACAGGTTCAGGGCATATTTGTGTGGAGTTCTGCAGTGGTACGTTCCAGTGAGACTGGGAGGTTATGGGCGGGTACACTTTCAGGGCATATTTGTGTGGAATTCTGCATTGGTACGTTCCAGTGAGACAGGGAGGTTATGGAGGGTACCGGTTCAGGGCATATTTGTGTGGAGTTCTGCATTGGTACGTTCCAGTGAGACAGGGAGGTTATGCACGGTACAGGATCATGGCATATTTGTGCGTAGTTCTGCATTGGTACGTTCCAGTGAGACAGGGAGGTTATGGAGGGGTACAGGTTCAAGGCATATTTGTGTGTAGTTCTGCATTGGTACGTTCCAGTGAGACAGGGAGGTTTTGGAGGGTACAGGTTCATTGCATATTTGTGTGGAGTTTTGCATTGTTACGTTCCAGTGAGACAGGGAGGTTATGGAGGGTACAGTTTCAGGGCATATTTGTGTGGAGTTCTGCGTTGGTACGTTCCATTGAGACAAGGATCTTATGGGCGGGTAAAAGTTCAGGGCATATTTCTGTGGTGTTCTGCAATGGTACGTTCCAGTGAGACTGGGTGGTTATGGAGGGTACAGGTCCAGGGCATATTTGTGTGGAGTTCTGCAGTGGTACTTTCCTGTGAGACAGGGACGTTATGGAGGGGTACAGGTTCAGGGCATATTTGTGTGGAGTTCTGCATTGGTACGTTCCAGTGAGACAGGGAGGTTATGGAGGGTACAGGTTCAGGGCATATTTGTGTGGAGTTCTGCAGTGGTACGTTCCAGTGAGACAGGGAGCTTATGGAGGGTACAGGTTCAGGGCATATTTGTATGGAGTTCTGCGTTGGTACGTTCCAGTGAGACAAGGATCTTATGGGCGGGTAAACGTTCAGGGCATATTTGTGTGGAATTCTGCATTGCTACATTCCAGTGAGACAGGGAGGTTATGCACGGTACAGGATCAGGGCATATTTGAGTGGAATTCTGCATTGGTACGTTCCAGTGAGACAGGGAGTTTATTGAGGGGTACAGGTTCAGGGCAAATTTGTGTGGAGTTCTGCATTGGTACGTTCCAGTGAGACAGGGAGGTTATGGAGGGTACCGGTTCAGGGCATATTTGTGCGGAGTTCTGCATTGGTACGTTCCAGTGAGCCAGGGTGTTTATGGAGGGTTACAGGTTCAGGGCATATTTGTGTGGAGTTCTGCATTGGTACGTTCCAGTGAGACAGTGAGGTTATGGAGGGGTACAGGTTCAGGGCATATTTGTGTGTTGTTCTGCAATGGTACGTTCCAGTGAGACAGGGAGGATATGCACGGTACAGGATCAGGGCATATTTGAGTGGAGTTCGGCATTGGTGCGTTCCAGTGAGACAGGGAGGTTATGGAGGGTACCGGTTCAGGGCATATTTGTGTGGAGTTATGCATTGGTACGTTCCAGAGAGACAGCGAGGTTATGGAGGGTACAGGTTCAGGGCATATTTGTGTGGAGTTCTGCGTTGGTACGTTCCAGTGAGACAAGGAGCTTATGGGCGGGTACACATTCAGGGTATATTTGTGTGGTGTTCTGCAATGGTACGTTCCAGTGAGACTGGGAGGTTATGGAGGGGTACAGGTTCAGGGCATATTTGAGTGTAGTTCTGCATTTGTACGTTCCAGTGAGTCAGGGATGTTATGGAGTGTACAGGTTCAGGGCACATTTGTCTGGAGTTCTGCATTGGTACGTTCCAGTGAGACAGGGAGGTTATGGAGGGTACAGGTTCAGGGCATATTTGTGTGCAGTTCTGCAGTGGTACGTTCCAGTGAGACAGGGAGGTTATGGTCGGGTACAGGTTCAGGGCATATTTGTGTGGAGTTCTGCATTGGTACTTTCCAGTGAGACAGGGAAGTTATGGAGGGGTACAGGTTCAGGGCATATTTGTGTGGAGTTCTGCATTGGTACGTTCCAGTGAGATAGGGAGGTTATGGAGGGGTACAGGTTCAGGGCATATTTGTGTGTAGTTCTGCATTGGTAGGTTCCAGTGAGACAGGGAGGTTATGGAGGGTACAGGTTCAGGGCATATTTGTGTGGAGTTCTGCAGTGGTACATTCCAGTGAGACATGGAGATTATGGTCGGGTACAGGTTCAGGGCATATTTGTGCGTAGTTCTGCATTGGTACGTTCCAGTGAGACAGGGATGTTATGAAGGGGTACAGGTTCAGGGCAAATTTGTGTGGAGTTCTGCATTGGTGCGTTCCAGTAAGACAAGGAGGTTATGGGCGGGTACACTTTCAGGGCATATTTGTGTGGTGTTCTGCAAAGGTACGTTCCAGTGAGACAGAAGGTTATGGAGGGGTACAGGTTCAGGGCATATTTGCGTGGAGTTCGGCATTGGTGCGTTGCAGTGAGACAGGGAAGTTATGGAGGGGTACAGGTTTAGGGCATATTTGTGTGGAGTTCTGCATTGGTACGTTCCAGTGCGACAGGGAGGTTATGGAGGGGTACAGGTTCAGGGCATACTTGTGTGGAGTTCTGCATTGGTACATTCCAGTGAGACAGGGAGGTTATGGAGGGGTACAGGTTCAGGGCAAATTTGTGTGGAGTTCTGCATTGGTGCGTTCCAGTGAGACAAGGAGGTAATGGGCGGGTAACTTTCAGGGCATATCTGTGTGGTGTTCTGCAATGGTACGTTCCAGTGAGACAGAAGGTTATGGAGGGGTACAGGTTCAGGGCATATTTGAGTGGAGTTCGGCATTGGTGCGTTCCAGTGAGACAGGGAAGTTATGGAGGGGTACAGGTTCGGGGCATATTTGTGTGGAGTTCTGCATTGGTACGTTCCAGAGAGACAGCGAGGTTATGGAGGGTACAGGTTCAGGGCATATTTGTGTGGAGTTCTGCGTTGGTACGTTCCAGTGAGACAAGGAGCTTATGGGCGGGTACACATTCAGGGTATATTTGTGTGGTGTTCTGCAATGGTACGTTCCAGTGAGACTGGGAGGTTATGGAGGGGTACAGGTTCAGGGCATATTTGAGTGTAGTTCTGCATTTGTACGTTCCAGTGAGTCAGGGAGGTTATGGAGTGTACAGGTTCAGGGCACATTTGTCTGGAGTTCTGCATTGGTACGTTCCAGTGAGACAGGGAGGTTATGGAGGGTACAGGTTCAGGGCATATTTGTGTGCAGTTCTGCAGTGGTACGTTCCAGTGAGACAGGGAGGTTATGGTCGGGTACAGGTTCAGGGCATATTTGTGTGGAGTTCTGCATTGGTACTTTCCAGTGAGACTGGGTGGTTATGGAGGGTACAGGTTCAGGGCATATTTGTGTGGAGTTCTGCAGTGGTACTTTCCTGTGAGACAGGGAAGTTATGGAGGGGTACAAGGTTCAGGGCATATTTGTGTGGAGTTCTGCATTGCTACGTTCCAGTGAGACAGGGAGGTTATGGAGGGTACAGGTTCAGGGCATATTTGTGTGGAGTTCTTCAGTGGTACGTTCCAGTGAGACAGGGAGGTTATGGTCGGGAACAGGTTCAGGGCATATTTGTGCGTAGTTCTGCTTTGCTACGTTCCAGTGAGACAGGGAGCTTATGGAGGGTACAGGTTCA
Source organism: Hemitrygon akajei (assembly GCF_048418815.1). Classification (NCBI taxonomy): domain Eukaryota; kingdom Metazoa; phylum Chordata; class Chondrichthyes; order Myliobatiformes; family Dasyatidae; genus Hemitrygon; species Hemitrygon akajei. Next base: position 1,440,629 of record NW_027331980.1, on the reverse strand, counting down.
GGGCATATTTGTATGGAGTTCTGCGTTGGTACGTTCCAGTGAGACAAGGATCTTATGGGCGGGAAAACGTTCAGGGCATATTTGTGTGGTGTTCTGCAATGGTACGTTCCAGTGAGACTGGGAGGTTATGGAGGGGTACAGTTTCAGGGCATATTTGTGTGGTGTTCTGCAATGGTACGTTCCAGTGTGACAGGGAGATTATGCATGGTACAGGATCAGGGCATATTTGAGTGGAGTTCGGCATTGGTGCGTTCCAGTGAGACAGGGAGGTTATGGAGGGGTACAGGTTTAGGGCATACTTGTGTGGAGTTCTGCAGTGGGACGTTCCAGTGAGACAGGGAGGTTATGGAGGGGTACAGGTTCAGGGCAAATTTGTGTGGAGCTCTGCATTGGTGCGTTCCAGTGAGACAAGGAGGTTATGGGCGGGTTCACGTTCAGGGCATATTTGTGTGGAATTCTGCATTGGTACATTCCAGTGAGACAGGGAGATTATGCACGTTACAGGATCAGGGCATATTTGAGTGGAGTTCTGCATTGGTACGTTCCAGTGAGACAGGGAGGTTATTGAGGGGTGCAGGTTCAGGGCAAATTTGTGTGGAGTTCTGCATTGGTGCGTTCCAGTGAGACAGGGAGGTTATGGGCGGGTACACTTTCAGGGCATATTTGTGTGGAATTCTGCATTGGTACGTTCCAGTGAGACAGGGAGGTTATGGAGGGTACCGGTTCAGGGCATATTTGTGTGGAGTTCTGCATTGGTACGTTTGCAGTGAGACAGGGAGGTTATGCACGGTACAGGATCAGGGCATATTTGTGCGTAGTTCTGCATTGGCACGTTCCAGTGAGACAGGGAGGTTATGGAGGGGTACAGGTGCAGGGCATATTTGTGCGGAGTTCTGCATTGGTACGTTCCAGTGAGCCAGTGTGTTTATGGAGGGTTACAGGTTCAGGGCATATTTGTGTGGAGTTCTGCATTGGTACGTTCCAGTGCGACAGGGAGGTTATGGAGGGGTACAGGTTCAGGGCATACTTGTGTGGAGTTCTGCATTGGTACATTCCAGTGAGACAGGGAGGTTATGGAGGGGTACAGGTTCAGGGCAAATTTGTGTGGAGTTCTGCATTGGTGCGTTCCAGTGAGACAAGGAGGTAATGGGCGGGTAACTTTCAGGGCATATCTGTGTGGTGTTCTGCAATGGTACGTTCCAGTGAGACAGAAGGTTATGGAGGGGTACAGGTTCAGGGCATATTTGAGTGGAGTTCGGCATTGGTGCGTTCCAGTGAGACAGGGAAGTTATGGAGGGGTACAGGTTCAGGGCATACTTGTGTGGAGTTCTGCATTGGTACGTTCCAGTGAGACAGGGAGGTTATGGAGGGGTACAGGTTCAGGGCAAATATGTGTGGAGTTCTGCATTGGTGCGTTCCAGTGAGACAAGGAGGTTATGGGCGGGTACACGTTCAGGGCATATTTGTGTGGAATTCTGCATTGGTACGTTCCAGTGAGACAGGGAGGTTATGCACGGTACAGGATCAGGGCATATTTGAGTGGAGTTCTGCATTGGTACGTTCCAGTGAGACAGGGAGGTTATTGAGAAGTACAGGTTCAGGGCAAATTTGTGTGGAGTTCTGCATTGGTGCGTTCCAGTGAGACAAGGAGGGTATGGGCTGGTACACGTTCAGGGCATATTTGTGTGGAATTCTGCATTGGTACGTTCCAGTGAGACAGGGAGGTTATGGAGGGTACCGGATCAGGGCATATTTGTGTGGAGTTCTGCATTGGTACGTTCCAGTGAGACAGGGAGGTTATGGAGGGTTACAGGTTCAGGGCATATTTGTGTGGAGTTCTGCATTGGTACGTTCCAGTGAGACAGGGAGGTTATGGAGGTGTACAGGTTCAGGGCACATTTGTGTGGAGTTCTGCATTGGTACGTTCCAGTGAGACAGGGACGTTATGGAGGGTACAGGTTCAGGGCATATTTGTGCGGAGTTCTGCATTGGTACGTTCCAGTGAGACAGGGAGGTTTTGGTCGGGTACAGGATCAGGGCATATTTGAGTGGAGTTCGGCATTGGTGTGTTCCAGTGTGACTGGGAGGTTATGGAGGGTTACAGGTTCAGGGCATATTTGTGTGGAGTTCTGCAGTGGTACGTTCCAGTGAGACAGGGAGGTTATGGTCGGGTACAGGTTCAGGGCATATTTGTGTGGAGTTCTGCATTGGTACTTTCCAGTGAGACATGGAGGTTATGGAGGGTACCGGTTCGTGGCATATTTGTGTGGAGTTCTGCAGTGGGACGTTCCAGTGAGACAGGGAGTTTATGGTCGGGTACAGGATCAGGGCACATTTGAGTGGAGTTCGGCATTGGTGCGTTCCAGTGAGACAGGGAGGTTATGGAGGGGTACAGGTTCAGGGCATATTTGTGTGTAGTTCTGCATTGGTACGTTCCAGTGAGACAGGGAGGTTATGGAGGGTACAGGTTCAGGGCATATTTGTGTGGAGTTCTGCATTGGTACGTTCCAGTGAGACAGGGACGTTATGGAGGGTACAGGTTCAGGGCATATTTGTGCGGAGTTCTGCATTGGTACGTTCCAGTGAGACAGGGAGGTTATGGTCGGGTACAGGATCAGGGCATATTTGAGTGGAGTTCGGCATTGGTGTGTTCCAGTGAGACAGGGAGGTTATGGAGGGGTACAGGTTCAGGGCATATTTGTGTGGAGTTCTGCATTGGTACGTTCCAGTGAGACAAGGAGGTTATGGAGGGGTACAGGTTCAGGGCATATTTGTGTGTAGTTCTGCATTGGTACGTTCCAGTGAGACAGGGAGGTTATGGAGGGTACAGGTTCAGGGCATATTTGTGTGGAGTTCTGCAGTGGTACGTTCCAGTGAGACAGGGAGGTTATGGTCGGGTACAGGTTCAGGGCATATTTGTGTGGAGTTCTGCATTGGTACTTTCCAGTGAGACATGGAGGTTATGGAGGGTACCGGTTCGTGGCATATTTGTGTGGAGCTCTGCAGTGGGACGTTCCAGTGAGACAGGGAGTTTATGGTCGGGTACAGGATCAGGGCACATTTGAGTGGAGTTCGGCATTGGTGCGTTCCAGTGAGACAGGGAGGCTATGGAGGGGTACAGGTTCAGGGCATATTTGTGTGTAGTTCTGCATTGGTACGTTCCAGTGAGACAGGGAGGTTATGGAGGGTACAGGTTCAGGGCATATTTGTGTGGAGTTCTGCAGTGGTACGTTCCAGTGAGACAGGGAGGTTATGGGCGGGTACACTTTCAGGGCATATTTGTGTGGAATTCTGCATTGGTACGTTCCAGTGAGACAGGGAGGTTATGGAGGGTACCGGTTCAGGGCATATTTGTGTGGAGTTCTGCATTGGTACGTTCCAGTGAGACAGGGAGGTTATGCACGGTACAGGATCAGGGCATATTTGTGCGTAGTTCTGCATTGGTACGTTCCAGTGAGACAGGGAGGTTATGGAGGGGTACAGGTTCAAGGCATATTTGTGTGTAGTTCTGCATTGGTACGTTCCAGTGAGACAGGGAGGTTTTGGAGGGTACAGGTTCAGGGCATATTTGTGTGGAGTTCTGCATTGTTACGTTCCAGTGAGACAGGGAGGTTATGGAGGGTACAGTTTCAGGGCATATTTGTGTGGAGTTCTGCGTTGGTACGTTCCATTGAGACAAGGATCTTATGGGCGGGTAAAAGTTCAGGGCATATTTCTGTGGTGTTCTGCAATGGTACGTTCCAGTGAGACTGGGTGGTTATGGAGGGTACAGGTTCAGGGCATATTTGTGTGGAGTTCTGCAGTGGTACTTTCCTGTGAGACAGGGACGTTATGGAGGGGTACAGGTTCAGGGCATATTTGTGTGGAGTTCTGCATTGGTACGTTCCAGTGAGACAGGGAGGTTATGGAGGGTACAGGTTCAGGGCATATTTGTGTGGAGTTCTGCAGTGGTACGTTCCAGTGAGACAGGGAGCTTATGGAGGGTACAGGTTCAGGGCATATTTGTATGGAGTTCTGCGTTGGTACGTTCCAGTGAGACAAGGATCTTATGGGCGGGTAAACGTTCAGGGCATATTTGTGTGGAATTCGGCATTGCTACATTCCAGTGAGACAGGGAGGTTATGCACGGTACAGGATCAGGGCATATTTGAGTGGAATTCTGCATTGGTACGTTCCAGTGAGACAGGGAGTTTATTGAGGGGTACAGGTTCAGGGCAAATTTGTGTGGAGTTCTGCATTGGTACGTTCCAGTGAGACAGGGAGGTTATGGAGGGTACCGGTTCAGGGCATATTTGTGCGGAGTTCTGCATTGGTACGTTCCAGTGAGCCAGGGTGTTTATGGAGGGTTACAGGTTCAGGGCATATTTGTGTGGAGTTCTGCATTGGTACGTTCCAGTGAGACAGTGAGGTTATGGAGGGGTACAGGTTCAGGGCATATTTGTGTGTTGTTCTGCAATGGTACGTTCCAGTGAGACAGGGAGGATATGCACGGTACAGGATCAGGGCATATTTGAGTGGAGTTCGGCATTGGTGCGTTCCAGTGAGACAGGGAGGTTATGGAGGGTACCGGTTCAGGGCATATTTGTGTGGAGTTCTGCATTGGTACGTTCCAGAGAGACAGCGAGGTTATGGAGGGTACAGTTTCAGGGCATATTTGTGTGGAGTTCTGCGTTGGTACGTTCCAGTGAGACAAGGAGCTTATGGGCGGGTACACATTCAGGGTATATTTGTGTGGTGTTCTGCAATGGTACGTTCCAGTGAGACTGGGAGGTTATGGAGGGGTACAGGTTCAGGGCATATTTGAGTGTAGTTCTGCATTTGTACGTTCCAGTGAGTCAGGGAGGTTATGGAGTGTACAGGTTCAGGGCACATTTGTCTGGAGTTCTGCATTGGTACGTTCCAGTGAGACAGGGAGGTTATGGAGGGTACAGGTTCAGGGCATATTTGTGTTCAGTTCTGCAGTGGTACGTTCCAGTGAGACAGGGAGGTTATGGTCGGGTACAGGTTCAGGGCATATTTGTGTGGAGTTCTGCATTGGTACTTTCCAGTGCGACAGGGAGGTTATGGAGGGGTACAGGTTCAGGGCATACTTGTGTGGAGTTCTGCATTGGTACATTCCAGTGAGACAGGGAGGTTATGGAGGGGTACAGGTTCAGGGCAAATTTGTGTGGAGTTCTGCATTGGTGCGTTCCAGTGAGACAAGGAGGTAATGGGCGGGTAACTTTCAGGGCATATCTGTGTGGTGTTCTGCAATGGTACGTTCCAGTGAGACAGAAGGTTATGGAGGGGTACAGGTTCAGGGCATATTTGAGTGGAGTTCGGCATTGGTGCGTTCCAGTGAGACAGGGAAGTTATGGAGGGGTACAGGTTCAGGGCATACTTGTGTGGAGTTCTGCATTGGTACGTTCCAGTGAGACAGGGAGGTTATGGAGGGGTACAGGTTCAGGGCAAATATGTGTGGAGTTCTGCATTGGTGCGTTCCAGTGAGACAAGGAGGTTATGGGCGGGTACACGTTCAGGGCATATTTGTGTGGAATTCTGCATTGGTACGTTCCAGTGAGACAGGGAGGTTATGCACGGTACAGGATCAGGGCATATTTGAGTGGAGTTCTGCATTGGTACGTTCCAGTGAGACAGGGAGGTTATTGAGAAGTACAGGTTCAGGGCAAATTTGTGTGGAGTTCTGCATTGGTGCGTTCCAGTGAGACAAGGAGGGTATGGGCTGGTACACGTTCAGGGCATATTTGTGTGGAATTCTGCATTGGTACGTTCCAGTGAGACAGGGAGGTTATGGAGGGTACCGGATCAGGGCATATTTGTGTGGAGTTCTGCATTGGTACGTTCCAGTGAGACAGGGAGGTTATGGAGGGTTACAGGTTCAGGGCATATTTGTGTGGAGTTCTGCATTGGTACGTTCCAGTGAGACAGGGAGGTTATGGAGGTGTACAGGTTCAGGGCACATTTGTGTGGAGTTCTGCATTGGTACGTTCCAGTGAGACAGGGACGTTATGGAGGGTACAGGTTCAGGGCATATTTGTGCGGAGTTCTGCATTGGTACGTTCCAGTGAGACAGGGAGGTTTTGGTCGGGTACAGGATCAGGGCATATTTGAGTGGAGTTCGGCATTGGTGTGTTCCAGTGTGACTGGGAGGTTATGGAGGGTTACAGGTTCAGGGCATATTTGTGTGGAGTTCTGCAGTGGTACGTTCCAGTGAGACAGGGAGGTTATGGTCGGGTACAGGTTCAGGGCATATTTGTGTGGAGTTCTGCATTGGTACTTTCCAGTGAGACATGGAGGTTATGGAGGGTACCGGTTCGTGGCATATTTGTGTGGAGTTCTGCAGTGGGACGTTCCAGTGAGACAGGGAGTTTATGGTCGGGTACAGGATCAGGGCACATTTGAGTGGAGTTCGGCATTGGTGCGTTCCAGTGAGACAGGGAGGTTATGGAGGGGTACAGGTTCAGGGCATATTTGTGTGTAGTTCTGCATTGGTACGTTCCAGTGAGACAGGGAGGTTATGGAGGGTACAGGTTCAGGGCATATTTGTGTGGAGTTCTGCATTGGTACGTTCCAGTGAGACAGGGACGTTATGGAGGGTACAGGTTCAGGGCATATTTGTGCGGAGTTCTGCATTGGTACGTTCCAGTGAGACAGGGAGGTTATGGTCGGGTACAGGATCAGGGCATATTTGAGTGGTGTTCGGCATTGGTGTGTTCCAGTGAGACAGGGAGGTTATGGAGGGGTACAGGTTCAGGGCATATTTGTGTGGAGTTCTGCATTGGTACGTTCCAGTGAGACAAGGAGGTTATGGAGGGGTACAGGTTCAGGGCATATTTGTGTGTAGTTCTGCATTGGTACGTTCCAGTGAGACAGGGAGGTTATGGAGGGTACAGGTTCAGGGCATATTTGTGTGGAGTTCTGCAGTGGTACGTTCCAGTGAGACAGGGAGGTTATGGTCGGGTACAGGTTCAGGGCATATTTGTGTGGAGTTCTGCATTGGTACTTTCCAGTGAGACATGGAGGTTATGGAGGGTACCGGTTCGTGGCATATTTGTGTGGAGCTCTGCAGTGGGACGTTCCAGTGAGACAGGGAGTTTATGGTCGGGTACAGGATCAGGGCACATTTGAGTGGAGTTCGGCATTGCTACGTTCCAGTGAGACAGGGAGGTTATGGAGGGGTACAGGTTCAAGGCATATTTGTGTGTAGTTCTGCATTGGTACGTTCCAGTGAGACAGGGAGGTTTTGGAGGGTACAGGTTCAGGGCATATTTGTGTGGAGTTCTGCATTGTTACGTTCCAGTGAGACAGGGAGGTTATGGAGGGTACAGTTTCAGGGCATATTTGTGTGGAGTTCTGCGTTGGTACGTTCCATTGAGACAAGGATCTTATGGGCGGGTAAAAGTTCAGGGCATATTTCTGTGGTGTTCTGCAATGGTACGTTCCAGTGAGACTGGGTGGTTATGGAGGGTACAGGTTCAGGGCATATTTGTGTGGAGTTCTGCAGTGGTACTTTCCTGTGAGACAGGGACGTTATGGAGGGGTACAGGTTCAGGGCATATTTGTGTGGAGTTCTGCATTGGTACGTTCCAGTGAGACAGGGAGGTTATGGAGGGTACAGGTTCAGGGCATATTTGTGTGGAGTTCTGCAGTGGTACGTTCCAGTGAGACAGGGAGCTTATGGAGGGTACAGGTTCAGGGCATATTTGTATGGAGTTCTGCGTTGGTACGTTCCAGTGAGACAAGGATCTTATGGGCGGGTAAACGTTCAGGGCATATTTGTGTGGAATTCTGCATTGCTACATTCCAGTGAGACAGGGAGGTTATGCACGGTACAGGATCAGGGCATATTTGAGTGGAATTCTGCATTGGTACGTTCCAGTGAGACAGGGAGTTTATTGAGGGGTACAGGTTCAGGGCAAATTTGTGTGGAGTTCTGCATTGGTACGTTCCAGTGAGACAGGGAGGTTATGGAGGGTACCGGTTCAGGGCATATTTGTGCGGAGTTCTGCATTGGTACGTTCCAGTGAGCCAGGGTGTTTATGGAGGGTTACAGGTTCAGGGCATATTTGTGTGGAGTTCTGCATTGGTACGTTCCAGTGAGACAGTGAGGTTATGGAGGGGTACAGGTTCAGGGCATATTTGTGTGTTGTTCTGCAATGGTACGTTCCAGTGAGACAGGGAGGATATGCACGGTACAGGATCAGGGCATATTTGAGTGGAGTTCGGCATTGGTGCGTTCCAGTGAGACAGGGAGGTTATGGAGGGTACCGGTTCAGGGCATATTTGTGTGGAGTTCTGCATTGGTACGTTCCAGAGAGACAGCGAGGTTATGGAGGGTACAGGTTCAGGGCATATTTGTGTGGAGTTCTGCGTTGGTACGTTCCAGTGAGACAAGGAGCTTATGGGCGGGTACACATTCAGGGTATATTTGTGTTCAGTTCTGCAGTGGTACGTTCCAGTGAGACAGGGAGGTTATGGTCGGGTACAGGTTCAGGGCATATTTGTGTGGAGTTCTGCATTGGTACTTTCCAGTGAGACAGGGACGTTATGGAGGGGTACAGGTTCAGGGCATATTTGTGTGGAGTTCTGCATTGGTACGTTCCAGTGAGATAGGGAGGTTATGGAGGGGTACAGGTTCAGGGCATATTTGTGTGTAGTTCTGCATTGGTAGGTTCCAGTGAGACAGGGAGGATATGCACGGTACAGGATCAGGGCATATTTGAGTGGAGTTCGGCATTGGTGCGTTCCAGTGAGACAGGGAGGTTATGGAGGGTACCGGTTCAGGGCATATTTGAGTGTAGTTCTGCATTTGTACGTTCCAGTGAGTCAGGGAGGTTATGGAGTGTACAGGTTCAGGGCACATTTGTCTGGAGTTCTGCATTGGAACGTTCCAGTGAGACAGGGAGGTTATGGAGGGTACAGGTTCAGGGCATATTTGTGTTCAGTTCTGCAGTGGTACGTTCCAGTGAGACAGGGAGGTTATGGTCGGGTACAGGTTCAGGGCATATTTGTGTGGAGTTCTGCATTGGTACTTTCCAGTGAGACAGGGACGTTATGGAGGGGTACAGGTTCAGGGCATATTTGTGTGGAGTTCTGCATTGGTACGTTCCAGTGAGATAGGGAGGTTATGGAGGGGTACAGGTTCAGGGCATATTTGTGTGTAGTTCTGCATTGGTAGGTTCCAGTGAGACAGGGAGGTTATGGAGGGTACAGGTTCAGGGCATATTTGTGTGGAGTTCTGCAGTGGTACATTCCAGTGAGACATGGAGATTATGGTCGGGTACAGGTTCAGGGCATATTTGTGCGTAGTTCTGCATTGGTACGTTCCAGTGAGACAGGGATGTTATGAAGGGGTACAGGTTCAGGGCAAATTTGTGTGGAGTTCTGCATTGGTGCGTTCCAGTAAGACAAGGAGGTTATGGGCGGGTACACTTTCAGGGCATATTTGTGTGGTGTTCTGCAAAGGTACGTTCCAGTGAGACAGAAGGTTATGGAGGGGTACAGGTTCAGGGCTTATTTGAGTGGAGTTCGGCATTGGTGCGTTGCAGTGAGACAGGGAAGTTATGGAGGGGTACAGGTTTAGGGCATATTTGTGTGGAGTTCTGCATTGGTACGTTCCAGTGCGACAGGGAGGTTATGGAGGGGTACAGGTTCAGGGCATACTTGTGTGGAGTTCTGCATTGGTACATTCCAGTGAGACAGGGAGGTTATGGAGGGGTACAGGTTCAGGGCAAATTTGTGTGGAGTTCTGCATTGGTGCGTTCCAGTGAGACAAGGAGGTAATGGGCGGGTAACTTTCAGGGCATATCTGTGTGGTGTTCTGCAATGGTACGTTCCAGTGAGACAGAAGGTTATGGAGGGGTACAGGTTCAGGGCATATTTGAGTGGAGTTCGGCATTGGTGCGTTCCAGTGAGACAGGGAAGTTATGGAGGGTACAGGTTCAGGGCATATTTGTGTGGAGTTCTGCGTTGGTACGTTCCAGTGAGACAAGGAGCTTATGGGCGGGTACACATTCAGGGTATATTTGTGTGGTGTTCTGCAATGGTACGTTCCAGTGAGACTGGGAGGTTATGGAGGGGTACAGGTTCAGGGCATATTTGAGTGTAGTTCTGCATTTGTACGTTCCAGTGAGTCAGGGAGGTTATGGAGTGTACAGGTTCAGGGCACATTTGTCTGGAGTTCTGCATTGGTACGTTCCAGTGAGACAGGGAGGTTATGGAGGGTACAGGTTCAGGGCATATTTGTGTGCAGTTCTGCAGTGGTACGTTCCAGTGAGACAGGGAGGTTATGGTCGGGTACAGGTTCAGGGCATATTTGTGTGGAGTTCTGCATTGGTACTTTCCAGTGAGACAGGGAAGTTATGGAGGGGTACAGGTTCAGGGCATATTTGTGTGGAGTTCTGCATTGGTACGTTCCAGTGAGATAGGGAGGTTATGGAGGGGTACAGGTTCAGGGCATATTTGTGTGTAGTTCTGCATTGGTAAGTTCCAGTGAGACAGGGAGGTTATGGAGGGGTACAGGTTCAGGGCAAATATGTGTGGAGTTCTGCATTGGTGCGTTCCAGTGAGACAAGGAGGTTATGGGCGGGTACACGTTCAGGGCATATTTGTGTGGAATTCTGCATTGGTACGTTCCAGTGAGACAGGGAGGTTATGCACGGTACAGGATCAGGGCATATTTGAGTGGAGTTCTGCATTGGTACGTTCCAGTGAGACAGGGAGGTTATTGAGAAGTACAGGTTCAGGGCAAATTTGTGTGGAGTTCTGCATTGGTGCGTTCCAGTGAGACAAGGAGGGTATGGGCTGGTACACGTTCAGGGCATATTTGTGTGGAATTCTGCATTGGTACGTTCCAGTGAGACAGGGAGGTTATGGAGGGTACCGGATCAGGGCATATTTGTGTGGAGTTCTGCATTGGTACGTTCCAGTGAGACAGGGAGGTTATGGAGGGTTACAGGTTCAGGGCATATTTGTGTGGAGTTCTGCATTGGTACGTTCCAGTGAGACAGGGAGGTTATGGAGGTGTACAGGTTCAGGGCACATTTGTGTGGAGTTCTGCATTGGTACGTTCCAGTGAGACAGGGACGTTATGGAGGGTACAGGTTCAGGGCATATTTGTGCGGAGTTCTGCATTGGTACGTTCCAGTGAGACAGGGAGGTTTTGGTCGGGTACAGGATCAGGGCATATTTGAGTGGAGTTCGGCATTGGTGTGTTCCAGTGAGACAAGGAGGTTATGGAGGGGTACAGGTTCAGGGCATATTTGTGTGGAGTTCTGCATTGGTACGTTCCAGTGAGACAAGGAGGTTATGGAGGGGTACAGGTTCAGGGCATATTTGTGTGTAGTTCTGCATTGGTACGTTCCAGTGAGACAGGGAGGTTATGGACGGTACAGGTTCAGGGCATATTTGTGTGGAGTTCTGCAGTGGTACGTTCCAGTGAGACAGGGAGGTTATGGTCGGGTACAGGTTCAGGGCATATTTGTGTGGAGTTCTGCATTGGTACTTTCCAGTGAGACATGGAGGTTATGGAGGGTACCGGTTCGTGGCATATTTGTGTGGAGTTCTGCAGTGGGACGTTCCAGTGAGACAGGGAGTTTATGGTCGGGTACAGGATCAGGGCACATTTGAGTGGAGTTCGGCATTGGTGCGTTCCAGTGAGACAGGGAGGTTATGGAGGGGTACAGGTTCAGGGCATATTTGTGTGTAGTTCTGCATTGGTACGTTCCAGTGAGACAGAAGGTTATGGAGGGGTACAGGTTCAGGGCATATTTGAGTGGAGTTCGGCATTGGTGCGTTGCAGTGAGACAGGGAAGTTACGGAGGGGTACAGGTTTAGGGCATATTTGTGTGGAGTTCTGCATTGGTACGTTCCAGTGCGACAGGGAGGTTATGGAGGGGTACAGGTTCAGGGCATACTTGTGTGGAGTTCTGCATTGGTACATTCCAGTGAGACAGGGAGGTTATGGAGGGGTACAGGTTCAGGGCAAATTTGTGTGGAGTTCTGCATTGGTGCGTTCCAGTGAGACAAGGAGGTAATGGGCGGGTAACTTTCAGGGCATATCTGTGTGGTGTTCTGCAATGGTACGTTCCAGTGAGACAGAAGGTTATGGAGGGGTACAGGTTCAGGGCATATTTGAGTGGAGTTCGGCATTGGTGCGTTCCAGTGAGACAGGGAAGTTATGGAGGGGTACAGGTTCGGGGCATATTTGTGTGGAGTTCTGCATTGGTACGTTCCAGAGAGACAGCGAGGTTATGGAGGGTACAGGTTCAGGGCATATTTGTGTGGAGTTCTGCGTTGGTACGTTCCAGTGAGACAAGGAGCTTATGGGCGGGTACACATTCAGGGTATATTTGTGTGGTGTTCTGCAATGGTACGTTCCAGTGAGACTGGGAGGTTATGGAGGGGTACAGGTTCAGGGCATATTTGAGTGTAGTTCTGCATTTGTACGTTCCAGTGAGTCAGGGAGGTTATGGAGTGTACAGGTTCAGGGCACATTTGTCTGGAGTTCTGCATTGGTACGTTCCAGTGAGACAGGGAGGTTATGGAGGGTACAGGTTCAGGGCATATTTGTGTGCAGTTCTGCAGTGGTACGTTCCAGTGAGACAGGGAGGTTATGGTCGGGTACAGGTTCAGGGCATATTTGTGTGGAGTTCTGCATTGGTACTTTCCAGTGAGACAGGGAAGTTATGGAGGGGTACAGGTTCAGGGCATATTTGTGTGGAGTTCTGCATTGGTACGTTCCAGTGAGATAGGGAGGTTATGGAGGGGTACAGGTTCAGGGCATATTTGTGTGTAGTTCTGCATTGGTAAGTTCCAGTGAGACAGGGAGGTTATGGAGGGGTACAGGTTCAGGGCAAATATGTGTGGAGTTCTGCATTGGTGCGTTCCAGTGAGACAAGGAGGTTATGGGCGGGTACACGTTCAGGGCATATTTGTGTGGAATTCTGCATTGGTACGTTCCAGTGAGACAGGGAGGTTATGCACGGTACAGGATCAGGGCATATTTGAGTGGAGTTCTGCATTGGTACGTTCCAGTGAGACAGGGAGGTTATTGAGAAGTACAGGTTCAGGGCAAATTTGTCTGGAGTTCTGCATTGGTACGTTCCAGTGAGACAGGGAGGTTATGGAGGGTACAGGTTCAGGGCATATTTGTGTGCAGTTCTGCAGTGGTACGTTCCAGTGAGACAGGGAGGTTATGGTCGGGTACAGGTTCAGGGCATATTTGTGTGGAGTTCTGCATTGGTACTTTCCAGTGAGACAGGGAAGTTATGGAGGGGTACAGGTTCAGGGCATATTTGTGTGGAGTTCTGCATTGGTACGTTCCAGTGAGATAGGGAGGTTATGGAGGGGTACAGGTTCAGGGCATATTTGTGTGTAGTTCTGCATTGGTAAGTTCCAGTGAGACAGGGAGGTTATGGAGGGGTACAGGTTCAGGGCAAATATGTGTGGAGTTCTGCATTGGTGCGTTCCAGTGAGACAAGGAGGTTATGGGCGGGTACACGTTCAGGGCATATTTGTGTGGAATTCTGCATTGGTACGTTCCAGTGAGACAGGGAGGTTATGCACGGTACAGGATCAGGGCATATTTGAGTGGAGTTCTGCATTGGTACGTTCCAGTGAGACAGGGAGGTTATTGAGAAGTACAGGTTCAGGGCAAATTTGTGTGGAGTTCTGCATTGGTGCGTTCCAGTGAGACAAGGAGGGTATGGGCTGGTACACGTTCAGGGCATATTTGTGTGGAATTCTGCATTGGTACGTTCCAGTGAGACAGGGAGGTTATGGAGGGTACCGGATCAGGGCATATTTGTGTGGAGTTCTGCATTGGTACGTTCCAGTGAGACAGGGAGGTTATGGAGGGTTACAGGTTCAGGGCATATTTGTGTGGAGTTCTGCATTGGTACGTTCCAGTGAGACAGGGAGGTTATGGAGGTGTACAGGTTCAGGGCACATTTGTGTGGAGTTCTGCATTGGTACGTTCCAGTGAGACAGGGACGTTATGGAGGGTACAGGTTCAGGGCATATTTGTGCGGAGTTCTGCATTGGTACGTTCCAGTGAGACAGGGAGGTTTTGGTCGGGTACAGGATCAGGGCATATTTGAGTGGAGTTCGGCATTGGTGTGTTCCAGTGAGACAAGGAGGTTATGGAGGGGTACAGGTTCAGGGCATATTTGTGTGGAGTTCTGCATTGGTACGTTCCAGTGAGACAAGGAGGTTATGGAGGGGTACAGGTTCAGGGCATATTTGTGTGTAGTTCTGCATTGGTACGTTCCAGTGAGACAGGGAGGTTATGGACGGTACAGGTTCAGGGCATATTTGTGTGGAGTTCTGCAGTGGTACGTTCCAGTGAGACAGGGAGGTTATGGTCGGGTACAGGTTCAGGGCATATTTGTGTGGAGTTCTGCATTGGTACTTTCCAGTGAGACATGGAGGTTATGGAGGGTACCGGTTCGTGGCATATTTGTGTGGAGTTCTGCAGTGGGACGTTCCAGTGAGACAGGGAGTTTATGGTCGGGTACAGGATCAGGGCACATTTGAGTGGAGTTCGGCATTGGTGCGTTCCAGTGAGACAGGGAGGTTATGGAGGGGTACAGGTTCAGGGCATATTTGTGTGTAGTTCTGCATTGGTACGTTCCAGTGAGACAGAAGGTTATGGAGGGGTACAGGTTCAGGGCATATTTGAGTGGAGTTCGGCATTGGTGCGTTGCAGTGAGACAGGGAAGTTACGGAGGGGTACAGGTTTAGGGCATATTTGTGTGGAGTTCTGCATTGGTACGTTCCAGTGCGACAGGGAGGTTATGGAGGGGTACAGGTTCAGGGCATACTTGTGTGGAGTTCTGCATTGGTACATTCCAGTGAGACAGGGAGGTTATGGAGGGGTACAGGTTCAGGGCAAATTTGTGTGGAGTTCTGCATTGGTGCGTTCCAGTGAGACAAGGAGGTAATGGGCGGGTAACTTTCAGGGCATATCTGTGTGGTGTTCTGCAATGGTACGTTCCAGTGAGACAGAAGGTTATGGAGGGGTACAGGTTCAGGGCATATTTGAGTGGAGTTCGGCATTGGTGCGTTCCAGTGAGACAGGGAAGTTATGGAGGGGTACAGGTTCGGGGCATATTTGTGTGGAGTTCTGCATTGGTACGTTCCAGAGAGACAGCGAGGTTATGGAGGGTACAGGTTCAGGGCATATTTGTGTGGAGTTCTGCGTTGGTACGTTCCAGTGAGACAAGGAGCTTATGGGCGGGTACACATTCAGGGTATATTTGTGTGGTGTTCTGCAATGGTACGTTCCAGTGAGACTGGGAGGTTATGGAGGGGTACAGGTTCAGGGCATATTTGAGTGTAGTTCTGCATTTGTACGTTCCAGTGAGTCAGGGAGGTTATGGAGTGTACAGGTTCAGGGCACATTTGTCTGGAGTTCTGCATTGGTACGTTCCAGTGAGACAGGGAGGTTATGGAGGGTACAGGTTCAGGGCATATTTGTGTGCAGTTCTGCAGTGGTACGTTCCAGTGAGACAGGGAGGTTATGGTCGGGTACAGGTTCAGGGCATATTTGTGTGGAGTTCTGCATTGGTACTTTCCAGTGAGACAGGGAAGTTATGGAGGGGTACAGGTTCAGGGCATATTTGTGTGGAGTTCTGCATTGGTACGTTCCAGTGAGATAGGGAGGTTATGGAGGGGTACAGGTTCAGGGCATATTTGTGTGTAGTTCTGCATTGGTAAGTTCCAGTGAGACAGGGAGGTTATGGAGGGGTACAGGTTCAGGGCAAATATGTGTGGAGTTCTGCATTGGTGCGTTCCAGTGAGACAAGGAGGTTATGGGCGGGTACACGTTCAGGGCATATTTGTGTGGAATTCTGCATTGGTACGTTCCAGTGAGACAGGGAGGTTATGCACGGTACAGGATCAGGGCATATTTGAGTGGAGTTCTGCATTGGTACGTTCCAGTGAGACAGGGAGGTTATTGAGAAGTACAGGTTCAGGGCAAATTTGTGTGGAGTTCTGCATTGGTGCGTTCCAGTGAGACAAGGAGGGTATGGGCTGGTACACGTTCAGGGCATATTTGTGTGGAATTCTGCATTGGTACGTTCCAGTGAGACAGGGAGGTTATGGAGGGTACCGGATCAGGGCATATTTGTGTGGAGTTCTGCATTGGTACGTTCCAGTGAGACAGGGAGGTTATGGAGGGTTACAGGTTCAGGGCATATTTGTGTGGAGTTCTGCATTGGTACGTTCCAGTGAGACAGGGAGGTTATGGAGGTGTACAGGTTCAGGGCACATTTGTGTGGAGTTCTGCATTGGTACGTTCCAGTGAGACAGGGACGTTATGGAGGGTACAGGTTCAGGGCATATTTGTGCGGAGTTCTGCATTGGTACGTTCCAGTGAGACAGGGAGGTTTTGGTCGGGTACAGGATCAGGGCATATTTGAGTGGAGTTCGGCATTGGTGTGTTCCAGTGAGACAGGGAGGTTATGGAGGGGTACAGGTTCAGGGCATATTTGTGTGGAGTTCTGCATTGGTACGTTCCAGTGAGACAGGGAGGTTATGGTCGGGTACAGGTTCAGGGCATATTTGTGTGGAGTTCTGCATTGGTACTTTCCAGTGAGACATGGAGGTTATGGAGGGTACCGGTTCGTGGCATATTTGTGTGGAGTTCTGCAGTGGGACGTTCCAGTGAGACAGGGAGTTTATGGTCGGGTACAGGATCAGGGCACATTTGAGTGGAGTTCGGCATTGGTGCGTTCCAGTGAGACAGGGAGGTTATGGAGGGGTACAGGTTCAGGGCATATTTGTGTGTAGTTCTGCATTGGTACGTTCCAGTGAGACAGGGAGGTTATGGAGGGTACAGGTTCAGGGCATATTTGTGTGGAGTTCTGCATTGGTACGTTCCAGTGAGACAGGGAGGTTATGGTCGGGTACAGGATCAGGGCATATTTGAGTGGAGTTCGGCATTGGTGTGTTCCAGTGAGACAGGGAGATTATGGAGGGGTACAGGTTCAGGGCATATTTGTGTGGAGTTCTGCATTGGTACGTTCCAGTGAGACAAGGAGGTTATGGAGGGGTACAGGTTCAGGGCATATTTGTGTGTAGTTCTGCATTGGTACGTTCCAGTGAGACAGGGAGGTTATGGAGGGTACAGGTTCAGGGCATATTTGTGTGGAGTTCTGCAGTGGTACGTTCCAGTGAGACAGGGAGGTTATGGTCGGGTACAGGTTCAGGGCATATTTGTGTGGAGTTCTGCATTGGTACTTTCCAGTGAGACATGGAGGTTATGGAGGGTACCGGTTCGTGGCATATTTGTGTGGAGCTCTGCAGTGGGACGTTCCAGTGAGACAGGGATTTTATGGTCGGGTACAGGATCAGGGCACATTTGAGTGGAGTTCGGCATTGGTGCGTTCCAGTGAGACAGGGAGGTTATGGAGGGGTACAGGTTCAGGGCATATTTGTGTGTAGTTCTGCATTGGTACGTTCCAGTGAGACAGGGAGGTTATGGAGGGTACAGGTTCAGGGCATATTTGTGTGGAGTTCTGCAGTGGTACGTTCCAGTGAGACAGGGAGGTTATGGGCGGGTACACTTTCAGGGCATATTTGTGTGGAATTCTGCATTGGTACGTTCCAGTGAGACAGGGAGGTTATGGAGGGTACCGGTTCAGGGCATATTTGTGTGGAGTTCTGCATTGGTACGTTCCAGTGAGACAGGGAGGTTATGCACGGTACAGGATCAGGGCATATTTGTGCGTAGTTCTGCATTGGTACGTTCCAGTGAGACAGGGAGGTTATGGAGGGGTACAGGTTCAAGGCATATTTGTGTGTAGTTCTGCATTGGTACGTTCCAGTGAGACAGGGAGGTTTTGGAGGGTACAGGTTCAGGGCATATTTGTGTGGAGTTCTGCATTGTTACGTTCCAGTGAGACAGGGAGGTTATGGAGGGTACAGTTTCAGGGCATATTTGTGTGGAGTTCTGCGTTGGTACGTTCCATTGAGACAAGGATCTTATGGGCGGGTAAAAGTTCAGGGCATATTTCTGTGGTGTTCTGCAATGGTACGTTCCAGTGAGACTGGGTGGTTATGGAGGGTACAGGTTCAGGGCATATTTGTGTGGAGTTCTGCAGTGGTACTTTCCTGTGAGACAGGGACGTTATGGAGGGGTACAGGTTCAGGGCATATTTGTGTGGAGTTCTGCATTGGTACGTTCCAGTGAGACAGGGAGGTTATGGAGGGTACAGGTTCAGGGCATATTTGTGTGGAGTTCTGCAGTGGTACGTTCCAGTGAGACAGGGAGCTTATGGAGGGTACAGATTCAGGGCATATTTGTATGGAGTTCTGCGTTGGTACGTTCCAGTGAGACAAGGATCTTATGGGCGGGTAAACGTTCAGGGCATATTTGTGTGGAATTCTGCATTGCTACATTCCAGTGAGACAGGGAGGTTATGCACGGTACAGGATCAGGGCATATTTGAGTGGAATTCTGCATTGGTACGTTCCAGTGAGACAGGGAGTTTATTGAGGGGTACAGGTTCAGGGCAAATTTGTGTGGAGTTCTGCATTGGTACGTTCCAGTGAGACAGGGAGGTTATGGAGGGTACCGGTTCAGGGCATATTTGTGCGGAGTTCTGCATTGGTACGTTCCAGTGAGCCAGGGTGTTTATGGAGGGTTACAGGTTCAGGGCATATTTGTGTGGAGTTCTGCATTGGTACGTTCCAGTGAGACAGTGAGGTTATGGAGGGGTACAGGTTCAGGGCATATTTGTGTGTTGTTCTGCAATGGTACGTTCCAGTGAGACAGGGAGGATATGCACGGTACAGGATCAGGGCATATTTGAGTGGAGTTCGGCATTGGTGCGTTCCAGTGAGACAGGGAGGTTATGGAGGGTACCGGTTCAGGGCATATTTGTGTGGAGTTCTGCATTGGTACGTTCCAGAGAGACAGCGAGGTTATGGAGGGTACAGGTTCAGGGCATATTTGTGTGGAGTTCTGCGTTGGTACGTTCCAGTGAGACAAGGAGCTTATGGGCGGGTACACATTCAGGGTATATTTGTGTGGTGTTCTGCAATGGTACGTTCCAGTGAGACTGGGAGGTTATGGAGGGGTACAGGTTCAGGGCATATTTGAGTGTAGTTCTGCATTTGTACGTTCCAGTGAGTCAGGGAGGTTATGGAGTGTACAGGTTCAGGGCACATTTGTCTGGAGTTCTGCATTGGTACGTTCCAGTGAGACAGGGAGGTTATGGAGGGTACAGGTTCAGGGCATATTTGTGTGCAGTTCTGCAGTGGTACGTTCCAGTGAGACAGGGAGGTTATGGGCGGGTACACTTTCAGGGCATATTTGTGTGGAATTCTGCATTGGTACGTTCCAGTGAGACAGGGAGGTTATGGAGGGTACCGGTTCAGGGCATATTTGTGTGGAGTTCTGCATTGGTACGTTCCAGTGAGACAGGGAGGTTATGCACGGTACAGGATCAGGGCATATTTGTGCGTAGTTCTGCATTGGTACGTTCCAGTGAGACAGGGAGGTTATGGAGGGGTACAGGTTCAAGGCATATTTGTGTGTAGTTCTGCATTGGTACGTTCCAGTGAGACAGGGAGGTTTTGGAGGGTACAGGTTCAGGGCATATTTGTGTGGAGTTCTGCATTGTTACGTTCCAGTGAGACAGGGAGGTTATGGAGGGTACAGTTTCAGGGCATATTTGTGTGGAGTTCTGCGTTGGTACGTTCCATTGAGACAAGGATCTTATGGGCGGGTAAAAGTTCAGGGCATATTTCTGTGGTGTTCTGCAATGGTACGTTCCAGTGAGACTGGGTGGTTATGGAGGGTACAGGTTCAGGGCATATTTGTGTGGAGTTCTGCAGTGGTACTTTCCTGTGAGACAGGGACGTTATGGAGGGGTACAGGTTCAGGGCATATTTGTGTGGAGTTCTGCATTGGTACGTTCCAGTGAGACAGGGAGGTTATGGAGGGTACAGGTTCAGGGCATATTTGTGTGGAGTTCTGCAGTGGTACGTTCCAGTGAGACAGGGAGCTTATGGAGGGTACAGATTCAGGGCATATTTGTATGGAGTTCTGCGTTGGTACGTTCCAGTGAGACAAGGATCTTATGGGCGGGTAAACGTTCAGGGCATATTTGTGTGGAATTCTGCATTGCTACATTCCAGTGAGACAGGGAGGTTATGCACGGTACAGGATCAGGGCATATTTGAGTGGAATTCTGCATTGGTACGTTCCAGTGAGACAGGGAGTTTATTGAGGGGTACAGGTTCAGGGCAAATTTGTGTGGAGTTCTGCATTGGTACGTTCCAGTGAGACAGGGAGGTTATGGAGGGTACCGGTTCAGGGCATATTTGTGCGGAGTTCTGCATTGGTACGTTCCAGTGAGCCAGGGTGTTTATGGAGGGTTACAGGTTCAGGGCATATTTGTGTGGAGTTCTGCATTGGTACGTTCCAGTGAGACAGTGAGGTTATGGAGGGGTACAGGTTCAGGGCATATTTGTGTGTTGTTCTGCAATGGTACGTTCCAGTGAGACAGGGAGGATATGCACGGTACAGGATCAGGGCATATTTGAGTGGAGTTCGGCATTGGTGCGTTCCAGTGAGACAGGGAGGTTATGGAGGGTACCGGTTCAGGGCATATTTGTGTGGAGTTCTGCATTGGTACGTTCCAGAGAGACAGCGAGGTTATGGAGGGTACAGGTTCAGGGCATATTTGTGTGGAGTTCTGCGTTGGTACGTTCCAGTGAGACAAGGAGCTTATGGGCGGGTACACATTCAGGGTATATTTGTGTGGTGTTCTGCAATGGTACGTTCCAGTGAGACTGGGAGGTTATGGAGGGGTACAGGTTCAGGGCATATTTGAGTGTAGTTCTGCATTTGTACGTTCCAGTGAGTCAGGGAGGTTATGGAGTGTACAGGTTCAGGGCACATTTGTCTGGAGTTCTGCATTGGTACGTTCCAGTGAGACAGGGAGGTTATGGAGGGTACAGGTTCAGGGCATATTTGTGTGCAGTTCTGCAGTGGTACGTTCCAGTGAGACAGGGAGGTTATGGTCGGTACAGGTTCAGGGCATATTTGTGTGGAGTTCTGCATTGGTACTTTCCAGTGAGACAGGGAAGTTATGGAGGGGTACAGGTTCAGGGCATATTTGTGTGGAGTTCTGCATTGGTACGTTCCAGTGAGATAGGGAGGTTATGGAGGGGTACAGGTTCAGGGCATATTTGTGTGTAGTTCTGCATTGGTAGGTTCCAGTGAGACAGGGAGGTTATGGAGGGTACAGGTTCAGGGCATATTTGTGTGGAGTTCTGCAGTGGTACATTCCAGTGAGACATGGAGATTATGGTCGGGTACAGGTTCAGGGCATATTTGTGCGTAGTTCTGCATTGGTACGTTCCAGTGAGACAGGGATGTTATGAAGGGGTACAGGTTCAGGGCAAATTTGTGTGGAGTTCTGCATTGGTGCGTTCCAGTAAGACAAGGAGGTTATGGGCGGGTACACTTTCAGGGCATATTTGTGTGGTGTTCTGCAAAGGTACGTTCCAGTGAGACAGAAGGTTATGGAGGGGTACAGGTTCAGGGCATATTTGAGTGGAGTTCGGCATTGGTGCGTTGCAGTGAGACAGGGAAGTTATGGAGGGGTACAGGTTTAGGGCATATTTGTGTGGAGTTCTGCATTGGTACGTTCCAGTGCGACAGGGAGGTTATGGAGGGGTACAGGTTCAGGGCATACTTGTGTGGAGTTCTGCATTGGTACATTCCAGTGAGACAGGGAGGTTATGGAGGGGTACAGGTTCAGGGCAAATTTGTGTGGAGTTCTGCATTGGTGCGTTCCAGTGAGACAAGGAGGTAATGGGCGGGTAACTTTCAGGGCATATCTGTGTGGTGTTCTGCAATGGTACGTTCCAGTGAGACAGAAGGTTATGGAGGGGTACAGGTTCAGGGCATATTTGAGTGGAGTTCGGCATTGGTGCGTTCCAGTGAGACAGGGAAGTTATGGAGGGGTACAGGTTCGGGGCATATTTGTGTGGAGTTCTGCATTGGTACGTTCCAGAGAGACAGCGAGGTTATGGAGGGTACAGGTTCAGGGCATATTTGTGTGGAGTTCTGCGTTGGTACGTTCCAGTGAGACAAGGAGCTTATGGGCGGGTACACATTCAGGGTATATTTGTGTGGTGTTCTGCAATGGTACGTTCCAGTGAGACTGGGAGGTTATGGAGGGGTACAGGTTCAGGGCATATTTGAGTGTAGTTCTGCATTTGTACGTTCCAGTGA
This sequence comes from Hemitrygon akajei, assembly GCF_048418815.1. Classification (NCBI taxonomy): domain Eukaryota; kingdom Metazoa; phylum Chordata; class Chondrichthyes; order Myliobatiformes; family Dasyatidae; genus Hemitrygon; species Hemitrygon akajei. The sequence goes on along the minus strand of NW_027331980.1, from coordinate 1,418,374 downwards.
GTCAGGGAGGTTATGGAGTGTACAGGTTCAGGGCACATTTGTCTGGAGTTCTGCATTGGTACGTTCCAGTGAGACAGGGAGGTTATGGAGGGTACAGGTTCAGGGCATATTTGTGTGCAGTTCTGCAGTGGTACGTTCCAGTGAGACAGGGAGGTTATGGTCGGGTACAGGTTCAGGGCATATTTGTGTGGAGTTCTGCATTGGTACTTTCCAGTGAGACAGGGAAGTTATGGAGGGGTACAGGTTCAGGGCATATTTGTGTGGAGTTCTGCATTGGTACGTTCCAGTGAGATAGGGAGGTTATGGAGGGGTACAGGTTCAGGGCATATTTGTGTGTAGTTCTGCATTGGTAAGTTCCAGTGAGACAGGGAGGTTATGGAGGGTACAGGTTCAGGGCATATTTGTGTGGAGTTCTGCAGTGGTACATTCCAGTGAGACATGGAGATTATGGTCGGGTACAGGTTCAGGGCATATTTGTGCGTAGTTTTGCATTGGTACGTTCCAGTGAGACAGGGATGTTATGAAGGGGTACAGGTTCAGGGCAAATTTGTGTGGAGTTCTGCATTGGTGCGTTCCAGTAAGACAAGGAGGTTATGGGCGGGTACACTTTCAGGGCAAATTTGTGTGGAGTTCTGCATTGGTGCGTTCCAGTGAGACAAGGAGGTAATGGGCGGGTAACTTTCAGGGCATATCTGTGTGGTGTTCTGCAATGGTACGTTCCAGTGAGACAGAAGGTTATGGAGGGGTACAGGCTCAGGGCATATTTGAGTGGAGTTCGGCATTGGTGCGTTCCAGTGAGACAGGGAAGTTATGGAGGGGTACAGGTTCGGGGCATATTTGTGTGGAGTTCTGCATTGGTACGTTCCAGTGAGACAGGGTGGTTATGGAGGGGTACAGGTTCAGGGCATACTTGTGTGGAGTTCTGCATTGGTACGTTCCAGTGAGACAGGGAGGTTATTGAGGGGTACAGGTTCAGGGCAAATATGTGTGGAGTTCTGCATTGGTGCGTTCCAGTGAGACAAGGAGGTTATGGGCGGGTACACGTTCAGGGCATATTTGTGTGGAATTCTGCATTGGTACGTTCCAGTGAGACAGGGAGGTTATGCACGGTACAGGATCAGGGCATATTTGAGTGGAGTTCTGCATTGGTACGTTCCAGTGAGACAGGGAGGTTATGGAGGGTACAGTTTCAGGGCATATTTGAGTGGAGTTCTGCGTTGGTACGTTCCAGTGAGACAAGGATCTTATGGGCGGGTAAAAGTTCAGGGCATATTTCTGTGGTGTTCTGCAATGGTACGTTCCAGTGAGACTGGGTGGTTATGGAGGGTACAGGTTCAGGGCATATTTGTGTGGAGTTCTGCAGTGGTACTTTCCTGTGAGACAGGGAAGTTATGGAGGGGTACAGGTTCAGGGCATATTTGTGTGGAGTTCTGCATTGGTACGTTCCAGTGAGACAGGGAGGTTATGGAGGGTACAGGTTCAGGGCATATTTGTGTGGAGTTCTGCAGTGGTACGTTCCAGTGAGACAGGGAGCTTATGGAGGGTACAGGTTCAGGGCATATTTGTATGGAGTTCTGCGTTGGTACGTTCCAGTGAGACAAGGATCTTATGGGCGGGTAAACGTTCAGGGCATATTTGTGTGGAATTCTGCATTGCTACATTCCAGTGAGACAGGGAGGTTATGCACGGTACAGGATCAGGGCATATTTGAGTGGAATTCTGCATTGGTACGTTCCAGTGAGACAGGGAGTTTATTGAGGGGTACAGGTTCAGGGCAAATTTGTGTGGAGTTCTGCATTGGTGCGTTCCAGTGAGACAGGGAGGTTATGGGCGGGTACACTTTCAGGGCATATTTGTGTGGAATTCTGCATTGGTACGTTCCAGTGAGACAGGGAGGTTATGGAGGGTACCGGTTCAGGGCATATTTGTGCGGAGTTCTGCATTGGTACGTTCCAGTGAGCCAGGGTGTTTATGGAGGGTTACAGGTTCAGGGCATATTTGTGTGGAGTTCTGCATTGGTACGTTCCAGTGAGACAGTGAGGTTATGGAGGGGTACAGGTTCAGGGCATATTTGTGTGTTGTTCTGCAATGGTACGTTCCAGTGAGACAGGGAGGATATGCACGGTACAGGATCAGGGCATATTTGAGTGGAGTTCGGCATTGGTGCGTTCCAGTGAGACAGGGAGGTTATGGAGGGTACCGGTTCAGGGCATATTTGTGTGGAGTTCTGCATTGGTACGTTCCAGGGAGACAGCGAGGTTATGGAGGGTACAGGTTCAGGGCATATTTGTGTGGAGTTCTGCGTTGGTACGTTCCAGTGAGACAAGGAGCTTATGGGCGGGTACACATTCAGGGTATATTTGTGTGGTGTTCTGCAATGGTACGTTCCAGTGAGACTGGGAGGTTATGGAGGGGTACAGGTTCAGGGCATATTTGAGTGTAGTTCTGCATTTGTACGTTCCAGTGAGTCAGGGAGGTTATGGAGTGTACAGGTTCAGGGCACATTTGTCTGGAGTTCTGCATTGGTACGTTCCAGTGAGACAGGGAGGTTATGGAGGGTACAGGTTCAGGGCATATTTGTGTGCAGTTCTGCAGTGGTACGTTCCAGTGAGACAGGGAGGTTATGGTCGGGTACAGGTTCAGGGCATATTTGTGTGGAGTTCTGCATTGGTACTTTCCAGTGAGACAGGGAAGTTATGGAGGGGTACAGGTTCAGGGCATATTTGTGTGGAGTTCTGCATTGGTACGTTCCAGTGAGATAGGGAGGTTATGGAGGGGTACAGGTTCAGGGCATATTTGTGTGTAGTTCTGCATTGGTACGTTCCAGTGAGACAGGGAGGTTATGGAGGGTACAGGTTCAGGGCATATTTGTGTGGAGTTCTGCAGTGGTACATTCCAGTGAGACATGGAGATTATGGTCGGGTACAGGTTCAGGGCATATTTGTGCGTAGTTCTGCATTGGTACGTTCCAGTGAGACAGGGATGTTATGGAGGGGTACAGGTACAGGGCAAATTTGTGTGGAGTTCTGCATTGGTGCGTTCCAGTGAGACAAGGAGGTAATGGGCGGGTAACTTTCAGGGCATATCTGTGTGGTGTTCTGCAATGGTACGTTCCAGTGAGACAGAAGGTTATGGAGGGGTACAGGTTCAGGGCATATTTGAGTGGAGTTCGGCATTGGTGCGTTCCAGTGAGACAGGGAAGTTATGGAGGGGTACAGGTTCGGGGCATATTTGTGTGGAATTCTGCATTGGTACGTTCCAGTGAGACAGGGTGGTTATGGAGGTTTACAGGTTCAGGGCAAATATGTGTGGAGTTCTGCATTGGTGCGTTCCAGTGAGACAAGGAGGTTATGGGCGGGTACACGTTCAGGGCATATTTGTGTGGAATTCTGCATTGGTACGTTCCAGTGAGACAGGGAGGTTATGCACGGTACAGGATCAGGGCATATTTGAGTGGAGTTCTGCATTGGTACGTTCCAGTGAGACAGGGAGGTTATTGAGAAGTACAGGTCCAGGGCAAATTTGTGTGGAGTTCTGCATTGGTGCGTTCCAGTGAGACAAGGAGGGTATGGGCTGGTACACGTTCAGGTCATATTTGTGTGGAATTCTGCATTGGTACGTTCCAGTGAGACAGGGAGGTTATGGAGGGTACCGGATCAGGGCATATTTGTGTGGAGTTCTGCATTGGTACGTTCCAGTGAGACAGGGAGGTTATGGAGGGTTACAGGTTCAGGGCATATTTGTGTGGAGTTCTGCATTGGTACGTTCCAGTGAGACAGGGAGGTTATGGAGGTGTACAGGTTCAGGGCACATTTGTGTGGAGTTCTGCATTGGTACGTTCCAGTGAGACAGGGACGTTATGGAGGGTACAGGTTCAAGGCATATTTGTGCGGAGTTCTGCATTGGTACGTTCCAGTGAGACAGGGAGGTTATGGTCGGGTACAGGATCAGGGCATATTTGAGTGGAGTTCGGCATTGGTGCGTTCCAGTGAGACAGGAAGGTTATGGAGGGGTACAGGTTCAGGGCATATTTGTGTGGAGTTCTGCATTGGTACGTTCCAGTGAGACAAGGAGGTTATGGAGGGGTACAGGTTCAGGGCATATTTGTGTGTAGTTCTGCATTGGTACGTTCCAGTGAGACAGGGAAGTTATGGAGGGTACAGGTTCAGGGCATATTTGTGTGGAGTTCTGCAGTGGTACGTTCCAGTGAGACAGGGAGGTTATGGAGGGTACCGGTTCGTGGCATATTTGTGTGGAGTTCTGCAGTGGGACGTTCCAGTGAGACAGGGAGTTTATGGTCGTGTACAGGATCAGGGCACATTTGAGTGGAGTTCGGCATTGCTGCGTTCCAGTGAGACAGGGAGGTTATGGAGGGGTACAGGTTCAGGGCATATTTGTGTGTAGTTCTGCATTGGTACGTTCCAGTGAGACAGGGAGGTTATGGAGGGTACAGTTTCAGGGCATATTTGTGTGGAGTTCTGCAGTGGTACGTTCCAGTGAGACAGGGAGGTTATGGTCGGGTACAGGTTCAGGGCATATTTGTGTGGAGTTCTGCATTGGTACTTTCCAGTGAGAATGGGAGGTTATGGAGGGGTACCGGTTCATGGCATATTTGTGTGGAGTTCTGCAGTGGGACGATCCAATGAATCAGGGAGCTTATGGACCGGTACAGTTTCAGGGCATATTTGTGTGGAATTCTGCATTGGTACGTTCCAGTGAGACAGGGAGGTTATGGAGGGGTACAGGTTCAGGGCATATTTGTGTGGTGTTCTGCAATGGTACGTTCCAGTGTGACAGGGAGATTATGCACGGTACAGGATCAGGGCATATTTGAGTGGATTTCGGCATTGGTGCGTTCCAGTGAGTCAGGGAGGTTATGGAGGGGTACAGCTTCAGGGCATACTTGTGTGGAGTTCTGCATTGGTACGTTCCAGTGAGACAGGGAGGTTATGGAGGGGTACAGGTTCAGGGCAAATTTGTGTGGAGTTCTGCATTGGTGCGTTCCAGTGAGACAAGGAGGTTATGGGCGGGTACACTTTCAGGGCATATTTGTGTGGAATTCTGCATTGGTACATTCCAGTGAGACAGGGAGGTTATGCACGGTACAGGATCAGGGCATATTTGAGAGGAGTTCTGCATTGGTACGTTCCAGTGAGACAGGGAGGTTATTGAGGGGTACAGGTTCAGGGCAAATTTGTGTGGAGTTCTGCATTGGTGCGTTCCAGTGAGACAGGGAGGTTATGGGCGGGTACACTTTCAGGGCATATTTGTGTGGAATTCTGCATTGGTACGTTCCAGTGAGACAGGGAGGTTATGGAGGGTACCGGTTCAGGGCATATTTGTGTGGAGTTCTGCATTGGTACGTTCCAGTGAGACAGGGAGGTTATTCAGGGTTACAGGTTCAGGGCATATTTGTGTTGAGTTCTGCATTGGTACGTTCCAGTGAGACAGGGAGGTTATGGAGGGGTACAGGTTCAGGGCATATTTGTGTGGTGTTCTGCAATGGTACGTTCCAGGGAGACAGGGAGGTTATGCACGGTACAGGATCAGGGCATATTTGAATGGAGTTCGGCATTGGTGCGTTCCAGTGAGACAGGGTGGTTATGGTCGGGTACAGGTTCAGGGCATATTTGTGTGGAGTTCTGCATTGGTACGTTCCAGTGAGACAGGGAGGTTATGGTCGGGTACAGGTTCAGGGCATATTTGTGTGGAGTTCTGCGTTGGTACGTTCCAGTGAGTCAAGGAGCTTATGGGCGGGTACACGTTCAGGGCAAATTTGTGTGGAGTTCTGCATTGGTGCGTTCCAGTGAGACAGGGAGGTTATGGGCGGGTACACTTTCAGGGCATATTTGTGTGGAATTCTGCATTGGTACGTTCCAGTGAGACAGGGAGGTTATGGAGGGTACCGGTTCAGGGCATATTTGTGTGGAGTTCTGCATTGGTACGTTCCAGTGAGACAGGGAGGTTATTCAGGGTTACAGGTTCAGGGCATATTTGTGTTGAGTTCTGCATTGGTACGTTCCAGTGAGACAGGGAGGTTATGGAGGGGTACAGGTTCAGGGCATATTTGTGTGGTGTTCTGCAATGGTACATTCCAGTGAGACAGGGAGGTTATGCACGGTACAGGATCAGGGCATATTTGAGTGGAGTTCTGCATTGGTACGTTCCAGTGAGACAGGGAGGTTATTGAGGGGTACAGGTTCAGGGCAAATTTGTGTGGAGTTCTGCATTGGTGCGTTCCAGTGAGACAGGGAGGTTATGTGCGGGTACACTTTCAGGGCATATTTGTGTGGAATTCTGCATTGGTACGTTCCAGTGAGACAGGGAGGTTATGGAGGGTACCGGTTCAGGGCATATTTGTGTGGAGTTCTGCATTGGTACGTTCCAGTGAGACAGGGAGGTTATTCAGGGTTACAGGTTCAGGGCATATTTGTGTTGAGTTCTGCATTGGTACGTTCCAGTGAGACAGGGAGGTTATGGAGGGGTAAAGGTTCAGGGCATATTTGTGTGGTGTTCTGCAATGGTACGTTCCAGTGAGACAGGGAGATTATGCACGGTACAGGATCAGGGCATATTTGAATGGAGTTCGGCATTGGTGCGTTCCAGTGAGACAGGGAGGTTATGGTCGGGTACAGGTTCAGGGCATATTTGTGTGGAGTTCTGCATTGGTACGTTCCAGTGAGACAGGGAGGTTATGGTCGGGTACAGGTTCAGGGCATATTTGTGTGGAGTTCTGCGTTGGTACCTTCCAGTGAGTCAAGGAGCTTATGGGCGGGTACACGTTCAGTGCATATTTGTGTGGTGTTCTGCAATGGTACGTTCCAGTGAGACTGGGAGGTTATGGAGGGGTACAGGTTCAGGGCACATTTGAGTGTAGTTCTGCATTTGTACGTTCCAGTGAGTCAGGGAGGTTATGGAGTGTACAGGTTCAGGGCACATTTGTCTGGAGTTCTGCATTGGTACGTTCCAGTGAGACAGGGAGGTTATGGAGGGTACAGGTTCAGGGCATATTTGTGTGCAGTTCTGCAGTGGTACGTTCCAGTGAGACAGGGAGGTTATGGTCGGGTACAGGTTCAGGGCATATTTGTGTGGAGTTCTGCATTGGTACTTTCCAGTGAGACAGGGAAGTTATGGAGGGGTACAGGTTCAGGGCATATTTGTGTGGAGTTCTGCATTGGTACGTTCCAGTGAGATAGGGAGGTTATGGAGGGGTACAGGTTCAGGGAATATTTGTGTGTAGTTCTGCATTGGTACGTTCCAGTGCGACAGGGAGGTTATAGAGGGTACAGGTTCAGGGCATATTTGTGTGGAGTTCTGCAGTGGTACATTCCAGTGAGACAGGGAGATTATGGTCGGGTACAGGTTCAGGGAATATTTGTGTGTAGTTCTGCATTGGTACGTTCCAGTGAGACAGGGAGGTTATGGAGGGGTACAGGTTCAGGGCAAATTTGTGTGGAGTTCTGCATTGGTGCGTTCCAGTAAGACAAGGAGGTTATGGGCGGGTACACTTTCAGGGCATATTTGTGTGGTGTTCTGCAATGGTACGTTCCAGTGAGACAGAAGTTTATGGAGGGGTACAGGTTCAGGGCATATTTGAGTGGAATTCTGCATTGGTACATTCCAGTGAGACAGGGAGGTTATGCACGGTACAGGATCAGGGCATATTTGAGTGGAGTTCTGCATTGGTACGTTCCAGTGAAACAGGGAGGTTATTGAGGGGTACAGGTTCAGGGCAAATTTGTGTGGAGTTCTGCATTGGTGCGTTCCAGTGAGACAGGGAGGTTATGGAGGGTACCGGTTCAGGGCATATTTGTGTGGAGTTCTGCATTGGTACGTTCCAGTGAGACAGGGAGGTTATGGAGGGTTACAGGTTGAGGGCATATTTGTGTGGTGTTCTGCAATGGTACATTCCAGTGAGACAGGGAGGTTATGCACGGTACAGGTTCAGGGCATATTTGGGTGGAGTTCGGCATTGGTGCGTTCCAGGGAGACAGGGAGGTTATGGTCGGGTACTGGTTCAGGGCATATTTGTGTGGAGTTCTACATTGGTACGTTCCAGTGAGACAGGGAGGTTATGGTCGGGTACAGGTTCAGGGCATATTTGTGTGGAGTTCTGCGTTGGTACGTTCCAGTGAGACAAGGAGCCTATGGGCGGGTACACGTTCAGGGCATATTTGTGTGCTGTTCTGCAATGGTACGTTCCAGTGAGACTGGGAGGTTATGGAGGGGTACAGGTTCAGGGCATATTTGAGTGTAGTTCTGCATTTGTACGTTCCAGTGAGTCAGGGAGGTTATGGAGTGTACAGGTTCAGGGCACATTTGTCTGGAGTTCTGCATTGGTACGTTCCAGTGAGACAGGGAGGTTATGGAGGGTACAGGTTCAGGGCATATTTGTGTGCAGTTCAGCAGTGGTACGTTCCAGTGAGACATGGAGGTTATGGTCGGGTACAGGTTCAGGGCATATTTGTGTGGAGTTCTGCATTGGTACTTTCCAGTGAGACAGGGAAGTTATGGAGGGGTACAGGTTCAGGGCATATTTGTGTGGAGTTCTGCATTGGTACGTTCCAGTGAGATAGGGAGGTTATGGAGGGGTACAGGTTCAGGGCATATTTGTGTGTAGTTCTGCATTGGTACGTTCCAGTGAGACAGGGAGGTTATGGAGGGTACAGGTTCAGGGCATATTTGTGTGGAGTTCTGCAGTGGTACATTCCAGTGAGACAGGGAGATTATGGTCGGGTACAGGTTCAGGGCATATTTGTGCGTAGTTCTGCATTGGTACGTTCCAGTGAGACAGGGAGGTTATGGAGGGGTACAGGTTCAGGGCAAATTTGTGTGGAGTTCTGCATTGGTGCGTTCCAGTAAGACAAGGAGGTTATGGGCGGGTACACTTTCAGGGCATATTTGTGTGCTGTTCTGCAATGGTACGTTCCAGTGAGACAGAAGGTTATGGAGGGGTACAGGTTCAGGGCATATTTGAGTGGAGTTCGGCATTGGTGCGTTCCAGTGAGACAGGGAAGTTATGGAGGGGTACAGGTTCAGGGCATATTTGTGTGGAGTTCTGCATTGGTACGTTCCAGTGAGTCAGGGAGGTTATGGAGGGTACAGGTTCAGGGCATATTTGTGTGGAGTTCTGCAGTGGTACGTTCCAGTGAGACAGGGAGGTTATGGAGGGGTACAGGTTCAGGGCATATTTGTGTGTAGTTCTGCATTGGTACGTTCCAGTGAGACAGGGTGGTTATGGAGGGTACAGGTTCAGGGCATATTTGTGTGGAGTTCTGCATTGGTACGTTCCAGTGAGACAGGGAGGTTATGGAGTGTACCGGTTCATGGCATATTTGTGTGGAGTTCTGCAGTGGGACGATCCAATGAGACAGGGAGGTTATGGACCGGTACAGTTTCAGGGCATATTTGTGTGGAATTCTGCATTGGTACGTTCCAGTGAGACAGGGAGGTTATGGAGGGGTACAGGTTCAGAGCATATTTGTGTGGTTTTCTGCAATGGTACGTTCCAGTGATACAGGGAGATTATGCACGGTACAGGATCAGGGCATATTTGAGTGGAGTTCGGCATTGGTGCGTTCCAGTGAGACAGGGAGGTTATGGAGGGGTACAGGTTCAGGGCATACTTGTGTGGAGTTCTGCATTGCTACGTTCCAGTGAGACAGGGAGGTTATGCACGGTACAGGATCTGGGGATATTTGAGTGGAATTCTGCATTGGTACGTTCCAGTGAGACAGGGAGGTTATTGAGGGGTACAGGCTCAGGGCAAATTTGTGTGGAGTTCTGCATTGGTGCGTTCCAGTGAGACAGGGAGGTTATGGGCGGGTACACTTTCAGGGCATATTTGTGTGGAATTCTGCATTGGTACGTTCCAGTGAGACAGGGAGGTTATGGAGGGTACCGGTTCAGGGCATATTTGTGTGGAGTTCTGCATTGGTACGTTCCAGTGAGACAGGGTGTTTATGGAGGGTTACAGGTTCAGGGCATATTTGTGTGTTGTTCTGCAATGGTACGTTCCAGTGAGACAGGGAGGTTATGCACGGTACAGGATCAGGGCATATTTGAGTGGAGTTCTGCATTGGTACGTTCCAGTGAGACAGGGAGGTTATTGAGAAGTACAGGTTCAGGGCAAATTTGTGTGGAGTTCTGCATTGGTGCGTTCCAGTGAGACAAGGAAGTTATGGGCTGGTACACGTTCAGGGCATATTTGTGTGGAGTTCTGCAGTGGTACGTTCCAGTGAGACAGGGAGGTTATGGAGGGGTACAGGTTCAGGGCATATTTGTGTGTAGTTCTGCATTGGTACGTTACAGTGAGACAGGGAGGTTATTGAGGGGTACAGGTTCAGGGCAAATTTGTGTGGAATTCTGCATTGGTACGTTCCAGTGAGACAGGGAGGTTAGGGAGGGTACCGGTTCAGGGCATATTTGTGTGTAGTTCTGCATTGGTGCGTTCCAGTGAGACAGGGAGGTTATGGGCGGGTACACTTTCAGGGCAATATTTGTGTGGAATTCTGCATTGGTACGTTCCAGTGAGACAGGGAGGTTAGGGAGGGTACCGGTTCAGGGCATATTTGTGTGGAGTTCTGCATTGGTACGTTCCAGTGAGACAGGGTGTTTATGGAGGGTTACAGGTTCAGGGCATATTTCTGTGTTGTTCTGCAATGGTACGTTCCAGTGAGACAGGGAGGTTATGCACGGTACAGGATCAGGGCATATTTGAGTGGAGTTCGGCATTGGTGCGTTCCAGTGAGACAGGGTGGTTATGGAGGGTACAGGTTCAGGGCATATTTGTGTGGAGTTCTGCGTTGGTACTTTCCAGTGAGACAAGGAGCTTATGGGCGGGTACACATTCAGGGCATATTTGTGTGGTGTTCTGCAATGGTACGTTCCAGTGAGACTGGGAGGTTATGGAGGGGTACATGTTCAGGGCATATTTGAGTGTAGTTCTGCATTTGTACGTTCCAGTGAGTCAGGGAGGTTATGGAGTGTACAGGTTCAGGGCACATTTGTCTGGAGTTCTGCATTGGTACGTTCCAGTGAGACAGGGAGGTTACGGAGGGTACAGGTTCAGGGCATATTTGTGTGCAGTTCTGCAGTGGTACGTTCCAGTGAGACAGGGAGGTTATGGTCGGGTACAGGTTCAGGGCATATTTGTGTGGAGTTCTGCATTGGTACGTTCCAGTGAGTCAGGGAGGTTATGGAGGGTACAGGTTCAGGGCATATTTGTGTGGAGTTCTGCAGTGGTACGTTCCAGTGAGACAGGGAGGTTATGGAGGGGTACAGGTTCAGGGCATATTTGTGTGTAGTTCTGCATTGGTACGTTCCAGTGAGACAGGGTGGTTATGGAGGGTACAGGTTCAGGGCATATTTGTGTGGAGTTCTGCATTGGTACGTTCCAGTGAGACAGGGAGGTTATGGAGGGTACCGGTTCATGGCATATTTGTGTGGAGTTCTGCAGTGGGACGATCCAATGAGACAGGGAGGTTATGCACGGTACAGGATCAGGGCATATTTGAGTGGAGTTCGGCATTGGTGCGTTCCAGTGAGACAGGGTGGTTATGGAGGGTACAGGTTCAGGGCATATTTGTGTGGAGTTCTGCGTTGGTACGTTCCAGTGAGACAAGGAGCTTATGGGCGGGTACACATTCAGGGCATATTTGTGTGGTGTTCTGCAATGGTACGTTCCAGTGAGACTGGGAGGTTATGGAGGGGTACAGGTTCAGGGCATATTTGAGTGTAGTTCTGCATTTGTACGTTCCAGTGAGTCAGGGAGGTTATGGAGGGTACAGGTTCAGGGCACATTTGTCTGGAGTTCTGCATTGGTACGTTCCAGTGAGACAGGGAGGTTACGGAGGGTACAGGTTCAGGGCATACTTGTGTGCAGTTCTGCAGTGGTACGTTCCAGTGAGACAGGGAGGTTATGGTCGGGTACAGGTTCAGGGCATATTTGTGTGGAGTTCTGCATTGGTACGTTCCAGTGAGACAGGGAGGTTATGGAGGGCTACAGGTTCAGGGCATATTTGTGTGTAGTTCTGCATTGGTACGTTCCAGTGAGTCAGGGAGGTTATGGAGGGTACAGGTTCAGGGCATATTTGTGTGGAGTTCTGCAGTGGTACGTTCCAGTGAGACAGGGAGGTTATGGAGGGGTACAGGTTCAGGGCATATTTGTGTGTAGTTCTGCATTGGTACGTTCCAGTGAGACAGGGTGGTTATGGAGGGTACAGGTTCAGGGCATATTTGTGTGGAGTTCTGCATTGGTACGTTCCAGTGAGACAGGGAGGTTATGGAGGGTACCGGTTCATGGCATATTTGTGTGGAGTTCTGCAGTGGGACGATCCAATGAGAGAGGGAGGTTATGGACCGGTACAGTTTCAGGGCATATTTGAGTGTAGTTCTGCATTTGTACGTTCCAGTGAGGCAGGGAGGTTATGGAGGGTACAGGTTCAGGGCACATTTGTCTGGAGTTCTGCATTGGTACGTTCCAGTGAGACAGGGAGGTTACGGAGGGTACAGGTTCAGGGCATATTTGTGTGCAGTTCTGCAGTGGTACGTTCCAGTGAGACAGGGAGGTTATGGTCGGGTACAGGTTCAGGGCATATTTGTGTGGAGTTCTGCATTGGTACGTTCCAGTGAGACAGGGAGGTTATGGAGGGGTACAGGTTCAGGGCATATTTGTGTGTAGTTCTGCATTGGTACGTTCCAGTGAGTCAGGGAGGTTATGGAGGGTACAGGTTCAGGGCATATTTGTGTGGAGTTCTGCAGTGGTACGTTCCAGTGAGACAGGGAGGTTATGGAGGGGTACAGGTTCAGGGCATATTTGTGTGTAGTTCTGCATTGGTACGTTCCAGTGAGACAGGGTGGTTATGGAGGGTACAGGTTCAGGGCATATTTGTGTGGAGTTCTGCATTGGTACGTTCCAGTGAGACAGGGAGGTTATGGAGGGTACCGGTTCATGGCATATTTGTGTGGAGTTCTGCAGTGGGACGATCCAATGAGACAGGGAGGTTATGGACCGGTACAGTTTCAGGGCATATTTGTGTGGTTTTCTGCAATGGTACGTTCCAGTGATACAGGGAGATTATGCACGGTACAGGATCAGGGCATATTTGAGTGGAGTTCGGCATTGGTGCGTTCCAGTGAGACAGGGAGGTTATGGAGGGGTACAGGTTCAGGGCATACTTGTGTGGAGTTCTGCATTGCTACGTTCCAGTGAGACAGGGAGGTTATGCACGGTACAGGATCTGGGGATATTTGAGTGGAATTCTGCATTGGTACGTTCCAGTGAGACAGGGAGGTTATTGAGGGGTACAGGCTCAGGGCAAATTTGTGTGGAGTTCTGCATTGGTGCGTTCCAGTGAGACAGGGAGGTTATGGGCGGGTACACTTTCAGGGCATATTTGTGTGGAATTCTGCATTGGTACGTTCCAGTGAGACAGGGAGGTTATGGAGGGTACCGGTTCAGGGCATATTTGTGTGGAGTTCTGCATTGGTACGTTCCAGTGAGACAGGGTGTTTATGGAGGGTTACAGGTTCAGGGCATATTTGTGTGTTGTTCTGCAATGGAACGTTCCAGTGAGACAGGGAGGTTATGCACGGTACAGGATCAGGGCATATTTGAGTGGAGTTCTGCATTGGTACGTTCCAGTGAGACAGGGAGGTTATTGAGAAGTACAGGTTCAGGGCAAATTTGTGTGGAGTTCTGCATTGGTGCGTTCCAGTGAGACAAGGAAGTTATGGGCTGGTACACGTTCAGGGCATATTTGTGTGGAGTTCTGCAGTGGTACGTTCCAGTGAGACAGGGAGGTTATGGAGGGGTACAGGTTCAGGGCATATTTGTGTGTAGTTCTGCATTGGTACGTTCCAGTGAGACAGGGAGGTTATTGAGGGGTACAGGTTCAGGGCAAATTTGTGTGGAATTCTGCATTGGTACGTTCCAGTGAGACAGGGAGGTTAGGGAGGGTACCGGTTCAGGGCATATTTGTGTGTAGTTCTGCATTGGTGCGTTCCAGTGAGACAGGGAGGTTATGGGCGGGTACACTTTCAGGGCAATATTTGTGTGGAATTCTGCATTGGTACGTTCCAGTGAGACAGGGAGGTTAGGGAGGGTACCGGTTCAGGGCATATTTGTGTGGAGTTCTGCATTGGTACGTTCCAGTGAGACAGGGTGTTTATGGAGGGTTACAGGTTCAGGGCATATTTCTGTGTTGTTCTGCAATGGTACGTTCCAGTGAGACAGGGAGGTTATGCACGGTACAGGATCAGGGCATATTTGAGTGGAGTTCGGCATTGGTGCGTTCCAGTGAGACAGGGTGGTTATGGAGGGTACAGGTTCAGGGCATATTTGTGTGGAGTTCTGCGTTGGTACGTTCCAGTGAGACAAGGAGCTTATGGGCGGGTACACATTCAGGGCATATTTGTGTGGTGTTCTGCAATGGTACGTTCCAGTGAGACTGGGAGGTTATGGAGGGGTACATGTTCAGGGCATATTTGAGTGTAGTTCTGCATTTGTACGTTCCAGTGAGTCAGGGAGGTTATGGAGTGTACAGGTTCAGGGCACATTTCTCTGGAGTTCTGCATTGGTACGTTCCAGTGAGACAGGGAGGTTACGGAGGGTACAGGTTCAGGGCATATTTGTGTGCAGTTCTGCAGTGGTACGTTCCAGTGAGACAGGGAGGTTATGGTCGGGTACAGGTTCAGGGCATATTTGTGTGGAGTTCTGCATTGGTACGTTCCAGTGAGTCAGGGAGGTTATGGAGGGTACCGGTTCATGGCATATTTGTGTGGAGTTCTGCAGTGGGACGATCCAATGAGACAGGGAGGTTATGGACCGGTACAGTTTCAGGGCATATTTGAGTGTAGTTCTGCATTTGTACGTTCCAGTGAGGCAGGGAGATTATGGAGGGTACAGGTTCAGGGCACATTTGTCTGGAGTTCTGCATTGGTACGTTCCAGTGAGACAGGGAGGTTACGGAGGGTACAGGTTCAGGGCATATTTGTGTGCAGTTCTGCAGTGGTACGTTCCAGTGAGACAGGGAGGTTATGGTCGGGTACAGGTTCAGGGCATATTTGTGTGGAGTTCTGCATTGGTACGTTCCAGTGAGACAGGGAGGTTATGGAGGGGTACAGGTTCAGGGCATATTTGTGTGTAGTTCTGCATTGGTACGTTCCAGTGAGTCAGGGAGGTTATGGAGGGTACAGGTTCAGGGCATATTTGTGTGGAGTTCTGCAGTGGTACGTTCCAGTGAGACAGGGAGGTTATGGAGGGGTACAGGTTCAGGGCATATTTGTGTGTAGTTCTGCATTGGTACGTTCCAGTGAGACAGGGTGGTTATGGAGGGTACAGGTTCAGGGCATATTTGTGTGGAGTTCTGCATTGGTACGTTCCAGTGAGACAGGGAGGTTATGGAGGGTACCGGTTCATGGTATATTTGTGTGGAGTTCTGCAGTGGGACGATCCAATGAGACAGGGAGGTTATGGACCGGTACAGTTTCAGGGCATATTTGTGTGGAATTCTGCATTGGTACGTTCCAGTGAGACAGGGAGGTTATGGAGGGGTACAGGTTCAGAGCATATTTGTGTGGTTTTCTGCAATGGTACGTTCCAGTGATACAGGGAGATTATGCACGGTACAGGATCAGGGCATATTTGAGTGGAGTTCGGCATTGGTGCGTTCCAGTGAGACAGGGAGGTTATGGAGGGGTACAGGTTCAGGGCATACTTGTGTGGAGTTCTGCATTGCTACGTTCCAGTGAGACAGGGAGGTTATGCACGGTACAGGATCTGGGGATATTTGAGTGGAATTCTGCATTGGTACGTTCCAGTGAGACAGGGAGGTTATTGAGGGGTACAGGCTCAGGGCAAATTTGTGTGGAGTTCTGCATTGGTGCGTTCCAGTGAGACAGGGAGGTTATGGGCGGGTACACTTTCAGGGCATATTTGTGTGGAATTCTGCATTGGTACGTTCCAGTGAGACAGGGAGGTTATGGAGGGTACCGGTTCAGGGCATATTTGTGTGGAGTTCTGCATTGGTACGTTCCAGTGAGACAGGGTGTTTATGGAGGGTTACAGGTTCAGGGCATATTTGTGTGTTGTTCTGCAATGGAACGTTCCAGTGAGACAGGGAGGTTATGCACGGTACAGGATCAGGGCATATTTGAGTGGAGTTCTGCATTGGTACGTTCCAGTGAGACAGGGAGGTTATTGAGAAGTACAGGTTCAGGGCAAATTTGTGTGGAGTTCTGCATTGGTGCGTTCCAGTGAGACAAGGAAGTTATGGGCTGGTACACGTTCAGGGCATATTTGTGTGGAGTTCTGCAGTGGTACGTTCCAGTGAGACAGGGAGGTTATGGAGGGGTACAGGTTCAGGGCATATTTGTGTGTAGTTCTGCATTGGTACGTTCCAGTGAGACAGGGAGGTTATTGAGGGGTACAGGTTCAGGGCAAATTTGTGTGGAATTCTGCATTGGTACGTTCCAGTGAGACAGGGAGGTTAGGGAGGGTACCGGTTCAGGGCATATTTGTGTGTAGTTCTGCATTGGTGCGTTCCAGTGAGACAGGGAGGTTATGGGCGGGTACACTTTCAGGGCAATATTTGTGTGGAATTCTGCATTGGTACGTTCCAGTGAGACAGGGAGGTTAGGGAGGGTACCGGTTCAGGGCATATTTGTGTGGAGTTCTGCATTGGTGCGTTCCAGTGAGACAGGGAGGTTATGGGCGGGTACACTTTCAGGGCAATATTTGTGTGGAATTCTGCATTGGTACGTTCCAGTGAGACAGGGAGGTTAGGGAGGGTACCGGTTCAGGGCATATTTGTGTGGAGTTCTGCATTGGTACGTTCCAGTGAGACAGGGTGTTTATGGAGGGTTACAGGTTCAGGGCATATTTCTGTGTTGTTCTGCAATGGTACGTTCCAGTGAGACAGGGAGGTTATGCACGGTACAGGATCAGGGCATATTTGAGTGGAGTTCGGCATTGGTGCGTTCCAGTGAGACAGGGTGGTTATGGAGGGTACAGGTTCAGGGCATATTTGTGTGGAGTTCTGCGTTGGTACGTTCCAGTGAGACAAGGAGCTTATGGGCGGGTACACATTCAGGGCATATTTGTGTGGTGTTCTGCAATGGTACGTTCCAGTGAGACTGGGAGGTTATGGAGGGGTACATGTTCAGGGCATATTTGAGTGTAGTTCTGCATTTGTACGTTCCAGTGAGTCAGGGAGGTTATGGAGTGTACAGGTTCAGGGCACATTTCTCTGGAGTTCTGCATTGGTACGTTCCAGTGAGACAGGGAGGTTACGGAGGGTACAGGTTCAGGGCATATTTGTGTGCAGTTCTGCAGTGGTACGTTCCAGTGAGACAGGGAGGTTATGGTCGGGTACAGGTTCAGGGCATATTTGTGTGGAGTTCTGCATTGGTACGTTCCAGTGAGTCAGGGAGGTTATGGAGGGTACCGGTTCATGGCATATTTGTGTGGAGTTCTGCAGTGGGACGATCCAATGAGACAGGGAGGTTATGGACCGGTACAGTTTCAGGGCATATTTGAGTGTAGTTCTGCATTTGTACGTTCCAGTGAGGCAGGGAGATTATGGAGGGTACAGGTTCAGGGCACATTTGTCTGGAGTTCTGCATTGGTACGTTCCAGTGAGACAGGGAGGTTACGGAGGGTACAGGTTCAGGGCATATTTGTGTGCAGTTCTGCAGTGGTACGTTCCAGTGAGACAGGGAGGTTATGGTCGGGTACAGGTTCAGGGCATATTTGTGTGGAGTTCTGCATTGGTACGTTCCAGTGAGACAGGGAGGTTATGGAGGGGTACAGGTTCAGGGCATATTTGTGTGTAGTTCTGCATTGGTACGTTCCAGTGAGTCAGGGAGGTTATGGAGGGTACAGGTTCAGGGCATATTTGTGTGGAGTTCTGCAGTGGTACGTTCCAGTGAGACAGGGAGGTTATGGAGGGGTACAGGTTCAGGGCATATTTGTGTGTAGTTCTGCATTGGTACGTTCCAGTGAGACAGGGTGGTTATGGAGGGTACAGGTTCAGGGCATATTTGTGTGGAGTTCTGCATTGGTACGTTCCAGTGAGACAGGGAGGTTATGGAGGGTACCGGTTCATGGTATATTTGTGTGGAGTTCTGCAGTGGGACGATCCAATGAGACAGGGAGGTTATGGACCGGTACAGTTTCAGGGCATATTTGTGTGGAATTCTGCATTGGTACGTTCCAGTGAGACAGGGAGGTTATGGAGGGGTACAGGTTCAGAGCATATTTGTGTGGTTTTCTGCAATGGTACGTTCCAGTGATACAGGGAGATTATGCACGGTACAGGATCAGGGCATATTTGAGTGGAGTTCGGCATTGGTGCGTTCCAGTGAGACAGGGAGGTTATGGAGGGGTACAGGTTCAGGGCATACTTGTGTGGAGTTCTGCATTGCTACGTTCCAGTGAGACAGGGAGGTTATGCACGGTACAGGATCTGGGGATATTTGAGTGGAATTCTGCATTGGTACGTTCCAGTGAGACAGGGAGGTTATTGAGGGGTACAGGCTCAGGGCAAATTTGTGTGGAGTTCTGCATTGGTGCGTTCCAGTGAGACAGGGAGGTTATGGGCGGGTACACTTTCAGGGCATATTTGTGTGGAATTCTGCATTGGTACGTTCCAGTGAGACAGGGAGGTTATGGAGGGTACCGGTTCAGGGCATATTTGTGTGGAGTTCTGCATTGGTACGTTCCAGTGAGACAGGGTGTTTATGGAGGGTTACAGGTTCAGGGCATATTTGTGTGTTGTTCTGCAATGGAACGTTCCAGTGAGACAGGGAGGTTATGCACGGTACAGGATCAGGGCATATTTGAGTGGAGTTCTGCATTGGTACGTTCCAGTGAGACAGGGAGGTTATTGAGAAGTACAGGTTCAGGGCAAATTTGTGTGGAGTTCTGCATTGGTGCGTTCCAGTGAGACAAGGAAGTTATGGGCTGGTACACGTTCAGGGCATATTTGTGTGGAGTTCTGCAGTGGTACGTTCCAGTGAGACAGGGAGGTTATGGAGGGGTACAGGTTCAGGGCATATTTGTGTGTAGTTCTGCATTGGTACGTTCCAGTGAGACAGGGAGGTTATTGAGGGGTACAGGTTCAGGGCAAATTTGTGTGGAATTCTGCATTGGTACGTTCCAGTGAGACAGGGAGGTTAGGGAGGGTACCGGTTCAGGGCATATTTGTGTGTAGTTCTGCATTGGTGCGTTCCAGTGAGACAGGGAGGTTATGGGCGGGTACACTTTCAGGGCAATATTTGTGTGGAATTCTGCATTGGTACGTTCCAGTGAGACAGGGAGGTTAGGGAGGGTACCGGTTCAGGGCATATTTGTGTGGAGTTCTGCATTGGTACGTTCCAGTGAGACAGGGTGTTTATGGAGGGTTACAGGTTCAGGGCATATTTCTGTGTTGTTCTGCAATGGTACGTTCCAGTGAGACAGGGAGGTTATGCACGGTACAGGATCAGGGCATATTTGAGTGGAGTTCGGCATTGGTGCGTTCCAGTGAGACAGGGTGGTTATGGAGGGTACAGGTTCAGGGCATATTTGTGTGGAGTTCTGCGTTGGTACGTTCCAGTGAGACAAGGAGCTTATGGGCGGGTACACATTCAGGGCATATTTGTGTGGTGTTCTGCAATGGTACGTTCCAGTGAGACTGGGAGGTTATGGAGGGGTACATGTTCAGGGCATATTTGAGTGTAGTTCTGCATTTGTACGTTCCAGTGAGTCAGGGAGGTTATGGAGTGTACAGGTTCAGGGCACATTTGTCTGGAGTTCTGCATTGGTACGTTCCAGTGAGACAGGGAGGTTACGGAGGGTACAGGTTCAGGGCATATTTGTGTGCAGTTCTGCAGTGGTACGTTCCAGTGAGACAGGGAGGTTATGGTCGGGTACAGGTTCAGGGCATATTTGTGTGGAGTTCTGCATTGGTACGTTCCAGTGAGTCAGGGAGGTTATGGAGGGTACAGGTTCAGGGCATATTTGTGTGGAGTTCTGCAGTGGTACGTTCCAGTGAGACAGGGAGGTTATGGAGGGGTACAGGTTCAGGGCATATTTGTGTGTAGTTCTGCATTGGTACGTTCCAGTGAGACAGGGTGGTTATGGAGGGTACAGGTTCAGGGCATATTTGTGTGGAGTTCTGCATTGGTACGTTCCAGTGAGACAGGGAGGTTATGGAGGGTACCGGTTCATGGCATATTTGTGTGGAGTTCTGCAGTGGGACGATCCAATGAGACAGGGAGGTTATGGACCGGTACAGTTTCAGGGCATATTTGAGTGTAATTCTGCATTTGTACGTTCCAGTGAGTCAGGGAGGTTATGGAGGGTACAGGTTCAGGGCACATTTGTCTGGAGTTCTGCATTGGTACGTTCCAGTGAGACAGGGAGGTTACGGAGGGTACAGGTTCAGGGCATATTTGTGTGCAGTTCTGCAGAGGTACGTTCCAGTGAGACAGGGAGGTTATGGTCGGGTACAGGTTCAGGGCATATTTGTGTGGAGTTCTGCATTGGTACGTTCCAGTGAGACAGGGAGGTTATGGAGGGGTACAGGTTCAGGGCATATTTGTGTGTAGTTCTGCATTGGTACGTTCCAGTGAGTCAGGGAGGTTATGGAGGGTACAGGTTCAGGGCATATTTGTGTGGAGTTCTGCAGTGGTACGTTCCAGTGAGACAGGGAGGTTATGGAGGGGTACAGGTTCAGGGCATATTTGTGTGTAGTTCTGCATTGGTACGTTCCAGTGAGACAGGGTGGTTATGGAGGGTACAGGTTCAGGGCATATTTGTGTGGAGTTCTGCATTGGTACGTTCCAGTGAGACAGGGAGGTTATGGAGGGTACCGGTTCATGGCATATTTGTGTGGAGTTCTGCAGTGGGACGATCCAATGAGACAGGGAGGTTATGGACCGGTACAGTTTCAGGGCATATTTGTGTGGAATTCTGCATTGGTACGTTCCAGTGAGACAGGGAGGTTATGGAGGGGTACAGGTTCAGAGCATATTTGTGTGGTTTTCTGCAATGGTACGTTCCAGTGATACAGGGAGATTATGCACGGTACAGGATCAGGGCATATTTCAGTGGAGTTCGGCATTGGTGCGTTCCAGTGAGACAGGGAGGTTATGGAGGGGTACAGGTTCAGGGCATACTTGTGTGGAGTTCTGCATTGCTACGTTCCAGTGAGACAGGGAGGTTATGCACGGTACAGGATCTGGGGATATTTGAGTGGAATTCTGCATTGGTACGTTCCAGTGAGACAGGGAGGTTATTGAGGGGTACAGGTTCAGGGCAAATTTGTGTGGAGTTCTGCATTGGTGCGTTCCAGTGAGACAGGGAGGTTATGGGCGGGTACACTTTCAGGGCATATTTGTGTGGAATTCTGCATTGGTACGTTCCAGTGAGACAGGGAGGTTATGGAGGGTACCGGTTCAGGGCATATTTGTGTGGAGTTCTGCATTGGTACGTTCCAGTGAGACAGGGTGTTTATGGAGGGTTACAGGTTCAGGGCATATTTGTGTGTTGTTCTGCAATGGTACGTTCCAGTGAGACAGGGAGGTTATGCACGGTACAGGATCAGGGCATATTTGAGTGGAGTTCTGCATTGGTACGTTCCAGTGAGACAGTTAGGTTATTGAGAAGTACAGGTTCAGGGCAAATTTGTGTGGAGTTCTGCATTGGTGCGTTCCAGTGAGACAAGGAAGTTATGGGCTGGTACACGTTCAGGGCATATTTGTGTGGAGTTCTGCAGTGGTACGTTCCAGTGAGACAGGGAGGTTATGGAGGGGTACAGGTTCAGGGCATATTTGTGTGTAGTTCTGCATTGGTACGTTCCAGTGAGTCAGGGAGGTTATGGAGGGTACAGGTTCAGGGCATATTTGTGTGGAGTTCTGCAGTGGTACGTTCCAGTGAGACAGGGAGGTTATGGAGGGGTACAGGTTCAGGGCATATTTGTGTGTAGTTCTGCATTGGTACGTTCCAGTGAGACAGGGTGGTTATGGAGGGTACAGGTTCAGGGCATATTTGTGTGGAGTTCTGCATTGGTACGTTCCAGTGAGACAGGGAGGTTATGGAGGGTACCGGTTCATGGCATATTTGTGTGGAGTTCTGCAGTGGGACGATCCAATGAGACAGGGAGGTTATGGACCGGTACAGTTTCAGGGCATATTTGTGTGGAATTCTGCATTGGTACGTTCCAGTGAGACAGGGAGGTTATGGAGGGGTACAGGTTCAGAGCATATTTGTGTGGTTTTCTGCAATGGTACGTTCCAGTGATACAGGGAGATTATGCACGGTACAGGATCAGGGCATATTTGAGTGGAGTTCGGCATTGGTGCGTTCCAGTGAGACAGGGAGGTTATGGAGGGGTACAGGTTCAGGGCATACTTGTGTGGAGTTCTGCATTGCTACGTTCCAGTGAGACAGGGAGGTTATGCACGGTACAGGATCTGGGGATATTTGAGTGGAATTCTGCATTGGTACGTTCCAGTGAGACAGGGAGGTTATTGAGGGGTACAGGCTCAGGGCAAATTTGTGTGGAATTCTGCATTGGTACGTTCCAGTGAGACAGGGAGGTTAGGGAGGGTACCGGTTCAGGGCATATTTGTGTGTAGTTCTGCATTGGTGCGTTCCAGTGAGACAGGGAGGTTATGGGCGGGTACACTTTCAGGGCAATATTTGTGTGGAATTCTGCATTGGTACGTTCCAGTGAGACAGGGAGGTTAGGGAGGGTACCGGTTCAGGGCATATTTGTGTGGAGTTCTGCATTGGTACGTTCCAGTGAGACAGGGTGTTTATGGAGGGTTACAGGTTCAGGGCATATTTCTGTGTTGTTCTGCAATGGTACGTTCCAGTGAGACAGGGAGGTTATGCACGGTACAGGATCAGGGCATATTTGAGTGGAGTTCGGCATTGGTGCGTTCCAGTGAGACAGGGTGGTTATGGAGGGTACAGGTTCAGGGCATATTTGTGTGGAGTTCTGCGTTGGTACGTTCCAGTGAGACAAGGAGCTTATGGGCGGGTACACATTCAGGGCATATTTGTGTGGTGTTCTGCAATGGTACGTTCCAGTGAGACTGGGAGGTTATGGAGGGGTACATGTTCAGGGCATATTTGAGTGTAGTTCTGCATTTGTACGTTCCAGTGAGTCAGGGAGGTTATGGAGTGTACAGGTTCAGGGCACATTTGTCTGGAGTTCTGCATTGGTACGTTCCAGTGAGACAGGGAGGTTACGGAGGGTACAGGTTCAGGGCATATTTGTGTGCAGTTCTGCAGTGGTACGTTCCAGTGAGACAGGGAGGTTATGGTCGGGTACAGGTTCAGGGCATATTTGTGTGGAGTTCTGCATTGGTACGTTCCAGTGAGTCAGGGAGGTTATGGAGGGTACAGGTTCAGGGCATATTTGTGTGGAGTTCTGCAGTGGTACGTTCCAGTGAGACAGGGAGGTTATGGAGGGTACCGGTTCAGGGCATATTTGTGTGGAGTTCTGCATTGGTACGTTCCAGTGAGACAGGGTGTTTATGGAGGGTTACAGGTTCAGGGCATATTTGTGTGTTGTTCTGCAATGGTACGTTCCAGTGAGACAGGGAGGTTATGCACGGTACAGGATCAGGGCATATTTGAGTGGAGTTCTGCATTGGTACGTTCCAGTGAGACAGGGAGGTTATTGAGAAGTACAGGTTCAGGGCAAATTTGTGTGGAGTTCTGCATTGGTGCGTTCCAGTGAGACAAGGAAGTTATGGGCTGGTACACGTTCAGGGCATATTTGTGTGGAGCTCTGCAGTGGTACGTTCCAGTGAGACAGGGAGGTTATGGAGGGGTACAGGTTCAGGGCATATTTGTGTGTAGTTCTGCATTGGAACGTTCCAGTGACACAGGGAGGTTATTGAGGGGTACAGGTTCAGGGCAAATTTGTGTGGAATTCTGCATTGGTACGTTCCAGTGAGACAGGGAGGTTAGGGAGGGTACCGGTTCAGGGCATATTTGTGTGTAGTTCTGCATTGGTGCGTTCCAGTGAGACAGGGAGGTTATGGGCGGGTACACTTTCAGGGCAATATTTGTGTGGAATTCTGCATTGGTACGTTCCAGTGAGACAGGGAGGTTAGGGAGGGTACCGGTTCAGGGCATATTTGTGTGGAGTTCTGCATTGGTACGTTCCAGTGAGACAGGGTGTTTATGGAGGGTTACAGGTTCAGGGCATATTTCTGTGTTGTTCTGCAATGGTACGTTCCAGTGAGACAGGGAGGTTATGCACGGTACAGGATCAGGGCATATTTGAGTGGAGTTCGGCATTGGTGCGTTCCAGTGAGACAGGGTGGTTATGGAGGGTACAGGTTCAGGGCATATTTGTGTGGAGTTCTGCGTTGGTACGTTCCAGTGAGACAAGGAGCTTATGGGCTGGTACACATTCAGGGCATATTTGTGTGGTGTTCTGCAATGGTACGTTCCAGTGAGACTGGGAGGTTATGGAGGGGTACATGTTCAGGGCATATTTGAGTGTAGTTCTGCATTTGTACGTTCCAGTGAGTCAGGGAGGTTATGGAGTGTACAGGTTCAGGGCACATTTGTCTGGAGTTCTGCATTGGTACGTTCCAGTGAGACAGGGAGGTTACGGAGGGTACAGGTTCAGGGCATATTTGTGTGCAGTTCTGCAGTGGTACGTTCCAGTGAGACAGGGAGGTTATGGTCGGGTACAGGTTCAGGGCATATTTGTGTGGAGTTCTGCATTGGTACGTTCCAGTGAGTCAGGGAGGTTATGGAGGGTACAGGTTCAGGGCATATTTGTGTGGAGTTCTGCAGTGGTACGTTCCAGTGAGACAGGGAGGTTATGGAGGGGTACAGGTTCAGGGCATATTTGTGTGTAGTTCTGCATTGGTACGTTCCAGTGAGACAGGGTGGTTATGGAGGGTACAGGTTCAGGGCATATTTGTGTGGAGTTCTGCATTGGTACGTTCCAGTGAGACAGGGAGGTTATGGAGGGTACCGGTTCATGGCATATTTGTGTGGAGTTCTGCAGTGGGACGATCCAATGAGACAGGGAGGTTATGGACCGGTACAGTTTCAGGGCATATTTGAGAGTAATTCTGCATTTGTACGTTCCAGTGAGTCAGGGAGGTTATGGAGGGTACAGGTTCAGGGCACATTTGTCTGGAGTTCTGCATTGGTACGTTCCAGTGAGACAGGGAGGTTACGGAGGGTACAGGTTCAGGGCATATTTGTGTGCAGTTCTGCAGAGGTACGTTCCAGTGAGACAGGGAGGTTATGGTCGGGTACAGGTTCAGGGCATATTTGTGTGGAGTTCTGCATTGGTACGTTCCAGTGAGACAGGGAGGTTATGGAGGGGTACAGGTTCAGGGCATATTTGTGTGTAGTTCTGCATTGGTACGTTCCAGTGAGTCAGGGAGGTTATGGAGGGTACAGGTTCAGGGCATATTTGTGTGGAGTTCTGCAGTGGTACGTTCCAGTGAGACAGGGAGGTTATGGAGGGGTACAGGTTCAGGGCATATTTGTGTGTAGTTCTGCATTGGTACGTTCCAGTGAGACAGGGAGGTTATGGGCGGGTACACATTCAGGGCATATTTGTGTGGTGTTCTGCAATGGTACGTTCCAGTGAGACTGGGAGGTTATGGAGGGGTACATGTTCAGGGCATATTTGAGTGTAGTTCTGCATTTGTACGTTCCAGTGAGTCAGGGAGGTTATGGAGTGTACAGGTTCAGGGCACATTTGTCTGGAGTTCTGCATTGGTACGTTCCAGTGAGACAGGGAGGTTACGGAGGGTACAGGTTCAGGGCATATTTGTGTGCAGTTCTGCAGTGGTACGTTCCAGTGAGACAGGGAGGTTATGGACCGGTACAGTTTCAGGGCATATTTGTGTGGAATTCTGCATTGGTACGTTCCAGTGAGACAGGGAGGTTATGGAGGGGTACAGGTTCAGAGCATATTTGTGTGGTTTTCTGCAATGGTACGTTCCAGTGATACAGGGAGATTATGTACGGTACAGGATCAGGGCATATTTCAGTGGAGTTCGGCATTGGTGCGTTCCAGTGAGACAGGGAGGTTATGGAGGGGTACAGGTTCAGGGCATACTTGTGTGGAGTTCTGCATTGCTACGTTCCAGTGAGACAGGGAGGTTATGCACGGTACAGGATCTGGGGATATTTGAGTGGAATTCTGCATTGGTACGTTCCAGTGAGACAGGGAGGTTATTGAGGGGTACAGGTTCAGGGCAAATTTGTGTGGAGTTCTGCATTGGTGCGTTCCAGTGAGACAGGGAGGTTATGGGCGGGTACACTTTCAGGGCATATTTGTGTGGAATTCTGCATTGGTACGTTCCAGTGAGACAGGGAGGTTATGGAGGGTACCGGTTCAGGGCATATTTGTGTGGAGTTCTGCATTGGTACGTTCCAGTGAGACAGGGTGTTTATGGAGGGTTACAGGTTCAGGGCATATTTGTGTGTTGTTCTGCAATGGTACGTTCCAGTGAGACAGGGAGGTTATGCACGGTACAGGATCAGGGCATATTTGTGTGGAGTTCTGCATTGGTGCGTTCCAGTGAGACAAGGAAGTTATGGGCTGGTACACGTTCAGGGCATATTTGTGTGGAGTTCTGCAGTGGTACGTTCCAGTGAGACAGGGAGGTTATGGAGGGGTACAGGTTCAGGGCATATTTGTGTGTAGTTCTGCATTGGTACGTTCCAGTGAGTCAGGGAGGTTATGGAGGGTACAGGTTCAGGGCATATTTGTGTGGAGTTCTGCAGTGGTACGTTCCAGTGAGACAGGGAGGTTATGGAGGGGTACAGGTTCAGGGCATATTTGTGTGTAGTTCTGCATTGGTACGTTCCAGTGAGACAGGGTGGTTATGGAGGGTACAGGTTCAGGGCATATTTGTGTGGAGTTCTGCATTGGTACGTTCCAGTGAGACAGGGAGGTTATGGAGGGTACCGGTTCATGGCATATTTGTGTGGAGTTCTGCAGTGGGACGATCCAATGAGACAGGGAGGTTATGGACCGGTACAGGTTCAGGGCATATTTGTGTGGAGTTCTGCATTGGTACGTTCCAGTGAGACAGGGAGGTTATGGTCGGGTACAGGTTCAGGGCATATTTGTGTGGAGTTCTGCATTGGTACGTTCCAGTGAGTCAGGGAGGTTATGGAGGGTACAGGTTCAGGGCATATTTGTGTGGAGTTCTGCAGTGGTACGTTCCAGTGAGACAGGGAGGTTATGGAGGGTACCGGTTCAGGGCATATTTGTGTGGAGTTCTGCATTGGTACGTTCCAGTGAGACAGGGTGTTTATGGAGGGTTACAGGTTCAGGGCACATTTGTGTGTTGTTCTGCAATGGTACGTTCCAGTGAGACAGGGAGGTTATGCACGGTACAGGATCAGGGCATATTTGAGTGGAGTTCTGCATTGGTACGTTCCAGTGAGACAGGGAGGTTATTGAGAAGTACATGTTCAGGGCAAATTTGTGTGGAGTTCTGCATTGGTGCGTTCCAGTGAGACAAGGAAGTTATGGGCTGGTACACGTTCAGGGCATATTTGTGTGGAGCTCTGCAGTGGTACGTTCCAGTGAGACAGGGAGGTTATGGAGGGGTACAGGTTCAGGGCATATTTGTGTGTAGTTCTGCATTGGAACGTTCCAGTGACACAGGGAGGTTATTGAGGGGTACAGGTTCAGGGCAAATTTGTGTGGAATTCTGCATTGGTACGTTCCAGTGAGACAGGGAGGTTAGGGAGGGTACCGGTTCAGGGCATATTTGTGTGTAGTTCTGCATTGGTGCGTTCCAGTGAGACAGGGAGGTTATGGGCGGGTACACTTTCAGGGCAATATTTGTGTGGAATTCTGCATTGGTACGTTCCAGTGAGACAGGGAGGTTAGGGAGGGTACCGGTTCAGGGCATATTTGTGTGGAGTTCTGCATTGGTACGTTCCAGTGAGACAGGGTGTTTATGGAGGGTTACAGGTTCAGGGCATATTTCTGTGTTGTTCTGCAATGGTACGTTCCAGTGAGACAGGGAGGTTATGCACGGTACAGGATCAGGGCATATTTGAGTGGAGTTCGGCATTGGTGCGTTCCAGTGAGACAGGGTGGTTATGGAGGGTACAGGTTCAGGGCATATTTGTGTGGAGTTCTGCGTTGGTACGTTCCAGTGAGACAAGGAGCTTATGGGCGGGTACACATTCAGGGCATATTTGTGTGGTGTTCTGCAATGGTACGTTCCAGTGAGACTGGGAGGTTATGGAGGGGTACATGTTCAGGGCATATTTGAGTGTAGTTCTGCATTTGTACGTTCCAGTGAGTCAGGGAGGTTATGGAGTGTACAGGTTCAGGGCACATTTGTCTGGAGTTCTGCATTGGTACGTTCCAGTGAGACAGGGAGGTTACGGAGGGTACAGGTTCAGGGCATATTTGTGTGCAGTTCTGCAGTGGTACGTTCCAGTGAGACAGGGAGGTTATGGTCGGGTACAGGTTCAGGGCATATTTGTGTGGAGTTCTGCATTGGTACGTTCCAGTGAGTCAGGGAGGTTATGGAGGGTACAGGTTCAGGGCATATTTGTGTGGAGTTCTGCAGTGGTACGTTCCAGTGAGACAGGGAGGTTATGGAGGGGTACAGGTTCAGGGCATATTTGTGTGTAGTTCTGCATTGGTACGTTCCAGTGAGACAGGGTGGTTATGGAGGGTACAGGTTCATGGCATATTTGTGTGGAGTTCTGCAGTGGGACGATCCAATGAGACAGGGAGGTTATGGACCGGTACAGTTTCAGGGCATATTTGAGAGTAATTCTGCATTTGTACGTTCCAGTGAGTCAGGGAGGTTATGGAGGGTACAGGTTCAGGGCACATTTGTCTGGAGTTCTGCATTGGTACGTTCCAGTGAGACAGGGAGGTTACGGAGGGTACAGGTTCAGGGCATATTTGTGTGCAGTTCTGCAGAGGTACGTTCCAGTGAGACAGGGAGGTTATGGTCGGGTACAGGTTCAGGGCATATTTGTGTGGAGTTCTGCATTGGTACGTTCCAGTGAGACAGGGAGGTTATGGAGGGGTACAGGTTCAGGGCATATTTGTGTGTAGTTCTGCATTGGTACGTTCCAGTGAGTCAGGGAGGTTATGGAGGGTACAGGTTCAGGGCATATTTGTGTGGAGTTCTGCAGTGGTACGTTCCAGTGAGACAGGGAGGTTATGGAGGGGTACAGGTTCAGGGCATATTTGTGTGTAGTTCTGCATTGGTACGTTCCAGTGAGACAGGGAGGTTATGGGCGGGTACACATTCAGGGCATATTTGTGTGGTGTTCTGCAATGGTACGTTCCAGTGAGACTGGGAGGTTATGGAGGGGTACATGTTCAGGGCATATTTGAGTGTAGTTCTGCATTTGTACGTTCCAGTGAGTCAGGGAGGTTATGGAGTGTACAGGTTCAGGGCACATTTGTCTGGAGTTCTGCATTGGTACGTTCCAGTGAGACAGGGAGGTTACGGAGGGTACAGGTTCAGGGCATATTTGTGTGCAGTTCTGCAGTGGTACGTTCCAGTGAGACAGGGAGGTTATGGTCGGGTACAGGTTCAGGGCATATTTGTGTGGAGTTCTGCATTGGTACGTTCCAGTGAGTCAGGGAGGTTATGGAGGGTACAGGTTCAGGGCATATTTGTGTGGAGTTCTGCAGTGGTACGTACCAGTGAGACAGGGAGGTTATGGAGGGGTACAGGTTCAGGGCATATTTGTGTGTAGTTCTGCATTGGTACGTTCCAGTGAGACAGGGTGGTTATGGAGGGTACAGGTTCAGGGCATATTTGTGTGGAGTTCTGCATTGGTACGTTCCAGTGAGACAGGGAGGTTATGGAGGGTACCGGTTCATGGCATATTTGTGTGGAGTTCTGCAGTGGGACGATCCAATGAGACAGGGAGGTTATGGACCGGTACAGTTTCAGGGCATATTTGAGTGTAATTCTGCATTTGTACGTTCCAGTGAGTCAGGGAGGTTATGGAGGGTACAGGTTCAGGGCACATTTGTCTGGAGTTCTGCATTGGTACGTTCCAGTGAGACAGGGAGGTTACGGAGGGTACAGGTTCAGGGCATATTTGTGTGCAGTTCTGCAGAGGTACGTTCCAGTGAGACAGGGAGGTTATGGTCGGGTACAGGTTCAGGGCATATTTGTGTGGAGTTCTGCATTGGTACGTTCCAGTGAGACAGGGAGGTTATGGAGGGGTACAGGTTCAGGGCATATTTGTGTGTAGTTCTGCATTGGTACGTTCCAGTGAGTCAGGGAGGTTATGGAGGGTACAGGTTCAGGGCATATTTGTGTGGAGTTCTGCAGTGGTACGTTCCAGTGAGACAGGGAGGTTATGGAGGGGTACAGGTTCAGGGCATATTTGTGTGTAGTTCTGCATTGGTACGTTCCAGTGAGACAGGGTGGTTATGGAGGGTACAGGTTCAGGGCATATTTGTGTGGAGTTCTGCATTGGTACGTTCCAGTGAGACAGGGAGGCTATGGAGGGTACCGGTTCATGGCATATTTGTGTGGAGTTCTGCAGTGGTACGTTCCAGTGAGACAGGGAGGTTATGGAGGGGTACAGGTTCAGGGCATATTTGTGTGTAGTTCTGCATTGGAACGTTCCAGTGACACAGGGAGGTTATTGAGGGGTACAGGTTCAGGGCAGATTTGTGTGGAATTCTGCATTGGTACGTTCCAGTGAGACAGGGAGGTTAGGGAGGGTACCGGTTCAGGGCATATTTGTGTGTAGTTCTGCATTGGTGCGTTCCAGTGAGACAGGGAGGTTATGGGCGGGTACACTTTCAGGGCAATATTTGTGTGGAATTCTGCATTGGTACGTTCCAGTGAGACAGGGAGGTTAGGGAGGGTACCGGTTCAGGGCATATTTGTGTGGAGTTCTGCATTGGTACGTTCCAGTGAGACAGGGTGTTTATGGAGGGTTACAGGTTCAGGGCATATTTCTGTGTTGTTCTGCAATGGTACGTTCCAGTGAGACAGGGAGGTTATGCACGGTACAGGATCAGGGCATATTTGAGTGGAGTTCGGCATTGGTGCGTTCCAGTGAGACAGGGTGGTTATGGAGGGTACAGGTTCAGGGCATATTTGTGTGGAGTTCTGCGTTGGTACGTTCCAGTGAGACAAGGAGCTTATGGGCGGGTACACATTCAGGGCATATTTGTGTGGTGTTCTGCAATGGTACGTTCCAGTGAGACTGGGAGGTTATGGAGGGGTACATGTTCAGGGCATATTTGAGTGTAGTTCTGCATTTGTACGTTCCAGTGAGTCAGGGAGGTTATGGAGTGTACAGGTTCAGGGCACATTTGTCTGGAGTTCTGCATTGGTACGTTCCAGTGAGACAGGGAGGTTACGGAGGGTACAGGTTCAGGGCATATTTGTGTGCAGTTCTGCAGTGGTACGTTCCAGTGAGACAGGGAGGTTATGGTCGGGTACAGGTTCAGGGCATATTTGTGTGGAGTTCTGCATTGGTACGTTCCAGTGAGTCAGGGAGGTTATGGAGGGTACAGGTTCAGGGCATATTTGTGTGGAGTTCTGCAGTGGTACGTTCCAGTGAGACAGGGAGGTTATGGAGGGGTACAGGTTCAGGGCATATTTGTGTGTAGTTCTGCATTGGTACGTTCCAGTGAGACAGGGTGGTTATGGAGGGTACAGGTTCAGGGCATATTTGTGTGGAGTTCTGCATTGGTACGTTCCAGTGAGACAGGGAGGTTATGGAGGGTACCGGTTCATGGCATATTTGTGTGGAGTTCTGCAGTGGGACGATCCAATGAGACAGGGAGGTTATGGACCGGTACAGTTTCAGGGCATATTTGAGAGTAATTCTGCATTTGTACGTTCCAGTGAGTCAGGGAGGTTATGGAGGGTACAGGTTCAGGGCACATTTGTCTGGAGTTCTGCATTGGTACGTTCCAGTGAGACAGGGAGGTTACGGAGGGTACAGGTTCAGGGCATATTTGTGTGCAGTTCTGCAGAGGTACGTTCCAGTGAGACAGGGAGGTTATGGTCGGGTACAGGTTCAGGGCATATTTGTGTGGAGTTCTGCATTGGTACGTTCCAGTGAGACAGGGAGGTTATGGAGGGGTACAGGTTCAGGGCATATTTGTGTGTAGTTCTGCATTGGTACGTTCCAGTGAGTCAGGGAGGTTATGGAGGGTACAGGTTCAGGGCATATTTGTGTGGAGTTCTGCAGTGGTACGTTCCAGTGAGACAGGGAGGTTATGGAGGGGTACAGGTTCAGGGCATATTTGTGTGTAGTTCTGCATTGGTACGTTCCAGTGAGACAGGGAGGTTATGGGCGGGTACACATTCAGGGCATATTTGTGTGGTGTTCTGCAATGGTACGTTCCAGTGAGACTGGGAGGTTATGGAGGGGTACATGTTCAGGGCATATTTGAGTGTAGTTCTGCATTTGTACGTTCCAGTGAGTCAGGGAGGTTATGGAGTGTACAGGTTCAGGGCACATTTGTCTGGAGTTCTGCATTGGTACGTTCCAGTGAGACAGGGAGGTTACGGAGGGTACAGGTTCAGGGCATATTTGTGTGCAGTTCTGCAGTGGTACGTTCCAGTGAGACAGGGAGGTTATGGTCGGGTACAGGTTCAGGGCATATTTGTGTGGAGTTCTGCATTGGTACGTTCCAGTGAGTCAGGGAGGTTATGGAGGGTACAGGTTCAGGGCATATTTGTGTGGAGTTCTGCAGTGGTACGTACCAGTGAGACAGGGAGGTTATGGAGGGGTACAGGTTCAGGGCATATTTGTGTGTAGTTCTGCATTGGTACGTTCCAGTGAGACAGGGTGGTTATGGAGGGTACAGGTTCAGGGCATATTTGTGTGGAGTTCTGCATTGGTACGTTCCAGTGAGACAGGGAGGTTATGGAGGGTACCGGTTCATGGCATATTTGTGTGGAGTTCTGCAGTGGGACGATCCAATGAGACAGGGAGGTTATGGACCGGTACAGTTTCAGGGCATATTTGTGTGTAATTCTGCATTTGTACGTTCCAGTGAGTCAGGGAGGTTATGGAGGGTACAGGTTCAGGGCACATTTGTCTGGAGTTCTGCATTGGTACGTTCCAGTGAGACAGGGAGGTTACGGAGGGTACAGGTTCAGGGCATATTTGTGTGCAGTTCTGCAGAGGTACGTTCCAGTGAGACAGGGAGGTTATGGTCGGGTACAGGTTCAGGGCATATTTGTGTGGAGTTCTGCATTGGTACGTTCCAGTGAGACAGGGAGGTTATGGAGGGGTACAGGTTCAGGGCATATTTGTGTGTAGTTCTGCATTGGTACGTTCCAGTGAGTCAGGGAGGTTATGGAGGGTACAGGTTCAGGGCATATTTGTGTGGAGTTCTGCAGTGGTACGTTCCAGTGAGACAGGGAGGTTATGGAGGGGTACAGGTTCAGGGCATATTTGTGTGTAGTTCTGCATTGGTACGTTCCAGTGAGACAGGGTGGTTATGGAGGGTACAGGTTCAGGGCATATTTGTGTGGAGTTCTGCATTGGTACGTTCCAGTGAGACAGGGAGGCTATGGAGGGTACCGGTTCATGGCATATTTGTGTGGAGTTCTGCAGTGGTACGTTCCAGTGAGACAGGGAGGTTATGGAGGGGTACAGGTTCAGGGCATATTTGTGTGTAGTTCTGCATTGGAACGTTCCAGTGACACAGGGAGGTTATTGAGGGGTACAGGTTCAGGGCAAATTTGTGTGGAATTCTGCATTGGTACGTTCCAGTGAGACAGGGAGGTTAGGGAGGGTACCGGTTCAGGGCATATTTGTGTGTAGTTCTGCATTGGTGCGTTCCAGTGAGACAGGGAGGTTATGGGCGGGTACACTTTCAGGGCAATATTTGTGTGGAATTCTGCATTGGTACGTTCCAGTGAGACAGGGAGGTTAGGGAGGGTACCGGTTCAGGGCATATTTGTGTGGAGTTCTGCATTGGTACGTTCCAGTGAGACAGGGTGTTTATGGAGGGTTACAGGTTCAGGGCATATTTCTGTGTTGTTCTGCAATGGTACGTTCCAGTGAGACAGGGAGGTTATGCACGGTACAGGATCAGGGCATATTTGAGTGGAGTTCGGCATTGGTGCGTTCCAGTGAGACAGGGTGGTTATGGAGGGTACAGGTTCAGGGCATATTTGTGTGGAGTTCTGCGTTGGTACGTTCCAGTGAGACAAGGAGCTTATGGGCGGGTACACATTCAGGGCATATTTGTGTGGTGTTCTGCAATGGTACGTTCCAGTGAGACTGGGAGGTTATGGAGGGGTACATGTTCAGGGCATATTTGAGTGTAGTTCTGCATTTGTACGTTCCAGTGAGTCAGGGAGGTTATGGAGTGTACAGGTTCAGGGCACATTTGTCTGGAGTTCTGCATTGGTACGTTCCAGTGAGACAGGGAGGTTACGGAGGGTACAGGTTCAGGGCATATTTGTGTGCAGTTCTGCAGTGGTACGTTCCAGTGAGACAGGGAGGTTATGGTCGGGTACAGGTTCAGGGCATATTTGTGTGGAGTTCTGCATTGGTACGTTCCAGTGAGTCAGGGAGGTTATGGAGGGTACAGGTTCAGGGCATATTTGTGTGGAGTTCTGCAGTGGTACGTTCCAGTGAGACAGGGAGGTTATGGAGGGGTACAGGTTCAGGGCATATTTGTGTGTAGTTCTGCATTGGTACGTTCCAGTGAGACAGGGTGGTTATGGAGGGTACAGGTTCAGGGCATATTTGTGTGGAGTTCTGCATTGGTACGTTCCAGTGAGACAGGGAGGTTATGGAGGGTACCGGTTCATGGCATATTTGTGTGGAGTTCTGCAGTGGGACGATCCAATGAGACAGGGAGGTTATGGACCGGTACAGTTTCAGGGCATATTTGAGAGTAATTCTGCATTTGTACGTTCCAGTGAGTCAGGGAGGTTATGGAGGGTACAGGTTCAGGGCACATTTGTCTGGAGTTCTGCATTGGTACGTTCCAGTGAGACAGGGAGGTTACGGAGGGTACAGGTTCAGGGCATATTTGTGTGCAGTTCTGCAGAGGTACGTTCCAGTGAGACAGGGAGGTTATGGTCGGGTACAGGTTCAGGGCATATTTGTGTGGAGTTCTGCATTGGTACGTTCCAGTGAGACAGGGAGGTTATGGAGGGGTACAGGTTCAGGGCATATTTGTGTGTAGTTCTGCATTGGTACGTTCCAGTGAGTCAGGGAGGTTATGGAGGGTACAGGTTCAGGGCATATTTGTGTGGAGTTCTGCAGTGGTACGTTCCAGTGAGACAGGGAGGTTATGGAGGGGTACAGGTTCAGGGCATATTTGTGTGTAGTTCTGCATTGGTACGTTCCAGTGAGACAGGGAGGTTATGGGCGGGTACACATTCAGGGCATATTTGTGTGGTGTTCTGCAATGGTACGTTCCAGTGAGACTGGGAGGTTATGGAGGGGTACATGTTCAGGGCATATTTGAGTGTAGTTCTGCATTTGTACGTTCCAGTGAGTCAGGGAGGTTATGGAGTGTACAGGTTCAGGGCACATTTGTCTGGAGTTCTGCATTGGTACGTTCCAGTGAGACAGGGAGGTTACGGAGGGTACAGGTTCAGGGCATATTTGTGTGCAGTTCTGCAGTGGTACGTTCCAGTGAGACAGGGAGGTTATGGTCGGGTACAGGTTCAGGGCATATTTGTGTGGAGTTCTGCATTGGTACGTTCCAGTGAGTCAGGGAGGTTATGGAGGGTACAGGTTCAGGGCATATTTGTGTGGAGTTCTGCAGTGGTACGTTCCAGTGAGACAGGGAGGTTATGGAGGGGTACAGGTTCAGGGCATATTTGTGTGTAGTTCTGCAATGGTACGTTCCAGTGAGACAGGGTGGTTATGGAGGGTACAGGTTCAGGGCATATTTGTGTGGAGTTCTGCATTGGTACGTTCCAGTGAGACAGGGAGGTTATGGAGGTTACCGGTTCATGGCATATTTGTGTGGAGTTCTGCAGTGGGACGATCCAATGAGACAGGGAGGTTATGGACCGGTACAGTTTCAGGGCATATTTGAGTGTAATTCTGCATTTGTACGTTCCAGTGAGTCAGGGAGGTTATGGAGGGTACAGGTTCAGGGCACATTTGTCTGGAGTTCTGCATTGGTACGTTCCAGTGAGACAGGGAGGTTACGGAGGGTACAGGTTCAGGGCATATTTGTGTGCAGTTCTGCAGAGGTACGTTCCAGTGAGACAGGGAGGTTATGGTCGGGTACAGGTTCAGGGCATATTTGTGTGGAGTTCTGCATTGGTACGTTCCAGTGAGACAGGGAGGTTATGGAGGGGTACAGGTTCAGGGCATATTTGTGTGTAGTTCTGCATTGGTACGTTCCAGTGAGTCAGGGAGGTTATGGAGGGTACAGGTTCAGGGCATATTTGTGTGGAGTTCTGCAGTGGTACGTTCCAGTGAGACAGGGAGGTTATGGAGGGGTACAGGTTCAGGGCATATTTGTGTGTAGTTCTGCATTGGTACGTTCCAGTGAGACAGGGTGG
This sequence comes from Hemitrygon akajei, assembly GCF_048418815.1. Classification (NCBI taxonomy): domain Eukaryota; kingdom Metazoa; phylum Chordata; class Chondrichthyes; order Myliobatiformes; family Dasyatidae; genus Hemitrygon; species Hemitrygon akajei. The sequence continues at coordinate 1,381,864 of NW_027331980.1, read as the reverse complement.
TTATGGAGGGTACAGGTTCAGGGCATATTTGTGTGGAGTTCTGCATTGGTACGTTCCAGTGAGACAGGGAGGCTATGGAGGGTACCGGTTCATGGCATATTTGTGTGGAGTTCTGCAGTGGGACGATCCAATGAGACAGGGAGGTTATGGACCGGTACAGTTTCAGGGCATATTTGTGTGGAATTCTGCATTGGTACGTTCCAGTGAGACAGGGAGGTTATGGAGGGGTACAGGTTCAGAGCATATTTGTGTGGTTTTCTGCAATGGTACGTTCCAGTGATACAGGGAGATTATGCACGGTACAGGATCAGGGCATATTTCAGTGGAGTTCGGCATTGGTGCGTTCCAGTGAGACAGGGAGGTTATGGAGGGGTACAGGTTCAGGGCATACTTGTGTGGAGTTCTGCATTGCTACGTTCCAGTGAGACAGGGAGGTTATGCACGGTACAGGATCTGTGGATATTTGAGTGGAATTCTGCATTGGCACGTTCCAGTGAGACAGGGAGGTTATTGAGGGGTACAGGTTCAGGGCAAATTTGTGTGGAGTTCTGCATTGGTGCGTTCCAGTGAGACAGGGAGGTTATGGGCGGGTACACTTTCAGGGCATATTTGTGTGGAATTCTGCATTGGTACGTTCCAGTGAGACAGGGAGGTTATGGAGGGTACCGGTTCAGGGCATATTTGTGTGGAGTTCTGCATTGGTACGTTCCAGTGAGACAGGGTGTTTATGGAGGGTTACAGGTTCAGGGCATATTTGTGTGTTGTTCTGCAATGGTACGTTCCAGTGAGACAGGGAGGTTATGCACGGTACAGGATCAGGGCATATTTGAGTGGAGTTCTGCATTGGTACGTTCCAGTGAGACAGGGAGGTTATTGAGAAGTACAGGTTCAGGGCAAATTTGTGTGGAGTTCTGCATTGGTGCGTTCCAGTGAGACAAGGAAGTTATGGGCTGGTACACGTTCAGGGCATATTTGTGTGGAGTTCTGCAGTGGTACGTTCCAGTGAGACAGGGAGTTTATGGAGGGGTACAGGTTCAGGGCATATTTGTGTGTAGTTCTGCATTGGTACGTTCCAGTGAGTCAGGGAGGTTATGGAGGGTACAGGTTCAGGGCATATTTGTGTGGAGTTCTGCAGTGGTACGTTCCAGTGAGACAGGGAGGTTATGGAGGGGTACAGGTTCAGGGCATATTTGTGTGTAGTTCTGCATTGGTACGTTCCAGTGAGACAGGGTGGTTATGGAGGGTACAGGTTCAGGGCATATTTGTGTGAAGTTCTGCATTGGTACGTTCCAGTGAGACAGGGAGGTTATGGAGGGTACCGGTTCATGGCATATTTGTGTGGAGTTCTGCAGTGGGACGATCCAATGAGACAGGGAGGTTATGGACCGGTACAGTTTCAGGGCATATTTGTGTGGAATTCTGCATTGGTACGTTCCAGTGAGACAGGGAGGTTATGGAGGGGTACAGGTTCAGAGCATATTTGTGTGGTTTTCTGCAATGGTACGTTCCAGTGATACAGGGAGATTATGCACGGTACAGGATCAGGGCATATTTGAGTGGAGTTCGGCATTGGTGCGTTCCAGTGAGACAGGGAGGTTATGGAGGGGTACAGGTTCAGGGCATACTTGTGTGGAGTTCTGCATTGCTACGTTCCAGTGAGACAGGGAGGTTATGCACGGTACAGGATCTGGGGATATTTGAGTGGAATTCTGCATTGGTACGTTCCAGTGAGACAGGGAGGTTATTGAGGGGTACAGGCTCAGGGCAAATTTGTGTGGAATTCTGCATTGGTACGTTCCAGTGAGACAGGGAGGTTAGGGAGGGTACCGGTTCAGGGCATATTTGTGTGTAGTTCTGCATTGGTGCGTTCCAGTGAGACAGGGAGGTTATGGGCGGGTACACTTTCAGGGCAATATTTGTGTGGAATTCTGCATTGGTACGTTCCAGTGAGACAGGGAGTTTAGGGAGGGTACCGGTTCAGGGCATATTTCTGTGTTGTTCAGCAATGGTACGTTCCAGTGAGACAGGGAGGTTATGCACGGTACAGGATCAGGGCATATTTGAGTGGAGTTCGGCATTGGTGCGTTCCAGTGAGACAGGGTGGTTATGGAGGGTACAGGTTCAGGGCATATTTGTGTGGAGTTCTGCGTTGGTACGTTCCAGTGAGACAAGGAGCTTATGGGCGGGTACACATTCAGGGCATATTTGTGTGGTGTTCTGCAATGGTACGTTCCAGTGAGACTGGGAGGTTATGGAGGGGTACATGTTCAGGGCATATTTGAGTGTAGTTCTGCATTTGTACGTTCCAGTGAGTCAGGGAGGTTATGGAGTGTACAGGTTCAGGGCACATTTGTCTGGAGTTCTGCATTGGTACGTTCCAGTGAGACAGGGAGGTTACGGAGGGTACAGGTTCAGGGCATATTTGTGTGCAGTTCTGCAGTGGTACGTTCCAGTGAGACAGGGAGGTTATGGTCGGGTACAGGTTCAGGGCATATTTGTGTGGAGTTCTGCATTGGTACGTTCCAGTGAGTCAGGGAGGTTATGGAGGGTACAGGTTCAGGGCATATTTGTGTGGAGTTCTGCAGTGGTACGTTCCAGTGAGACAGGGAGGTTATGGAGGGGTACAGGTTCAGGGCATATTTGTGTGTAGTTCTGCATTGGTACGTTCCAGTGAGACAGGGTGGTTATGGAGGGTACAGGTTCAGGGCATATTTGTGTGGAGTTCTGCATTGTTACGTTCCAGTGAGACAGGGAGGTTATGGAGGGTACCGGTTCATGGCATATTTGTGTGGAGTTCTGCAGTGGGACGATCCAATGAGACAGGGAGGTTATGGACCGGTACAGTTTCAGGGCATATTTGAGTGTAATTCTGCATTTGTACGTTCCAGTGAGTCAGGGAGGTTATGGAGGGTACAGGTTCAGGGCACATTTGTGTGTAGTTCTGCATTGGTACGTTCCAGTGAGTCAGGGAGGTTATGGAGGGTACAGGTTCAGGGCATATTTGTGTGGAGTTCTGCAGTGGTACGTTCCAGTGAGACAGGGAGGTTATGGAGGGGTACAGGTTCAGGGCATATTTGTGTGTAGTTCTGCATTGGTACGTTCCAGTGAGACAGGGTGGTTATGGAGGGTACAGGTTCAGGGCATATTTGTGTGGAGTTCTGCATTGGTACGTTCCAGTGAGACAGGGAGGTTATGGAGGGTACCGGTTCATGGCATATTTGTGTGGAGTTCTGCAGTGGGACGATCCAATGAGACAGGGAGGTTATGGACCGGTACAGTTTCAGGGCATATTTGTGTGGAATTCTGCATTGGTACGTTCCAGTGAGACAGGGAGGTTATGGAGGGGTACAGGTTCAGAGCATATTTGTGTGGTTTTCTGCAATGGTACGTTCCAGTGATACAGGGAGATTATGCACGGTACTGGATCAGGGCATATTTGAGTGGAGTTCGGCATTGGTGCGTTCCAGTGAGACAGGGAGGTTATGGAGGGGTACAGGTTCAGGGCATACTTGTGTGGAGTTCTGCATTGCTACGTTCCAGTGAGACAGGGAGGTTATGCACGGTACAGGATCTGGAGATATTTGAGTGGAATTCTGCATTGGTACGTTCCAGTGAGACAGGGAGGTTATTGAGGGGTACAGGCTCAGGGCAAATTTGTGTGGAGTTCTGCATTGGTGCGTTCCAGTGAGACAGGGAGGTTATGGGCGGGTACACTTTCAGGGCATATTTGTGTGGAATTCTGCATTGGTACGTTCCAGTGAGACAGGGAGGTTATGGAGGGTACCGGTTCAGGGCATATTTGTGTGGAGTTCTGCATTGGTACGTTCCAGTGAGACAGGGTGTTTATGGAGGGTTACAGGTTCAGGGCATATTTGTGTGTTGTTCTGCATTGGAACGTTCCAGTGAGACAGGGAGGTTATTGAGGGGTACAGGTTCAGGGCAAATTTGTGTGGAATTCTGCATTGGTACGTTCCAGTGAGACAGGGAGGTTAGGGAGGGTACCGGTTCAGGGCATATTTGTGTGTAGTTCTGCATTGGTGCGTTCCAGTGAGACAGGGAGGTTATGGGCGGGTACACTTTCAGGGCAATATTTGTGTGGAATTCTGCATTGGTACGTTCCAGTGAGACAGGGAGGTTAGGGAGGGTACCGGTTCAGGGCATATTTGTGTGGAGTTCTGCATTGGTACGTTCCAGTGAGACAGGGTGTTTATGGAGGGTTACAGGTTCAGGGCATATTTCTGTGTTGTTCTGCAATGGTACGTTCCAGTGAGACAGGGAGGTTATGCACGGTACAGGATCAGGGCATATTTGAGTGGAGTTCGGCATTGGTGCGTTCCAGTGAGACAGGGTGGTTATGGAGGGTACAGGTTCAGGGCATATTTGTGTGGAGTTCTGCGTTGGTACGTTCCAGTGAGACAAGGAGCTTATGGGCGGGTACACATTCAGGGCATATTTGTGTGGTGTTCTGCAATGGTACGTTCCAGTGAGACTGGGAGGTTATGGAGGGGTACATGTTCAGGGCATATTTGAGTGTAGTTCTGCATTTGTACGTTCCAGTGAGTCAGGGAGGTTATGGAGTGTACAGGTTCAGGGCACATTTGTCTGGAATTCTGCATTGGTACGTTCCAGTGAGACAGGGAGGTTACGGAGGGTACAGGTTCAGGGCATATTTGTGTGCAGTTCTGCAGTGGTACGTTCCAGTGAGACAGGGAGGTTATGGTCGGGTACAGGTTCAGGGCATATTTGTGTGGAGTTCTGCATTGGTACGTTCCAGTGAGTCAGGGAGGTTATGGAGGGTACAGGTTCAGGGCATATTTGTGTGGAGTTCTGCAGTGGTACGTTCCAGTGAGACAGGGAGGTTATGGAGGGGTACAGGTTCAGGGCATATTTGTGTGTAGTTCTGCATTGGTACGTTCCAGTGAGACAGGGTGGTTATGGAGGGTACAGGTTCAGGGCATATTTGTGTGGAGTTCTGCATTGGTACGTTCCAGTGAGACAGGGAGGTTATGGAGGGTAACGGTTCATGGCATATTTGTGTGGAGTTCTGCAGTGGGACGATCCAATGAGACAGGGAGGTTATGGACCGGTACAGTTTCAGGGCATATTTGAGAGTAATTCTGCATTTGTACGTTCCAGTGAGTCAGGGAGGTTATGGAGGGTACAGGTTCAGGGCACATTTGTCTGGAGTTCTGCATTGGTACGTTCCAGTGAGACAGGGAGGTTACGGAGGGTACAGGTTCAGGGCATATTTGTGTGCAGTTCTGCAGAGGTACGTTCCAGTGAGACAGGGAGGTTATGGTCGGGTACAGGTTCAGGGCATATTTGTGTGGAGTTCTGCATTGGTACGTTCCAGTGAGACAGGGAGGTTATGGAGGGGTACAGGTTCAGGGCATATTTGTGTGTAGTTCTGCATTGGTACGTTCCAGTGAGTCAGGGAGGTTATGGAGGGTACAGGTTCAGGGCATATTTGTGTGGAGTTCTGCAGTGGTACGTTCCAGTGAGACAGGGAGGTTATGGAGGGGTACAGGTTCAGGGCATATTTGTGTGTAGTTCTGCATTGGTACGTTCCAGTGAGACAGGGAGGTTATGGGCGGGTACACATTCAGGGCATATTTGTGTGGTGTTCTGCAATGGTACGTTCCAGTGAGACTGGGAGGTTATGGAGGGGTACATGTTCAGGGCATATTTGAGTGTAGTTCTGCATTTGTACGTTCCAGTGAGTCAGGGAGGTTATGGAGTGTACAGGTTCAGGGCACATTTGTCTGGAGTTCTGCATTGGTACGTTCCAGTGAGACAGGGAGGTTACGGAGGGTACAGGTTCAGGGCATATTTGTGTGCAGTTCTGCAGTGGTACGTTCCAGTGAGACAGGGAGGTTATGGTCGGGTACAGGTTCAGGGCATATTTGTGTGGAGTTCTGCATTGGTACGTTCCAGTGAGTCAGGGAGGTTATGGAGGGTACAGGTTCAGGGCATATTTGTGTGGAGTTCTGCAGTGGTACGTTCCAGTGAGACAGGGAGGTTATGGAGGGGTACAGGTTCAGGGCATATTTGTGTGTAGTTCTGCATTGGTACGTTCCAGTGAGACAGGGTGGTTATGGAGGGTACAGGTTCAGGGCATATTTGTGTGGAGTTCTGCATTGGTACGTTCCAGTGAGACAGGGAGGTTATGGAGGGTACCGGTTCATGGCATATTTGTGTGGAGTTCTGCAGTGGGACGATCCAATGAGACAGGGAGGTTATGGACCGGTACAGTTTCAGGGCATATTTGAGTGTAATTCTGCATTTGTACGTTCCAGTGAGTCAGGGAGGTTATGGAGGGTACAGGTTCAGGGCACATTTGTCTGGAGTTCTGCATTGGTACGTTCCAGTGAGACAGGGAGGTTACGGAGGGTACAGGTTCAGGGCATATTTGTGTGCAGTTCTGCAGAGGTACGTTCCAGTGAGACAGGGAGGTTATGGTCGGGTACAGGTTCAGGGCATATTTGTGTGGAGTTCTGCATTGGTACGTTCCAGTGAGACAGGGAGGTTATGGAGGGGTACAGGTTCAGGGCATATTTGTGTGTAGTTCTGCATTGGTACGTTCCAGTGAGTCAGGGAGGTTATGGAGGGTACAGGTTCAGGGCATAGTTGTGTGGAGTTCTGCAGTGGTACGTTCCAGTGAGACAGGGAGGTTATGGAGGGGTACAGGTTCAGGGCATATTTGTGTGTAGTTCTGCATTGGTACGTTCCAGTGAGACAGGGTGGTTATGGAGGGTACAGGTTCAGGGCATATTTGTGTGGAGTTCTGCATTGGTACGTTCCAGTGAGACAGGGAGGCTATGGAGGGTACCGGTTCATGGCATATTTGTGTGGAGTTCTGCAGTGGGACGATCCAATGAGACAGGGAGGTTATGGACCGGTACAGTTTCAGGGCATATTTGTGTGGAATTCTGCATTGGTACGTTCCAGTGAGACAGGGAGGTTATGGAGGGGTACAGGTTCAGAGCATATTTGTGTGGTTTTCTGCAATGGTACGTTCCAGTGATACAGGGAGATTATGCACGGTACAGGATCAGGGCATATTTCAGTGGAGTTCGGCATTGGTGCGTTCCAGGGAGACAGGGAGGTTATGGAGGGGTACAGGTTCAGGGCATACTTGTGTGGAGTTCTGCATTGCTACGTTCCAGTGAGACAGGGAGGTTATGCACGGTACAGGATCTGGGGATATTTGAGTGGAATTCTGCATTGGTACGTTCCAGTGAGACAGGGAGGTTATTGAGGGGTACAGGTTCAGGGCAAATTTGTGTGGAGTTCTGCATTGGTGCGTTCCAGTGAGACAGGGAGGTTATGGGCGGGTACACTTTCAGGGCATATTTGTGTGGAATTCTGCATTGGTACGTTCCAGTGAGACAGGGAGGTTATGGAGGGTACCGGTTCAGGGCATATTTGTGTGGAGTTCTGCATTGGTACGTTCCAGTGAGACAGGGTGTTTATGGAGGGTTACAGGTTCAGGGCATATTTGTGTGTTGTTCTGCAATGGTACGTTCCAGTGAGACAGGGAGGTTATGCACGGTACAGGATCAGGGCATATTTGAGTGGAGTTCTGCATTGGTACGTTCCAGTGAGACAGGGAGGTTATTGAGAAGTACAGGTTCAGGGCAAATTTGTGTGGAGTTCTGCATTGGTGCGTTCCAGTGAGACAAGGAAGTTATGGGCTGGTACACGTTCAGGGCATATTTGTGTGGAGTTCTGCAGTGGTACGTTCCAGTGAGACAGGGAGGTTATGGAGGGGTACAGGTTCAGGGCATATTTGTGTGTAGTTCTGCATTGGTACGTTCCAGTGAGTCAGGGAGGTTATGGAGGGTACAGGTTCAGGGCATATTTGTGTGGAGTTCTGCAGGGGTACGTTCCAGTGAGACAGGGAGGTTATGGAGGGGTACAGGTTCAGGGCATATTTGTGTGTAGTTCTGCATTGGTACGTTCCAGTGAGACAGGGTGGTTATGGAGGGTACAGGTTCAGGGCATATTTGTGTGAAGTTCTGCATTGGTACGTTCCAGTGAGACAGGGAGGTTATGGAGGGTACCGGTTCATGGCATATTTGTGTGGAGTTCTGCAGTGGGACGATCCAATGAGACAGGGAGGTTATGGACCGGTACAGTTTCAGGGCATATTTGTGTGGAATTCTGCATTGGTACGTTCCAGTGAGACAGGGAGGTTATGGAGGGGTACAGGTTCAGAGCATATTTGTGTGGTTTTCTGCAATGGTACGTTCCAGTGATACAGGGAGATTATGCACGGTACAGGATCAGGGCATATTTGAGTGGAGTTCGGCATTGGTGCGTTCCAGTGAGACAGGGAGGTTATGGAGGGGTACAGGTTCAGGGCATACTTGTGTGGAGTTCTGCATTGCTACGTTCCAGTGAGACAGGGAGGTTATGCACGGTACAGGATCTGGGGATATTTGAGTGGAATTCTGCATTGGTACGTTCCAGTGAGACAGGGAGGTTATTGAGGGGTACAGGCTCAGGGCAAATTTGTGTGGAATTCTGCATTGGTACGTTCCAGTGAGACAGGGAGGTTAGGGAGGGTACCGGTTCAGGGCATATTTGTGTGTAGTTCTGCATTGGTGCGTTCCAGTGAGACAGGGAGGTTATGGGCGGGTTCACTTTCAGGGCAATATTTGTGTGGAATTCTGCATTGGTACGTTCCAGTGAGACAGGGAGGTTAGGGAGGGTACCGGTTCAGGGCATATTTGTGTGGAGTTCTGCATTGGTACGTTCCAGTGAGACAGGGTGTTTATGGAGGGTTACAGGTTCAGGGCATATTTCTGTGTTGTTCTGCAATGGTACGTTCCAGTGAGACAGGGAGGTTATGCACGGTACAGGATCAGGGCATATTTGAGTGAAGTTCGACATTGGTGCGTTCCAGTGAGACAGGGTGGTTATGGAGGGTACAGGTTCAGGGCATATTTGTGTGGAGTTCTGCGTTGGTACGTTCCAGTGAGACAAGGAGCTTATGGGCGGGTACACATTCAGGGCATATTTGTGTGGTGTTCTGCAATGGTACGTTCCAGTGAGACTGGGAGGTTATGGAGGGGTACATGTTCAGGGCATATTTGAGTGTAGTTCTGCATTTGTACGTTCCAGTGAGTCAGGGAGGTTATGGAGTGTACAGGTTCAGGGCACATTTGTCTGGAGTTCTGCATTGGTACGTTCTAGTGAGACAGGGAGGTTACGGAGGGTACAGGTTCAGGGCATATTTGTGTGCAGTTCTGCAGTGGTACGTTCCAGTGAGACAGGGAGGTTATGGTCGGGTACAGGTTCAGGGCATATTTGTGTGGAGTTCTGCATTGGTACGTTCCAGTGAGTCAGGGAGGTTATGGAGGGTACAGGTTCAGGGCATATTTGTGTGGAGTTCTGCAGTGGTACGTTCCAGTGAGACAGGGAGGTTATGGAGGGGTACAGGTTCAGGGCATATTTGTGTGTAGTTCTGCATTGGTACGTTCCAGTGAGACAGGGTGGTTATGGAGGGTACAGGTTCAGGGCATATTTGTGTGGAGTTCTGCATTGGTACGTTCCAGTGAGACAGGGAGGTTATGGAGGGTACCGGTTCATGGCATATTTGTGTGGAGTTCTGCAGTGGGACGATCCAATGAGACAGGGAGGTTATGGACCGGTACAGTTTCAGGGCATATTTGAGTGTAATTCTGCATTTGTACGTTCCAGTGAGTCAGGGAGGTTATGGAGGGTACAGGTTCAGGGCACATTTGTGTGTAGTTCTGCATTGGTACGTTCCAGTGAGTCAGGGAGGTTATGGAGGGTACAGGTTCAGGGCATATTTGTGTGGAGTTCTGCAGTGGTACGTTCCAGTGAGACAGGGAGGTTATGGAGGGGTACAGGTTCAGGGCATATTTGTGTGTAGTTCTGCATTGGTACGTTCCAGTGAGACAGGGTGGTTATGGAGGGTACAGGTTCAGGGCATATTTGTGTGGAGTTCTGCATTGGTACGTTCCAGTGAGACAGGGAGGTTATGGAGGGTACCGGTTCATGGCATATTTGTGTGGAGTTCTGCAGTGGGACGATCCAATGAGACAGGGAGGTTATGGACCGGTACAGTTTCAGGGCATATTTGTGTGGAATTCTGCATTGGTACGTTCCAGTGAGACAGGGAGGTTATGGAGGGGTACAGGTTCAGAGCATATTTGTGTGGTTTTCTGCAATGGTACGTTCCAGTGATACAGGGAGATTATGCACGGTACTGGATCAGGGCATATTTGAGTGGAGTTCGGCATTGGTGCGTTCCAGTGAGACAGGGAGGTTATGGAGGGGTACAGGTTCAGGGCATACTTGTGTGGAGTTCTGCATTGCTACGTTCCAGTGAGACAGGGAGTTTATGCACGGTACAGGATCTGGAGATATTTGAGTGGAATTCTGCATTGGTACGTTCCAGTGAGACAGGGAGGTTATTGAGGGGTACAGGCTCAGGGCAAATTTGTGTGGAGTTCTGCATTGGTGCGTTCCAGTGAGACAGGGAGGTTATGGGTGGGTACACTTTCAGGGCATATTTGTGTGGAATTCTGCATTGGTACGTTCCAGTGAGACAGGGAGGTTATGGAGGGTACCGGTTCAGGGCATATTTGTGTGGAGTTCTGCATTGGTACGTTCCAGTGAGACAGGGTGTTTATGGAGGGTTACAGGTTCAGGGCATATTTGTGTGTTGTTCTGCAATGGTACGTTCCAGTGAGACAGGGAGGTTATGCACGGTACAGGATCAGGGCATATTTGAGTGGAGTTCTGCATTGGTACGTTCCAGTGAGACAGGGAGGTTATTGAGAAGTACAGGTTCAGGGCAAATTTGTGTGGAGTTCTGCATTGGTGCGTTCCAGTGAGACAAGGAAGTTATGGGCTGGTACACGTTCAGGGCATATTTGTGTGGAGCTCTGCAGTGGTACGTTCCAGTGAGACAGGGAGGTTATGGAGGGGTACAGGTTCAGGGCATATTTGTGTGTAGTTCTGCATTGGTACGTTCCAGTGAGTCAGGGAGGTTATTGAGGGGTACAGGTTCAGGGCAAATTTGTGTGGAATTCTGCATTGGTACGTTCCAGTGAGACAGGGAGGTTAGGGAGGGTACCGGTTCAGGGCATATTTGTGTGTAGTTCTGCATTGGTGCGTTCCAGTGAGACAGGGAGGTTATGGGCGGGTACACTTTCAGGGCAATATTTGTGTGGAATTCTGCATTGGTACGTTCCAGTGAGACAGGGAGGTTAGGGAGGGTACCGGTTCAGGGCATATTTGTGTGGAGTTCTGCATTGGTACGTTCCAGTGAGACAGGGTGTTTATGGAGGGTTACAGGTTCAGGGCATATTTCTGTGTTGTTCTGCAATGGTACGTTCCAGTGAGACAGGGAGGTTATGCACGGTACAGGATCAGGGCATATTTGAGTGGAGTTCGGCATTGGTGCGTTCCAGTGAGACAGGGTGGTTATGGAGGGTACAGGTTCAGGGCATATTTGTGTGGAGTTCTGCGTTGGTACGTTCCAGTGAGACAAGGAGCTTATGGGCGGGTACACATTCAGGGCATATTTGTGTGGTGTTCTGCAATGGTACGTTCCAGTGAGACTGGGAGGTTATGGAGGGGTACATGTTCAGGGCATATTTGAGTGTAGTTCTGCATTTGTACGTTCCAGTGAGTCAGGGAGGTTATGGAGTGTACAGGTTCAGGGCACATTTGTCTGGAGTTCTGCATTGGTACGTTCCAGTGAGACAGGGAGGTTACGGAGGGTACAGGTTCAGGGCATATTTGTGTGCAGTTCTGCAGTGGTACGTTCCAGTGAGACAGGGAGGTTATGGTCGGGTACAGGTTCAGGGCATATTTGTGTGGAGTTCTGCATTGGTACGTTCCAGTGAGTCAGGGAGGTTATGGAGGGTACAGGTTCAGGGCATATTTGTGTGGAGTTCTGCAGTGGTACGTTCCAGTGAGACAGGGAGGTTATGGAGGGGTACAGGTTCAGGGCATATTTGTGTGTAGTTCTGCATTGGTACGTTCCAGTGAGACAGGGTGGTTATGTCGGGTACAGGTTCAGGGCATATTTGTGTGGAGTTCTGCATTGGTACGTTCCAGTGAGACAGGGTGTTTATGGAGGGTTACAGGTTCAGGGCATATTTGTGTGTTGTTCTGCAATGGTACGTTCCAGTGAGACAGGGAGGTTATGCACGGTACAGGATCAGGGCATATTTGAGTGGAGTTCTGCATTGGTACGTTCCAGTGAGACAGGGAGGTTATTGAGAAGTACAGGTTCAGGGCAAATTTGTGTGGAGTTCTGCATTGGTGCGTTCCAGTGAGACAAGGAAGTTATGGGCTGGTACACGTTCAGGGCATATTTGTGTGGAGCTCTGCAGTGGTACGTTCCAGTGAGACAGGGAGGTTATGGAGGGGTACAGGTTCAGGGCATATTTGTGTGTAGTTCTGCATTGGTACGTTCCAGTGAGACAGGGAGGTTATTGAGGGGTACAGGTTCAGGGCAAATTTGTGTGGAATTCTGCATTGGTACGTTCCAGTGAGACAGGGAGGTTAGGGAGGGTACCGGTTCAGGGCATATTTGTGTGTAGTTCTGCATTGGTGCGTTCCAGTGAGACAGGGAGGTTATGGGCGGGTACACTTTCAGGGCAATATTTGTGTGGAATTCTGCATTGGTACGTTCCAGTGAGACAGGGAGGTTAGGGAGGGTACCGGTTCAGGGCATATTTGTGTGGAGTTCTGCATTGGTACGTTCCAGTGAGACAGGGTGTTTATGGAGGGTTACAGGTTCAGGGCATATTTCTGTGTTGTTCTGCAATGGTACGTTCCAGTGAGACAGGGAGGTTATGCACGGTACAGGATCAGGGCATATTTGAGTGGAGTTCGGCATTGGTGCGTTCCAGTGAGACAGGGTGGTTATGGAGGGTACAGGTTCAGGGCATATTTGTGTGGAGTTCTGCGTTGGTACGTTCCAGTGAGACAAGGAGCTTATGGGCGGGTACACATTCAGGGCATATTTGTGTGGTGTTCTGCAATGGTACGTTCCAGTGAGACTGGGAGGTTATGGAGGGGTACATGTTCAGGGCATATTTGAGTGTAGTTCTGCATTTGTACGTTCCAGTGAGTCAGGGAGGTTATGGAGTGTACAGGTTCAGGGCACATTTGTCTGGAGTTCTGCATTGGTACGTTCCAGTGAGACAGGGAGGTTACGGAGGGTACAGGTTCAGGGCATATTTGTGTGCAGTTCTGCAGTGGTACGTTCCAGTGAGACAGGGAGGTTATGGTCGGGTACAGGTTCAGGGCATATTTGTGTGGAGTTCTGCATTGGTACGTTCCAGTGAGTCAGGGAGGTTATGGAGGGTACAGGTTCAGGGCATATTTGTGTGGAGTTCTGCAGTGGTACGTTCCAGTGAGACAGGGAGGTTATGGAGGGGTACAGGTTCAGGGCATATTTGTGTGTAGTTCTGCATTGGTACGTTCCAGTGAGACAGGGTGGTTATGGAGGGTACAGGTTCAGGGCATATTTGTGTGGAGTTCTGCATTGGTACGTTCCAGTGAGACAGGGTGGTTATGGAGGGTACAGGTTCATGGCATATTTGAGTGGAGTTCTGCAGTGGGACGATCCAATGAGACAGGGAGGTTATGGACCGGTACAGTTTCAGGGCATATTTGAGTGTAATTCTGCATTTGTACGTTCCAGTGAGTCAGGGAGGTTATGGAGGGTACAGGTTCAGGGCACATTTGTCTGGAGTTCTGCATTGGTACGTTCCAGTGAGACAGGGAGGTTACGGAGGGTACAGGTTCAGGGCATATTTGTGTGCAGTTCTGCAGTGGTACGTTCCAGTGAGACAGGGAGGTTATGGTCGGGTACAGGTTCAGGGCATATTTGTGTGGAGTTCTGCATTGGTACGTTCCAGTGAGACAGGGAGGTTATGGAGGGGTACACGTTCAGGGCATATTTGTGTGTAGTTCTGCATTGGTACGTTCCAGTGAGACAGGGAGGTTATGGAGGGGTACAGGTTCAGGGCATATTTGTGTGTAGTTCTGCATTGGTACGTTCCAGTGAGACAGGGTGGTTATGTCGGGTACAGGTTCAGGGCATATTTGTGTGGAGTTCTGCATTGGTACGTTCCAGTGAGACAGGGTGTTTATGGAGGGTTACAGGTTCAGGGCATATTTGTGTGTTGTTCTGCAATGGTACGTTCCAGTGAGACAGGGAGGTTATGCACGGTACAGGATCAGGGCATATTTGAGTGGAGTTCTGCATTGGTACGTTCCAGTGAGACAGGGAGGTTATTGAGAAGTACAGGTTCAGGGCAAATTTGTGTGGAGTTCTGCATTGGTGCGTTCCAGTGAGACAAGGAAGTTATGGGCTGGTACACGTTCAGGGCATATTTGTGTGGAGCTCTGCAGTGGTACGTTCCAGTGAGACAGGGAGGTTATGGAGGGGTACAGGTTCAGGGCATATTTGTGTGTAGTTCTGCATTGGTACGTTCCAGTGAGACAGGGAGGTTATTGAGGGGTACAGGTTCAGGGCAAATTTGTGTGGAATTCTGCATTGGTACGTTCCAGTGAGACAGGGAGGTTAGGGAGGGTACCGGTTCAGGGCATATTTGTGTGTAGTTCTGCATTGGTGCGTTCCAGTGAGACAGGGAGGTTATGGGCGGGTACACTTTCAGGGCAATATTTGTGTGGAATTCTGCATTGGTACGTTCCAGTGAGACAGGGAGGTTAGGGAGGGTACCGGTTCAGGGCATATTTGTGTGGAGTTCTGCATTGGTACGTTCCAGTGAGACAGGGTGTTTATGGAGGGTTACAGGTTCAGGGCATATTTCTGTGTTGTTCTGCAATGGTACGTTCCAGTGAGACAGGGAGGTTATGCACGGTACAGGATCAGGGCATATTTGAGTGGAGTTCGGCATTGGTGCGTTCCAGTGAGACAGGGTGGTTATGGAGGGTACAGGTTCAGGGCATATTTGTGTGGAGTTCTGCGTTGGTACGTTCCAGTGAGACAAGGAGCTTATGGGCGGGTACACATTCAGGGCATATTTGTGTGGTGTTCTGCAATGGTACGTTCCAGTGAGACTGGGAGGTTATGGAGGGGTACATGTTCAGGGCATATTTGAGTGTAGTTCTGCATTTGTACGTTCCAGTGAGTCAGGGAGGTTATGGAGTGTACAGGTTCAGGGCACATTTGTCTGGAGTTCTGCATTGGTACGTTCCAGTGAGACAGGGAGGTTACGGAGGGTACAGGTTCAGGGCATATTTGTGTGCAGTTCTGCAGTGGTACGTTCCAGTGAGACAGGGAGGTTATGGTCGGGTACAGGTTCAGGGCATATTTGTGTGGAGTTCTGCATTGGTACGTTCCAGTGAGTCAGGGAGGTTATGGAGGGTACAGGTTCAGGGCATATTTGTGTGGAGTTCTGCAGTGGTACGTTCCAGTGAGACAGGGAGGTTATGGAGGGGTACAGGTTCAGGGCATATTTGTGTGTAGTTCTGCATTGGTACGTTCCAGTGAGACAGGGTGGTTATGGAGGGTACAGGTTCAGGGCATATTTGTGTGGAGTTCTGCATTGGTACGTTCCAGTGAGACAGGGTGGTTATGGAGGGTACAGGTTCATGGCATATTTGAGTGGAGTTCTGCAGTGGGACGATCCAATGAGACAGGGAGGTTATGGACCGGTACAGTTTCAGGGCATATTTGAGTGTAATTCTGCATTTGTACGTTCCAGTGAGTCAGGGAGGTTATGGAGGGTACAGGTTCAGGGCACATTTGTCTGGAGTTCTGCATTGGTACGTTCCAGTGAGACAGGGAGGTTACGGAGGGTACAGGTTCAGGGCATATTTGTGTGCAGTTCTGCAGTGGTACGTTCCAGTGAGACAGGGAGGTTATGGTCGGGTACAGGTTCAGGGCATATTTGTGTGGAGTTCTGCATTGGTACGTTCCAGTGAGACAGGGAGGTTATGGAGGGGTACACGTTCAGGGCATATTTGTGTGTAGTTCTGCATTGGTACGTTCCAGTGAGTCAGGGAGGTTATGGAGGGTACAGGTTCAGGGCATATTTGTGTGGAGTTCTGCAGTGGTACGTTCCAGTGAGACAGGGAGGTTATGGAGGGGTACAGGTTCAGGGCATATTTGTGTGTAGTTCTGCATTGGTACGTTCCAGTGAGACAGGGTGGTTATGGAGGGTACAGGTTCAGGGCATATTTGTGTGGAGTTCTGCATTGGTACGTTCCAATTGAGACAGGGAGGTTATGGAGGGTACCGGTTCATGGCATATTTGTGTGGAGTTCTGCAGTGGGACGATCCAATGAGACAGGGAGGTTATGGACCGGTACAGTTTCAGGGCATATTTGTGTGGAATTCTGCATTGGTACGTTCCAGTGAGACAGGGAGGTTATGGAGGGGTACAGGTTCAGAGCATATTTGTGTGGTTTTCTGCAATGGTACGTTCCAGTGATACAGGGAGATTATGCACGGTACAGGATCAGGGCATATTTCAGTGGAGTTCGGCATTGGTGCGTTCCAGTGAGACAGGGAGGTTATGGAGGGGTACAGGTTCAGGGCATACTTGTGTGGAGTTCTGCATTGCTACGTTCCAGTGAGACAGGGAGGTTATGCACGGTACAGGATCTGGGGATATTTGAGTGGAATTCTGCATTGGTACGTTCCAGTGAGACAGGGAGGTTATTGAGGGGTACAGGTTCAGGGCAAATTTGTGTGGAGTTCTGCATTGGTGCGTTCCAGTGAGACAGGGAGGTTATGGGCGGGTACACTTTCAGGGCATATTTGTGTGGAATTCTGCATTGGTACGTTTCAGTGAGACAGGGAGGTTATGGAGGGTACCGGTTCAGGGCATATTTGTGTGGAGTTCTGCATTGGTACGTTCCAGTGAGACAGGGTGTTTATGGAGGGTTACAGGTTCAGGGCATATTTGTGTGTTGTTCTGCAATGGTACGTTCCAGTGAGACAGGGAGGTTATGCACGGTACAGGATCAGGGCATATTTGAGTGGAGTTCTGCATTGGTACGTTCCAGTGAGACAGGGAGGTTATTGAGAAGTACAGGTTCAGGGCAAATTTGTGTGGAGTTCTGCATTGGTGCGTTCCAGTGAGACAAGGAAGTTATGGGCTGGTACACGTTCAGGGCATATTTGTGTGGAGTTCTGCAGTGGTACGTTCCAGTGAGACAGGGAGGTTATGGAGGGGTACAGGTTCAGGGCATATTTGTGTGTAGTTCTGCATTGGTACGTTCCAGTGAGACAGGGAGGTTATTGAGGGGTACAGGTTCAGGGCAAATTTGTGTGGAGTTCTGCATTGGTGCGTTCCAGTGAGACAGGGAGGTTATGGGCGGGTACACTTTCAGGGCATATTTGTGTGGAATTCTGCATTGGTACGTTCCAGTGAGACAGGGAGGTTAGGGAGGGTACCGGTTCAGGGCATATTTGTGTGGAGTTCTGCATTGGTACGTTCCAGTGAGACAGGGTGTTTATGGAGGGTTACAGGTTCAGGGCATATTTCTGTGTTGTTCTGCAATGGTACGTTCCAGTGAGACAGGGAGGTTATGCACGGTACAGGATCAGGGCATATTTGAGTGGAGTTCGGCATTGGTGCGTTCCAGTGAGACAGGGTGGTTATGGAGGGTACAGGTTCAGGGCATATTTGTGTGGAGTTCTGCGTTGGTACGTTCCAGTGAGACAAGGAGCTTATGGGCGGGTACACATTCAGGGCATATTTGTGTGGTGTTCTGCAATGGTACGTTCCAGTGAGACTGGGAGGTTATGGAGGGGTACAGGTTCAGGGCATATTTGAGTGTAGTTCTGCATTTGTACGTTCCAGTGAGTCAGGGAGGTTATGGAGTGTACAGGTTCAGGGCACATTTGTCTGGAGTTCTGCATTGGTACGTTCCAGTGAGACAGGGAGGTTACGGAGGGTACAGGTTCAGGGCATATTTGTGTGCAGTTCTGCAGTGGTACGTTCCAGTGAGACAGGGAGGTTATGGTCGGGTACAGGTTCAGGGCATATTTGTGTGGAGTTATGCATTGGTACTTTCCAGTGAGACAGGGATGTTATGGAGGGGTACAGGTTCAGGGCATATTTGTGTGGAGTTCTGCATTGGTACGTTCCAGTGAGATAGGGAGGTTATGGAGGGGTACAGGTTCAGGGCATATTTGTGTGTAGTTCTGCATTGGTACGTTCCAGTGAGACAGGGAGGTTATGGAGAGTACAGGTTCAGGGCATATTTGTGTGGAGTTCTGCAGTGGTACATTCCAGTGAGACAGGGAGATTATGGTCGGGTACAGGTTCAGGGCATATTTGTGCGTAGTTCTGCAATGGTACGTTCCAGTGAGACAGAAGGTTATGGAGGGGTACAGGTTCAGGGCATATTTGAGTGGAGTTCGGTATTGGTGCGTTCCAGTGAGACAGGGAAGTTATGGAGGGGTACAGGTTCAGGGCATATTTGTGTGGAGTTCTGCATTGGTACGTTCCAGTGAGACAGTGAGGTTATGGAGGGGTGCAGGTTCAGGGCATACTTGTGTGGAGTTCTGCATTGGTACGTTCCAGTGAGACAGGGAGGTTATGGAGGGGTACAGGTTCAGGGCAAATTTGTGTGGAGTTCTGCATTGGTGCGTTCCAGTGAGACAAGGAGGTTATTGGCGGGTACACGTTCAGGGCATATTTGTGTGGAATTCTGCATTGGTACGTTCCAGTGAGACAGGGAGGTTATGCACGGTACAGGATCAGGGCATATTTGAGTGGAGTTCTGCATTGGTACGTTCCAGTGAGACATGGAGGTTATTGAGAAGTACAGGTTCAGGGCAAATTTGTGTGGAGTTCTGCATTGGTGCGTTCCAGTGAGACAAGGAGGTTATGGGCTGGTACACGTTCAGGGCATATTTGTGTGGAATTCTGCATTGGTACGTTCCAGTGAGACAGGGAGGTTATGGAGGGTACCGGTTCAGGGCATATTTGTGTGGAGTTCTGCATTGGTACGTTCCAGTGAGACAGGGTGTTTATGGAGGGTTACAGGTTCAGGGCATATTTGTGTGGAGTTCTGCATTGGTACGTTCCAGTGAGACAGGGAGGTTATGCACGGTACAGGATAAGGGCATATTTGAGTGGAGTTCGGCATTGGTACGTTCCAGTGAGACAGGGTGTTTATGGAGGGTTACAGGTTCAGGGCATATTTGTGTGGAGTTCTGCATTGGTACGTTCCAGTGAGACAGTGAGGTTATGGAGGGGTACAGGTTCAGGGCATATTTGTGTGTTGTTCTGCAATGGTACGTTCCAGTGAGACAGGGAGGTTATGCACGGTACAGGATCAGGGCATATTTGAGTGGAGTTCGGCATTGGTGCGTTCCAGTGAGACAGGGTGGTTATGGAGGGCACAGGTTCAGGGCATATTTGTGTGGAGTTCTGCGTTGGTACGTTCCAGTGAGACAAGGAGCTTATGGGCGGGTACACATTCAGGGCATATTTGTGTGGTGTTCTGCAATGGTACGTTCCAGTGAGACTGGGAGGTTATGGAGGGGTACAGGTTCAGGGCATATTTGAGTGTAGTTCTGCATTTGTACGTTCCAGTGAGTCAGGGAGGTTATGGAGTGTACAGGTTCAGGGCACATTTGTCTGGAGTTCTGCATTGCTACGTTCCAGTGAGACAGGGAGGTAACGGAGGGTACAGGTTCAGGGCATATTTGTGTGCAGTTCTGCAGTGGTACGTTCCAGTGAGACAGGGAGGTTATGGTCGGGTACAGGTTCAGGGCATATTTGTGTGGTGTTCTGCAATGGTACGTTCCAGTGATACAGGGAGATTATGCACGGTACAGGATCAGGGCATATTTGAGTGGAGTTCGGCATTGGTGCGTTCCAGTGAGACAGGGAGGTTATGCACGGTACAGGATCTGGGGATATTTGAGTGGAATTCTGCATTGGTACGTTCCAGTGAGACAGGGAGGTTATTGAGGGGTACAGGTTCAGGGCAAATTTGTGTGGAGTTCTGCATTGGTGCGTTCCAGTGAGACAGGGAGGTTATGGGCGGGTACACTTTCAGGGCATATTTGTGTGGAATTCTGCATTGGTACGTTCCAGTGAGACAGGGAGGTTATGGAGGGTACCGGTTCAGGGCATATTTGTGTGGAGTTCTGCATTGGTACGTTCCAGTGAGACAGGGTGTTTATGGAGGGTTGCAGGTTCAGGGCATATTTGTGTGTTGTTCTGCAATGGTACGTTCCAGTGAGACAGGGAGGTTATGCACGGTACAGGATCAGGGCATATTTGAGTGGAGTTCTGCATTGGTACGTTCCAGTGAGACAGGGAGGTTATTGAGAAGTACAGGTTCAGGGCAAATTTGTGTGGAGTTCTGCATTGGTGCGTTCCAGTGAGACAAGGAAGTTATGGGCTGGTACACGTTCAGGGCATATTTGTGTGGAGTTCTGCAGTGGTACGTTCCAGTGAGACAGGGAGGTTATGGAGGGGTACAGGTTCAGGGCATATTTGTGTGTAGTTCTGCATTGGTACGTTCCAGTGAGACAGGGAGGTTATTGAGGGGTACAGGTTCAGGGCAAATTTGTGTGGAGTTCTGCATTGGTGCGTTCCAGTGAGACAGGGAGGTTATGGGCGGGTACACTTTCAGGGCATATTTGTGTGGAATTCTGCATTGGTACGTTCCAGTGAGACAGGGAGGTTAGGGAGGGTACCGGTTCAGGGCATATTTGTGTGGAGTTCTGCATTGGTACGTTCCAGTGAGACAGGGTGTTTATGGAGGGTTACAGGTTCAGGGCATATTTCTGTGTTGTTCTGCAATGGTACGTTCCAGTGAGACAGGGAGGTTATGCACGGTACAGGATCAGGGCATATTTGAGTGGAGTTCGGCATTGGTGCGTTCCAGTGAGACAGGGTGGTTATGGAGGGTACAGGTTCAGGGCATATTTGTGTGGAGTTCTGCGTTGGTACGTTCCAGTGAGACAAGGAGCTTATGGGCGGGTACACATTCAGGGCATATTTGTGTGGTGTTCTGCAATGGTACGTTCCAGTGAGACTGGGAGGTTATGGAGGGGTACAGGTTCAGGGCATATTTGAGTGTAGTTCTGCATTTGTACGTTCCAGTGAGTCAGGGAGGTTATGGAGTGTACAGGTTCAGGGCACATTTGTCTGGAGTTCTGCATTGGTACGTTCCAGTGAGACAGGGAGGTTACGGAGGGTACAGGTTCAGGGCATATTTGTGTGCAGTTCTGCAGTGGTACGTTCCAGTGAGACAGGGAGGTTATGGTCGGGTACAGGTTCAGGGCATATTTGTGTGGAGTTATGCATTGGTACTTTCCAGTGAGACAGGGATGTTATGGAGGGGTACAGGTTCAGGGCATATTTGTGTGGAGTTCTGCATTGGTACGTTCCAGTGAGATAGGGAGGTTATGGAGGGGTACAGGTTCAGGGCATATTTGTGTGTAGTTCTGCATTGGTACGTTCCAGTGAGACAGGGAGGTTATGGAGAGTACAGGTTCAGGGCATATTTGTGTGGAGTTCTGCAGTGGTACATTCCAGTGAGACAGGGAGATTATGGTCGGGTACAGGTTCAGGGCATATTTGTGCGTAGTTCTGCAATGGTACGTTCCAGTGAGACAGAAGGTTATGGAGGGGTACAGGTTCAGGGCATATTTGAGTGGAGTTCGGCATTGGTGCGTTCCAGTGAGACAGGGAAGTTATGGAGGGGTACAGGTTCAGGGCATATTTGTGTGGAGTTCTGCATTGGTACGTTCCAGTGAGACAGTGAGGTTATGGAGGGGTGCAGGTTCAGGGCATACTTGTGTGGAGTTCTGCATTGGTACGTTCCAGTGAGACAGGGAGGTTATGGAGGGGTACAGGTTCAGGGCAAATTTGTGTGGAGTTCTGCATTGGTGCGTTCCAGTGAGACAAGGAGGTTATTGGCGGGTACACGTTCAGGGCATATTTGTGTGGAATTCTGCATTGGTACGTTCCAGTGAGACAGGGAGGTTATGCACGGTACAGGATCAGGGCATATTTGAGTGGAGTTCTGCATTGGTACGTTCCAGTGAGACATGGAGGTTATTGAGAAGTACAGGTTCAGGTCAAATTTGTGTGGAGTTCTGCATTGGTGCGTTCCAGTGAGACAAGGAGGTTATGGGCTGGTACACGTTCAGGGCATATTTGTGTGGAATTCTGCATTGGTACGTTCCAGTGAGACAGGGAGGTTATGGAGGGTACCGGTTCAGGGCATATTTGTGTGGAGTTCTGCATTGGTACGTTCCAGTGAGACAGGGTGTTTATGGAGGGTTACAGGTTCAGGGCATATTTGTGTGGAGTTCTGCATTGGTACGTTCCAGTGAGACAGGGAGGTTATGCACGGTACAGGATAAGGGCATATTTGAGTGGAGTTCGGCATTGGTGCGTTCCAGTGAGACAGGGTGGTTATGGAGGGTACAGGTTCAGGGCATATTTGTGTGGTGTTCTGCGTTGGTACGTTCCAGTGAGACAAGGAGATTATGGGCGGGTACACATTCAGGGCATATTTGTGTGGTGTTCTGAAATGGTACGTTCCAGTGAGACAGGGAGGTTATGGAGGGTACCGGTTCAGGGCATATTTGTGTGGAGTTCTGCATTGGTACGTTCCAGTGAGACAGGGTGTTTATGGAGGGTTACAGGTTCAGGGCATATTTGTGTGGAGTTCTGCATTGGTACGTTCCAGTGAGACAGGGAGGTTATGCACGGTACAGGATCAGGGCATATTTGAGTGGAGTTCGGTATTGGTGCGTTCCAGTGAGACAGGGAGGTTATGGAGGGTACCGGTTCAGGGCATATTTGTGTGGAGTTCTGCATTGGTACGTTCCAGTGAGACAGGGTGTTTATGGAGGGTTACAGGTTCAGGGCATATTTGTGTGGAGTTCTGCATTGGTACGTTCCAGTGAGACAGTGAGGTTATGGAGGGGTACAGGTTCAGGGCATATTTGTGTGTTGTTCTGCAATGGTACGTTCCAGTGAGACAGGGAGGTTATGCACGGTACAGGATCAGGGCATATTTGAGTGGAGTTCGGCATTGGTGCGTTCCAGTGAGACAGGGTGGTTATGGAGGGCACAGGTTCAGGGCATATTTGTGTGGAGTTCTGCGTTGGTACGTTCCAGTGAGACAAGGAGCTTATGGGCGGGTACACATTCAGGGCATATTTGTGTGGTGTTCTGCAATGGTACGTTCCAGTGAGACTGGGAGGTTATGGAGGGGTACAGGTTCAGGGCATATTTGAGTGTAGTTCTGCATTTGTACGTTCCAGTGAGTCAGGGAGGTTATGGAGTGTACAGGTTCAGGGCACATTTGTCTGGAGTTCTGCATTGCTACGTTCCAGTGAGACAGGGAGGTAACGGAGGGTACAGGTTCAGGGCATATTTGTGTGCAGTTCTGCAGTGGTACGTTCCAGTGAGACAGGGAGGTTATGGTCGGGTACAGGTTCAGGGCATATTTGTGTGGTGTTCTGCAATGGTACGTTCCAGTGATACAGGGAGATTATGCACGGTACAGGATCAGGGCATATTTGAGTGGAGTTCGGCATTGGTGCGTTCCAGTGAGACAGGGAGGTTATGGAGGGGTACAGGTTCAGGGCATACTTGTGTGGAGTTCTGCATTGCTACGTTCCAGTGAGACAGGGAGGTTATGCACTGTACAGGATCAGGGCATATTTGAGTGGAATTCTGCATTGGTACTTTCCAGTGAGACAGGGAGGTTATTGAGGGGTACAGGTTCAGGGCAAATTTGTGTGGAGTTCTGCATTGGTGCGTTCCAGTGAGACAGGGAGGTTATGGGCGGGTACACTTTCAGGGCATATTTGTGTGGAATTCTGCATTGGTACGTTCCAGTGAGACAGGGAGGTTATGGAGGGTACCGGTTCAGGGAATATTTGTGTGGAGTTCTGCATTGGTACGTTCCAGTGAGACAGGGTGTTTATGGAGGGTTACAGGTTCAGGGCATATTTGTGTGTTGTTCTGCAATGGTGCGTTCCAGTGAGACAGGGTGGTTATGGAGGGTACAGGTTCAGGGCATATTTGTGTGGAGTTCTGCGTTGGTACGTTCCAGTGAGACAAGGAGCTTATGGGCGGGTACACATTCAGGGCATATTTGTGTGGTGTTCTGCAATGGTACGTTCCAGTGAGACTGGGAGGTTATGGAGGGGTACAGGTTCAGGGCATATTTGAGTGTAGTTCTGCATTTGTACGTTCCAGTGAGTCAGGGAGGTTATAGAGTGTACAGGTTCAGGGCACATTTGTCTGGAGTTCTGCATTGGTACGTTCCAGTGAGACAGGGAGGTTACGGAGGGTACAGGTTCAGGGCATATTTGTGTGCAGTTCTGCAGTGGTACGTTCCAGTGAGACAGGGAGGTTATGGTCGGGTACAGGTTCAGGGCATATTTGTGTGGAGTTCTGCATTGGTACTTTCCAGTGAGACAGGGATGTTATGGAGGGGTACAGGTTCAGGGCATATTTGTGTGGAGTTCTGCATTGGTACGTTCCAGTGAGATAGGGAGGTTATGGAGGGGTACAGGTTCAGGGCATATTTGTGTGTAGTTCTGCATTGGTACGTTCCAGTGAGACAGGGAGGTTATGGAGAGTACAGGTTCAGGGCATATTTGTGTGGAGTTCTGCAGTGGTACATTCCAGTGAGACAGGGAGATTATGGTCGGGTACAGGTTCAGGGCATATTTGTGCGTAGTTCTGCATTGGTACGTTCCAGTGAGACAGGGAGGTTATGGAGGGGTACAGGTTCAGGGCATATTTGAGTGTAGTTCTGCATTTGTACGTTCCAGTGAGTCAGGGAGGTTATGGAGTGTACAGGTTCAGGGCACATTTGTCTGGAGTTCTGCATTGCTACGTTCCAGTGAGACAGGGAGGTAACGGAGGGTACAGGTTCAGGGCATATTTGTGTGCAGTTCTGCAGTGGTACGTTCCAGTGAGACAGGGAGGTTATGGTCGGGTACAGGTTCAGGGCATATTTGTGTGGTGTTCTGCAATGGTACGTTCCAGTGATACAGGGAGATTATGCACGGTACAGGATCAGGGCATATTTGAGTGGAGTTCGGCATTGGTGCGTTCCAGTGAGACAGGGTGGTTATGGAGGGTACAGGTTCAGGGCATATTTGTGTGGAGTTCTGCGTTGGTACGTTCCAGTGAGACAAGGAGCTTATGGGCGGGTACACATTCAGGGCATATTTGTGTGGTGTTCTGCAATGGTACGTTCCAGTGAGACTGGGAGGTTATGGAGGGGTACAGGTTCAGGGCATATTTGAGTGTAGTTCTGCATTTGTACGTTCCAGTGAGTCAGGGAGGTTATGGAGTGTACAGGTTCAGGGCACATTTGTCTGGAGTTCTGCATTGGTACGTTCCAGTGAGACAGGGAGGTTACGGAGGGTACAGGTTCAGGGCATATTTGTGTGCAGTTCTGCAGTGGTACGTTCCAGTGAGACAGGGAGGTTATGGAGGGGTACAGGTTCAGGGCAAATTTGTGTGGAGTTCTGCATTGGTGCGTTCCAGTGAGACAAGGTGGTTATTGGCGGGTACACGTTCAGGGCATATTTGTGTGGAATTCTGCATTGGTACGTTCCAGTGAGACAGGGAGGTTATGCACGGTACAGGATCAGGGCATATTTGAGTGGAGTTCTGCATTGGTACGTTCCAGTGAGACAGGGAGGTTATTGAGAAGTACAGGTTCAGGGCAAATTTGTGTGGAGTTCTGCATTGGTGCGTTCCAGTGAGACAAGGAGGTTATGGGCTGGTACACGTTCAGGGCATATTTGTGTGGAATTCTGCATTGGTACGTTCCAGTGAGACAGGGAGGTTATGGAGGGTACCGGTTCAGGGCATATTTGTGTGGAGTTCTGCATTGGTACGTTCCAGTGAGACAGGGTGTTTATGGAGGGTTACAGGTTCAGGGCATATTTGTGTGGAGTTCTGCATTGGTACGTTCCAGTGAGACAGGGAGGTTATGCACGGTACAGGATAAGGGCATATTTGAGTGGAGTTCGGCATTGGTGCGTTCCAGTGAGACAGGGTGGTTATGGAGGGTACAGGTTCAGGGCATATTTGTGTGGTGTTCTGCGTTGGTACGTTCCAGTGAGACAAGGAGATTATGGGCGGGTACACATTCAGGGCATATTTGTGTGGTGTTCTGAAATGGTACGTTCCAGTGAGACAGGGAGGTTATGGAGGGTACCGGTTCAGGGCATATTTGTGTGGAGTTCTGCATTGGTACGTTCCAGTGAGACAGGGTGTTTATGGAGGGTTACAGGTTCAGGGCATATTTGTGTGGAGTTCTGCATTGGTACGTTCCAGTGAGACAGGGAGGTTATGCACGGTACAGGATCAGGGCATATTTGAGTGGAGTTCGGTATTGGTGCGTTCCAGTGAGACAGGGAGGTTATGGAGGGTACCGGTTCAGGGCATATTTGTGTGGAGTTCTGCATTGGTACGTTCCAGTGAGACAGGGTGTTTATGGAGGGTTACAGGTTCAGGGCATATTTGTGTGGAGTTCTGCATTGGTACGTTCCAGTGAGACAGTGAGGTTATGGAGGGGTACAGGTTCATTGCATATTTGTGTGTTGTTCTGCAATGGTACGTTCCAGTGAGACAGGGAGTTTATGCACGGTACAGGATCAGGGCATATTTGAGTGGAGTTCGGCATTGGTGCGTTCCAGTGAGACAGGGTGGTTATGGAGGGCACAGGTTCAGGGCATATTTGTGTGGAGTTCTGCGTTGGTACGTTCCAGTGAGACAAGGAGCTTATGGGCGGGTACACATTCAGGGCATTTTTGTGTGGTGTTCTGCAATGGTACGTTCCAGTGAGACTGGGAGGTTATGGAGGGGTACAGGTTCAGGGCATATTTGAGTGTAGTTCTGCATTTGTACGTTCCAGTGAGTCAGGGAGGTTATGGAGTGTACAGGTTCAGGGCACATTTGTCTGGAGTTCTGCATTGCTACGTTCCAGTGAGACAGGGAGGTAACGGAGGGTACAGGTTCAGGGCATATTTGTTTGCAGTTCTGCAGTGGTACGTTCCAGTGAGACAGGGAGGTTATGGTCGGGTACAGGTTCAGGGCATATTTGTGTGGTGTTCTGCAATGGTACGTTCCAGTGATACAGGGAGATTATGCACGGTACAGGATCAGGGCATATTTGAGTGGAGTTCGGCATTGGTGCGTTCCAGTGAGACAGGGAGGTTATGGAGGGGTACAGGTTCAGGGCATACTTGTGTGGAGTTCTGCATTGCTACGTTCCAGTGAGACAGGGAGGTTATGCACTGTACAGGATCAGGGCATATTTGAGTGGAATTCTGCATTGGTACTTTCCAGTGAGACAGGGAGGTTATTGAGGGGTACAGGTTCAGGGCAAATTTGTGTGGAGTTCTGCATTGGTGCGTTCCAGTGAGACAGGGAGGTTATGGGCGGGTACACTTTCAGGGCATATTTGTGTGGAATTCTGCATTGGTACGTTCCAGTGAGACAGGGAGGTTATGGAGGGTACCGGTTCAGGGAATATTTGTGTGGAGTTCTGCATTGGTACGTTCCAGTGAGACAGGGTGTTTATGGAGGGTTACAGGTTCAGGGCATATTTGTGTGTTGTTCTGCAATGGTACGTTCCAGTGAGACAGGGAGGTTATGGAGGGGTACAGGTTCAGGGCAAATTTGTGTGGAGTTCTGCATTGGTGCGTTCCAGTGAGACAAGGAGGTTATGGGCGGGTACACGTTCAGGGCATATTTGTGTGGAATTCTGCATTGGTGCGTTCCACTGAGACAGGGAGGTTATGGAGGGTACCGGTTCAGGGCATATTTGTGTGGAGTTCTGCATTGGTACGTTCCAGTGAGACAGGGAGGTTATGGAGGGTACAGGTTCAGGGCATATTTGTGTGGAGTTCTGCGTTGGTACGTTCCAGTGAGACAAGGAGCTTATGGGCGGGTACACATTCAGGGCATATTTGTGTGGTGTTCTGCAATGGTACGTTCCAGTGAGACTGGGAGGTTATGGAGGGGTACAGGTTCAGGGCATATTTGAGTGTAGTTCTGCATTTGTACGTTCCAGTGAGTCAGGGAGGTTATGGAGTGTACAGGTTCAGGGCACATTTGTCTGGAGTTCTGCATTGGTACGTTCCAGAGAGACAGGGAGGTTATGGAGGGTACAGGTTCAGGGCATATTTGTGTGCAGTTCTCCAGTGGTACGTTCCAGTGAGACAGGGAGGTTATGGTCGGGTACAGGTTCAGTGCAAATTTGTGTGGAGTTCTGCATTGGTGCATTCCAGTAAGACAAGGAGGTTAAGGGCGGGTACACTTTCAGGGCATATTTGTGTGGTGTTCTGCAATGGTACGTTCCAGTGAGACAGAAGGTTATGGAGGGGTACCGGTTCATGGCATATTTGTGTGAAGTTCTGCAGTGGGACGATCCAGTGAGACAGGGAGGTTATGGAGGGGTACAGGTTCAGGGCAAATTTGTGTGGAGTTCTGCATTGGTGCGTTCCAGTGAGACAAGGAGGTTATTGGCGGGTACACGTTCAGGGCATATTTGTGTGGAATTCTGCATTGGTACGTTCCAGTGAGACAGGGAGGTTATGCACGGTACAGGATCAGGGCATATTTGAGTGGAGTTCTGCATTGGTACGTTCCAGTGAGACAGGGAGGTTATTGAGAAGTACAGGTTCAGGGCAAATTTGTGTGGAGTTCTGCATTGGTGCGTTCCAGTGAGACAAGGAGGTTATGGGCTGGTACACGTTCAGGGCATATTTGTGTGGAATTCTGCATTGGTACGTTCCAGTGAGACAGGGAGGTTATGGAGGGTACCGGTTTAGGGCATATTTGTGTGGAGTTCTGCATTGGTACGTTCCAGTGAGACAGGGTGTTTATGGAGGGTTACAGGTTCAGGGCATATTTGTGTGGAGTTCTGCATTGGTACGTTCCAGTGAGACAGGGAGGTTATGCACGGTACAGGATAAGGGCATATTTGAGTGGAGTTCGGCATTGGTGCGTTCCAGTGAGACAGGGTGGTTATGGAGGGTACAGGTTCAGGGCATATTTGTGTGGTGTTCTGCGTTGGTACGTTCCAGTGAGACAAGGAGATTATGGGCGGGTACACATTCAGGGCATATTTGTGTGGTGTTCTGAAATGGTACGTTCCAGTGAGACAGGGAGGTTATGGAGGGTACCGGTTCAGGGCATATTTGTGTGGAGTTCTGCATTGGTACGTTCCAGTGAGACAGGGTGTTTATGGAGGGTTACAGGTTCAGGGCATATTTGTGTGGAGTTCTGCATTGGTACGTTCCAGTGAGACAGTGAGGTTATGGAGGGGTACAGGTTCAGGGCATATTTGTGTGTTGTTCTGCAATGGTACGTTCCAGTGAGACAGGGAGGTTATGCACGGTACAGGATCAGGGCATATTTGAGTGGAGTTCGGCATTGGTGCGTTCCAGTGAGACAGGGTGGTTATGGAGGGCACAGGTTCAGGGCATATTTGTGTGGAGTTCTGCGTTGGTACGTTCCAGTGAGACAAGGAGCTTATGGGCGGGTACACATTCAGGGCATATTTGTGTGGTGTTCTGCAATGGTACGTTCCAGTGAGACTGGGAGGTTATGGAGGGGTACAGGTTCAGGGCATATTTGAGTGTAGTTCTGCATTTGTACGTTCCAGTGAGTCAGGGAGGTTATGGAGTGTACAGGTTCAGGGCACATTTGTCTGGAGTTCTGCATTGCTACGTTCCAGTGAGACAGGGAGGTAACGGAGGGTACAGGTTCAGGGCATATTTGTGTGCAGTTCTGCAGTGGTACGTTCCAGTGAGACAGGGAGGTTATGGTCGGGTACAGGTTCAGGGCATATTTGTGTGGTGTTCTGCAATGGTACGTTCCAGTGATACAGGGAGATTATGCACGGTACAGGATCAGGGCATATTTGAGTGGAGTTCGGCATTGGTGCGTTCCAGTGAGACAGGGAGGTTATGGAGGGGTACAGGTTCAGGGCATACTTGTGTGGAGTTCTGCATTGCTACGTTCCAGTGAGACAGGGAGGTTATGCACTGTACAGGATCAGGGCATATTTGAGTGGAATTCTGCATTGGTACTTTCCAGTGAGACAGGGAGGTTATTGAGGGGTACAGGTTCAGGGCAAATTTGTGTGGAGTTCTGCATTGGTGCGTTCCAGTGAGACAGGGAGGTTATGGGCGGGTACACTTTCAGGGCATATTTGTGTGGAATTCTGCATTGGTACGTTCCAGTGAGACAGGGAGGTTATGGAGGGTACCGGTTCAGGGAATATTTGTGTGGAGTTCTGCATTGGTACGTTCCAGTGAGACAGGGTGTTTATGGAGGGTTACAGGTTCAGGGCATATTTGTGTGTTGTTCTGCAATGGTACGTTCCAGTGAGACAGGGAGGTTATGGAGGGGTACGGGTTCAGGGCAAATTTGTGTGGAGTTCTGCATTGCTACGTTCCAGTGAGACAGGGAGGTTATGCACTGTACAGGATCAGGGCATATTTGAGTGGAATTCTGCATTGGTACTTTCCAGTGAGACAGGGAGGTTATTGAGGGGTACAGGTTCAGGGCAAATTTGTGTGGAGTTCTGCATTGGTGCGTTCCAGTGAGACAGGGAGGTTATGGGCGGGTACACTTTCAGGGCATATTTGTGTGGAATTCTGCATTGGTAAGTTCCAGTGAGACAGGGAGGTTATGGAGGGTACCGGTTCAGGGAATATTTGTGTGGAGTTCTGCATTGGTACGTTCCAGTGAGACAGGGTGTTTATGGAGGGTTACAGGTTCAGGGCATATTTGTGTGTTGTTCTGCAATGGTACGTTCCAGTGAGACAGGGTGGTTATGCACGGTACAGGATCAGGGCATATTTGAGTGGAGTTCGGCATTGGTGCGTTCCAGTGAGACAGGGTGGTTATGGAGGGTACAGGTTCAGGGCATATTTGTGTGGAGTTCTGCGTTGGTACGTTCCAGTGAGACAAGGAGCTTATGGGCGGGTACACATTCAGGGCATATTTGTGTGGTGTTCTGCAATGGTACGTTCCAGTGAGACTGGGAGGTTATGGAGGGGTACAGGTTCAGGGCATATTTGAGTGTAGTTCTGCATTTGTACGTTCCAGTGAGTCAGGGAGGTTATGGAGTGTACAGGTTCAGGGCACATTTGTCTGGAGTTCTGCATTGGTACGTTCCAGTGAGACAGGGAGGTTACGGAGGGTACAGGTTCAGGGCATATTTGTGTGCAGTTCTGCAGTGGTACGTTCCAGTGAGACAGGGAGGTTATGGTCGGGTACAGGTTCAGGGCATATTTGTGTGGAGTTCTGCATTGGTACTTTCCAGTGAGACAGGGATGTTATGGAGGGGTACAGGTTCAGGGCATATTTGTGTGGAGTTCTGCATTGGTACGTTCCAGTGAGATAGGGAGGTTATGGAGGGGTACAGGTTCAGGGCATATTTGTGTGTAGTTCTGCATTGGTACGTTCCAGTGAGACAGGGAGGTTATGGAGGGGTACAGGTTCAGGGCAAATTTGTGTGGAGTTCTGCATTGGTGCATTCCAGTAAGACAAGGAGGTTATGGGCGGGTACACTTTCAGGGCATAT
Organism: Hemitrygon akajei; assembly: GCF_048418815.1. Lineage (NCBI taxonomy): Eukaryota > Metazoa > Chordata > Chondrichthyes > Myliobatiformes > Dasyatidae > Hemitrygon > Hemitrygon akajei. The sequence continues at coordinate 1,350,274 of NW_027331980.1, read as the reverse complement.
TTGTGTGGTGTTCTGCAATGGTACGTTCCAGTGAGACAGAAGGTTATGGAGGGGTACAGGTTCAGGGCATACTTGTGTGGAGTTCTGCAGTGGTACGTTCCAGTGAGACAGGGAGGTTATGGTCGGGTACAGGTTCAGGGCATATTTGTGTGGTGTTCTGCAATGGTACGTTCCAGTGATACAGGGAGATTATGCACGGTACAGGATCAGGGCATATTTGAGTGGAGTTCGGCATTGGTGCGTTCCAGTGAGACAGGGAGGTTATGGAGGGGTACAGGTTCAGGGCATACTTGTGTGGAGTTCTGCATTGCTACGTTCCAGTGAGACAGGGAGGTTATGCACGGTACAGGATCTGGGCATATTTGAGTGGAATTCTGCATTGGTACGTTCCAGTGAGACAGGGAGGTTATTGAGGGATACAGGTTCAGGGCAAATTTGTGTGGAGTTCTGCATTGGTGCGTTCCAGTGAGACAGGGAGGTTATGGGCGGGTACACTTTCAGGGCATATTTGTGTGGAATTCTGCATTGGTACGTTCCAGTGAGACAGGGAGGTTATGGAGGGTACCGGTTCAGGGCATATTTGTGTGGAGTTCTGCATTGGTACGTTCCAGTGAGACAGGGTGTTTATGGAGGGTTACAGGTTCAGGGCATATTTGTGTGTTGTTCTGCAATGGTACGTTCCAGTGAGACAGGGAGGTTATGCACGGTACAGGATCAGGGCATATTTGAGTGGAGTTCGGCATTGGTGCGTTCCAGTGAGACAGTGTGGTTATGGAGGGTACAGGTTCAGGGCATATTTGTGTGGAGTTCTGCGTTGGTACGTTCCAGTGAGACAAGGAGCTTATGGGCGGGTACAAATTCAGGGCATATTTGTGTGGTGTTCTGCAATGGTACGTTCCAGTGAGACTGGGAGGTTATGGAGGGGTACAGGTTCAGGGCATATTTGAGTGTAGTTCTGCATTTGTACGTTCCAGTGAGTCAGGGAGGTTATGGAGTGTACAGGTTCAGGGCACATTTGTCTGGAGTTCTGCATTGGTACGTTCCAGTGAGACAGGGAGGTTACGGAGGGTACAGGTTCAGGGCATATTTGTGTGCAGTTCTGCAGTGGTACGTTCCAGTGAGACAGGGAGGTTATGGTCGGGTACAGGTTCAGGGCATATTTGTGTGGAGTTCTGCATTGGTACTTCCAGTGAGACAGGGAGGTTATGGAGGGGTACAGGTTCAGGGCATATTTGTGTGGAGTTCTGCATTGGTACGTTCCAGTGAGATAGGGAGGTTATGGAGGGGTACAGGTTCAGGGCATATTTGTGTGTAGTTCTGCATTGGTACGTTCCAGTGAGACAGGGAGGTTATGGAGAGTACAGGTTCAGGGCATATTTGTGTGGAGTTCTGCAGTGGTACATTCCAGTGAGACAGGGAGATTATGGTCGGGTACAGGTTCAGGGCATATTTGTGCGTAGTTCTGCATTGGTACGTTCCAGTGAGACAGGGAGGTTATGGAGGGGTACAGGTTCAGGGCAAATTTGTGTGGAGTTCTGCATTGGTGCATTCCAGTAAGACAAGGAGGTTATGGGCGGGTACACTTTCAGGGCATATTTGTGTGGTGTTCTGCAATGGTACGTTCCAGTGATACAGGGAGATTATGCACGGTACAGGATCAGGGCATATTTGAGTGGAGTTCGGCATTGGTGCGTTCCAGTGAGACAGGGAGGTTATGGAGGGGTACAGGTTCAGGGCATACTTGTGTGGAGTTCTGCATTGCTACGTTCCAGTGAGACAGGGAGGTTATGCACTGTACAGGATCAGGGCATATTTGAGTGGAATTCTGCATTGGTACTTTCCAGTGAGACAGGGAGGTTATTGAGGGGTACAGGTTCAGGGCAAATTTGTGTGGAGTTCTGCATTGGTGCGTTCCAGTGAGACAGGGAGGTTATGGGCGGGTACACTTTCAGGGCATATTTGTGTGGAATTCTGCATTGGTACGTTCCAGTGAGACAGGGAGGTTATGGAGGGTACCGGTTCAGGGAATATTTGTGTGGAGTTCTGCATTGGTACGTTCCAGTGAGACAGGGTGTTTATGGAGGGTTACAGGTTCAGGGCATATTTGTGTGTTGTTCTGCAATGGTACGTTCCAGTGAGACAGGGAGGTTATGGAGGGGTACAGGTTCAGGGCAAATTTGTGTGGAGTTCTGCATTGCTACGTTCCAGTGAGACAGGGAGGTTATGCACTGTACAGGATCAGGGCATATTTGAGTGGAATTCTGCATTGGTACTTTCCAGTGAGACAGGGAGGTTATTGAGGGGTACAGGTTCAGGGCAAATTTGTGTGGAGTTCTGCATTGGTGCGTTCCAGTGAGACAGGGAGGTTATGGGCGGGTACACTTTCAGGGCATATTTGTGTGGAATTCTGCATTGGTAAGTTCCAGTGAGACAGGGAGGTTATGGAGGGTACCGGTTCAGGGAATATTTGTGTGGAGTTCTGCATTGGTACGTTCCAGTGAGACAGGGTGTTTATGGAGGGTTACAGGTTCAGGGCATATTTGTGTGTTGTTCTGCAATGGTACGTTCCAGTGAGACAGGGTGGTTATGCACGGTACAGGATCAGGGCATATTTGAGTGGAGTTCGGCATTGGTGCGTTCCAGTGAGACAGGGTGGTTATGGAGGGTACTGGTTCAGGGCATATTTGCGGGGAGTTCTGCGTTGGTACGTTCCAGTGAGACAAGGAGCTTATGGGCGGGTACACATTCAGGGCATATTTGTGTGGTGTTCTGCAATGGTACGTTCCAGTGAGACTGGGAGGTTATGGAGGGGTACAGGTTCAGGGCATATTTGAGTGTAGTTCTGCATTTGTACGTTCCAGTGAGTCAGGGAGGTTATGGAGTGTACAGGTTCAGGGCACATTTGTCTGGAGTTCTGCATTGGTACGTTCCAGTGAGACAGGGAGGTTACGGAGGGTACAGGTTCAGGGCATATTTGTGTGCAGTTCTGCAGTGGTACGTTCCAGTGAGACAGGGAGGTTATGGTCGGGTACAGGTTCAGGGCATATTTGTGTGGAGTTCTGCATTGGTACTTTCCAGTGAGACAGGGATGTTATGGAGGGGTACAGGTTCAGGGCATATTTGTGTGGAGTTCTGCATTGGTACGTTCCAGTGAGATAGGGAGGTTATGGAGGGGTACAGGTTCAGGGCATATTTGTGTGTAGTTCTGCATTGGTACGTTCCAGTGAGACAGGGAGGTTATGGAGAGTACAGGTTCAGGGCATATTTGTGTGGAGTTCTGCAGTGGTACATTCCAGTGAGACAGGGAGATTATGGTCGGGTACAGGTTCAGGGCATATTTGTGCGTAGTTCTGCATTGGTACGTTCCAGTGAGACAGGGAGGTTATGGAGGGGTACAGGTTCAGGGCAAATTTGTGTGGAGTTCTGCATTGGTGCATTCCAGTAAGACAAGGAGGTTATGGGCGGGTACACTTTCAGGGCATATTTGTGTGGTGTTCTGCAATGGTACGTTCCAGTGAGACAGAAGGTTATGGAGGGGTACAGGTTCAGGGCATATTTGAGTGGAGTTCTGCAGTGGTACGTTCCAGTGAGACAGGGAGGTTATGGTCGGGTACAGGTTCAGGGCATATTTGTGTGGTGTTCTGCAATGGTACGTTCCAGTGATACAGGGAGATTATGCACGGTACAGGATCAGGGCATATTTGAGTGGAGTTCGGCATTGGTGCGTTCCAGTGAGACAGGGAGGTTATGGAGGGGTACAGGTTCAGGGCATACTTGTGTGGAGTTCTGCATTGCTACGTTCCAGTGAGACAGGGAGGTTATGCACGGTACAGGATCTGGGCATATTTGAGTGGAATTCTGCATTGGTACGTTCCAGTGAGACAGGGAGGTTATTGAGGGATACAGGTTCAGGGCAAATTTGTGTGGAGTTCTGCATTGGTGCGTTCCAGTGAGACAGGGAGGTTATGGGCGGGTACACTTTCAGGGCATATTTGTGTGGAATTCTGCATTGGTACGTTCCAGTGAGACAGGGAGGTTATGGAGGGTACCGGTTCAGGGCATATTTGTGTGGAGTTCTGCATTGGTACGTTCCAGTGAGACAGGGTGTTTATGGAGGGTTACAGGTTCAGGGCATATTTGTGTGTTGTTCTGCAATGGTACGTTCCAGTGAGACAGGGAGGTTATGCACGGTACAGGATCAGGGCATATTTGAGTGGAGTTCGGCATTGGTGCGTTCCAGTGAGACAGGGTGGTTATGGAGGGTACAGGTTCAGGGCATATTTGTGTGGAGTTCTGCGTTGGTACGTTCCAGTGAGACAAGGAGCTTATGGGCGGGTACAAATTCAGGGCATATTTGTGTGGTGTTCTGCAATGGTACGTTCCAGTGAGACTGGGAGGTTATGGAGGGGTACAGGTTCAGGGCATATTTGAGTGTAGTTCTGCATTTGTACGTTCCAGTGAGTCAGGGAGGTTATGGAGTGTACAGGTTCAGGGCACATTTGTCTGGAGTTCTGCATTGGTACGTTCCAGTGAGACAGGGAGGTTACGGAGGGTACAGGTTCAGGGCATATTTGTGTGCAGTTCTGCAGTGGTACGTTCCAGTGAGACAGGGAGGTTATGGTCGGGTACAGGTTCAGGGCATATTTGTGTGGAGTTCTGCATTGGTACTTCCAGTGAGACAGGGAGGTTATGGAGGGGTACAGGTTCAGGGCATATTTGTGTGGAGTTCTGCATTGGTACGTTCCAGTGAGATAGGGAGGTTATGGAGGGGTACAGGTTCAGGGCATATTTGTGTGTAGTTCTGCATTGGTACGTTCCAGTGAGACAGGGAGGTTATGGAGAGTACAGGTTCAGGGCATATTTGTGTGGAGTTCTGCAGTGGTACATTCCAGTGAGACAGGGAGATTATGGTCGGGTACAGGTTCAGGGCATATTTGTGCGTAGTTCTGCATTGGTACGTTCCAGTGAGACAGGGAGGTTATGGAGGGGTACAGGTTCAGGGCAAATTTGTGTGGAGTTCTGCATTGGTGCATTCCAGTAAGACAAGGAGGTTATGGGCGGGTACACTTTCAGGGCATATTTGTGTGGTGTTCTGCAATGGTACGTTCCAGTGAGTCAGAAGGTTATGGAGGGGTACAGGTTCAGGGCATATTTGAGTGGAGTTCGGCATTGGTGCGTTTCAGTGAGACAGGGAAGTTATGGAGGGGTACAGGTTCAGGGCATATTTGTGTGGAGTTCTGCATTGGTACGTTCCAGTGAGACAGGGAGGTTATGGAGGGGTGCAGGTTCAGGGCATACTTGTGTGGAGTTCTGCATTGGTACGTTCCAGTGAGACAGGGAGGTTATGGAGGGGTACAGGTTCAGGGCAAATTTGTGTGGAGTTCTGCATTGGTGCGTTCCAGTGAGACAAGGAGGTTATTGGCGGGTACACGTTCAGGGCATATTTGTGTGGAATTCTGTATTGGTACGTTCCAGTGAGACAGGGAGGTTATGCACGGTACAGGATCAGGGCATATTTGAGTGGAGTTCTGCATTGGTACGTTCCAGTGAGACAGGGAGGTTATTGAGAAGTACAGGTTCAGGGCAAATTTGTGTGGAGTTCTGCATTGGTGCGTTCCAGTGAGACAAGGAGGTTATGGGCTGGTACACGTTCAGGGCATATTTGTGTGGAATTCTGCATTGGTACGTTCCAGTGAGACAGGGAGGTTATGGAGGGTACCGGTTCAGGGCATATTTGTGTGGAGTTCTGCATTGGTACGTTCCAGTGAGACAGGGAGGTTATGCACGGTACAGGATCAGGGCATATTTGAGTGGAGTTCGGCATTGGTGCGTTCCCGTGAGACAGGGTGGTTATGGAGGGTACAGGTTCAGGGCATATTTGTGTGGAGTTCGGCGTTGGTACGTTCCAGTGAGACAAGGAGATTATGGGCGGGTACACATTCAGGGCATATTTGTGTGGTGTTCTGCAATGGTACGTTCCAGTGAGACAGGGAGGTTATGGAGGGTACCGGTTCAGGGCATATTTGTGTGGAGTTCTGCATTGGTACGTTCCAGTGAGACAGGGTGTTTATGGAGGGTTACAGGTTCAGGGCATATTTGTGTGGAGTTCTGCATTGGTACGTTCCAGTGAGACAGGGAGGTTATGCACCGTACAGGATCAGGGCATATTTGAGTGGAGTTCGGCATTGGTGCGTTCCAGTGAGACAGGGAGGTTATGGAGGGTACCGGTTCAGGGCATATTTGTGTGGAGTTCTGCATTGGTACGTTCCAGTGAGACAGGGTGTTTATGGAGGGTTACAGGTTCAGGGCATATTTGTGTGGAGTTCTGCGTTGGTACGTTCCAGTGAGACAAGGAGCTTATGGGCGGGTACACATTCAGGGCATATTTGTGTGGTGTTCTGCAATGGTACGTTCCAGTGAGACTGGGAGGTTATGGAGGGGTACAGGTTCAGGGCATATTTGAGTGTAGTTCTGCATTTGTACGTTCCAGTGAGTCAGGGAGGTTATGGAGTGTACAGGTTCAGGGCACATTTGTCTGGAGTTCTGCATTGGTACGTTCCAGTGAGACAGGGAGGTTACGGAGGGTACAGGTTCAGGGCATATTTGTGTGCAGTTCTGCAATGGTACGTTCCAGTGAGACAGGGAGGTTATGGTCGGGTACAGGTTCAGGGCATATTTGTGTGGAGTTCTGCATTGGTACTTTCCAGTGAGACAGGGATGTTATGGAGGGGTACAGGTTCAGGGCATATTTGTTTGGAGTTCTGCATTGGTACGTTCCAGTGAGATAGGGAGGTTATGGAGGGGTACAGGTTCAGGGCATATTTGTGTGTAGTTCTGCATTGGTACGTTCCAGTGAGACAGGGAGGTTATGGAGAGTACAGGTTCAGGGCATATTTGTGTGGAGTTCTGCAGTGGTACATTCCAGTGAGACAGGGAGATTATGGTCGGGTACAGGTTCAGGGCATATTTGTGCGTAGTTCTGCATTGGTACGTTCCAGTGAGACAGGGAGGTTATGGAGGGGTACAGGTTCAGGGCAAATTTGTGTGGAGTTCTGCATTGGTGCATTCCAGTAAGACAAGGAGGTTATGGGCGGGTACACTTTCAGGGCATATTTGTGTGGTGTTCTGCAATGGTACGTTCCAGTGAGACAGAAGGTTATGGAGGGGTACAGGTTCAGGGCATATTTGAGTGGAGTTCTGCAGTGGTACGTTCCAGTGAGACAGGGAGGTTATGGTCGGGTACAGGTTCAGGGCATATTTGTGTGGTGTTCTGCAATGGTACGTTCCAGTGATACAGGGAGATTATGCACGGTACAGGATCAGGGCATATTTGAGTGGAGTTCGGCATTGGTGCGTTCCAGTGAGACAGGGAGGTTATGGAGGGGTACAGGTTCAGGGCATACTTGTGTGGAGTTCTGCATTGCTACGTTCCAGTGAGACAGGGAGGTTATGCACGGTACAGGATCTGGGCATATTTGAGTGGAATTCTGCATTGGTACGTTCCAGTGAGACAGGGAGGTTATTGAGGGGTACAGGTTCAGGGCAAATTTGTGTGGAGTTCTGCATTGGTGCGTTCCAGTGAGACAGGGAGGTTATGGGCGGGTACACTTTCAGGGCATATTTGTGTGGAATTCTGCATTGGTACGTTCCAGTGAGACAGGGAGGTTATGGAGGGTACCGGTTCAGGGCATATTTGTGTGGAGTTCTGCATTGGTACGTTCCAGTGAGACAGGGTGTTTATGGAGGGTTACAGGTTCAGGGCATATTTGTGTGTTGTTCTGCAATGGTACGTTCCAGTGAGACAGGGAGGTTATGCACGGTACAGGATCAGGGCATATTTGAGTGGAGTTCGGCATTGGTGCGTTCCAGTGAGACAGGGTGGTTATGGAGGGTACAGGTTCAGGGCATATTTGTGTGGAGTTCTGCGTTGGTACGTTCCAGTGAGACAAGGAGCTTATGGGCGGGTACATATTCAGGGCATATTTGTGTGGTGTTCTGCAATGGTACGTTCCAGTGAGACTGGGAGGTTATGGAGGGGTACAGGTTCAGGGCATATTTGAGTGTAGTTCTGCATTTGTACGTTCCAGTGAGTCTGGGAGGTTATGGAGTGTACAGGTTCAGGGCACATTTGTCTGGAGTTCTGCATTGGTACGTTCCAGTGAGACAGGGAGGTTACGGAGGGTACAGGTTCAGGGCATATTTGTGTGCAGTTCTGCAGTGGTACGTTCCAGTGAGACAGGGAGGTTATGGTCGGGTACAGGTTCAGGGCATATTTGTGTGGAGTTCTGCATTGGTACTTCCAGTGAGACAGGGAGGTTATGGAGGGGTACAGGTTCAGGGCATATTTGTGTGGAGTTCTGCATTGGTACGTTCCAGTGAGATAGGGAGGTTATGGAGGGGTACAGGTTCAGGGCATATTTGTGTGTAGTTCTGCATTGGTACGTTCCAGTGAGACAGGGAGGTTATGGAGTATACAGGTTCAGGGCATATTTGTGTGGAGTTCTGCAGTGGTACATTCCAGTGAGACAGGGAGATTATGGTCGGGTACAGGTTCAGGGCATATTTGTGCGTAGTTCTGCATTGGTACGTTCCAGTGAGACAGGGAGGTTATGGAGGGGTACAGGTTCAGGGCAAATTTGTGTGGAGTTCTGCATTGGTGCATTCCAGTAAGACAAGGAGGTTATGGGCGGGTACACTTTCAGGGCATATTTGTGTGGTGTTCTGCAATGGTACGTTCCAGTGAGTCAGATGGTTATGGAGGGGTACAGGTTCAGGGCATATTTGAGTGGAGTTCGGCATTGGTGCGTTTCAGTGAGACAGGGAAGTTATGGAGGGGTACAGGTTCAGGGCATATTTGTGTGGAGTTCTGCATTGGTACGTTCCAGTGAGACAGGGAGGTTATGGAGGGGTGCAGGTTCAGGGCATACTTGTGTGGAGTTCTGCATTGGTACGTTCCAGTGAGACAGGGAGGTTATGGAGGGGTACAGGTTCAGGGCAAATTTGTGTGGAGTTCTGCATTGGTGCGTTCCAGTGAGACAAGGAGGTTATTGGCGGGTACACGTTCAGGGCATATTTGTGTGGAATTCTGCATTGGTACGTTCCAGTGAGACAGGGAGGTTATGCACGGTACAGGATCAGGGCATATTTGAGTGGAGTTCTGCATTGGTACGTTCCAGTGAGACAGGGAGGTTATTGAGAAGTACAGGTTCAGGGCAAATTTGTGTGGAGTTCTGCATTGGTGCGTTCCAGTGAGACAAGGAGGTTATGTGCTGGTACACGTTCAGGGCATATTTGTGTGGAATTCTGCATTGGTACGTTCCAGTGAGACAGGGAGGTTATGGAGGGTACCGGTTCAGGGCATATTTGTGTGGAGTTCTGCATTGGTACGTTCCAGTGAGACAGGGAGGTTATGCACGGTACAGGATCAGGGCATATTTGAGTGGAGTTCGGCATTGGTGCGTTCCAGTGAGACAGGGTGGTTATGGAGGGTACAGGTTCAGGGCATATTTGTGTGGAGTTCTGCGTTGGTACGTTCCAGTGAGACAAGGAGATTATGGGCGGGTACACATTCAGGGCATATTTGTGTGGTGTTCTGCAATGGTACGTTCCAGTGAGACAGGGAGGTTATGGAGGGTACCGGTTCAGGGCATATTTGTGTGGAGTTCTGCATTGGTACGTTCCAGTGAGACAGGGTGTTTATGGAGGGTTACAGGTTCAGGGCATATTTGTGTGGAGTTCTGCATTGGTACGTTCCAGTGAGACAGGGAGGTTATGCACCGTACAGGATCAGGGCATATTTGAGTGGAGTTCGGCATTGGTACGTTCCAGTGAGACAGTGAGGTTATGGAGGGGTACAGGTTCAGGGCATATTTGTGTGTTGTTCTGCAATGGTACGTTCCAGTGAGACAGGGAGGTTATGCACGGTACAGGATCAGGGCATATTTGTGTGGAGTTCTGCGTTGGTACGTTCCAGTGAGACAAGGAGCTTATGGGCGGGTACACATTCAGGGCATATTTGTGTGGAGTTCTGCATTGGTACGTTCCAGTGAGACAGAGAGGTTATGGAGGGGTACAGGTTCAGGGCATATTTGTGTGTTGTTCTGCAATGGTACGTTCCAGTGAGACAGGGAGGTTATGCACGGTACAGGATCAGGGCATATTTGTGTGGAGTTCTGCGTTGGTACGTTCCAGTGAGACAAGGAGCTTATGGGCGGGTACACATTCAGGGCATATTTGTGTGGTGTTCTGCAATGGTACGTTCCAGTGAGACTGGGAGGTTATGGACGGGTACAGGTTCAGGGCATATTTGAGTGTAGTTCTGCATTTGTACGTTCCAGTGAGTCAGGGAGGTTATGGAGTGTACAGGTTCAGGGCACATTTGTCTGGAGTTCTGTATTGCTACGTTCCAGTGAGACAGGGAGGTTACGGAGGGTACAGGTTCAGGGCATATTTGTGTGCAGTTCGGCATTGGTGCGTTCCAGTGAGACAGGGTGGTTATGGAGGGCACAGGTTCAGGGCATATTTGTGTGGAGTTCTGCGTTGGTACGTTCCAGTGAGACAAGGAGATTATGGGCGGGTACACATTCAGGGCATATTTGTGTGGTGTTCTGCAATGGTACGTTCAAGTGAGACTGGGAGGTTATGGAGGGGTACAGGTTCAGGGCATATTTGAGTGTAGTTCTGCATTTGTACGTTCCAGTGAGTCAGGGAGGTTATGGAGTGTACAGGTTCAGGGCACATTTGTCTGGAGTTCTGCATTGCTACGTTCCAGTGAGACAGGGAGGTTACGGAGGGTACAGGTTCAGGGCATATTTGTGTGCAGTTCTGCAGAGGTACGTTCCAGTAAGACAGGGAGGTTATGGTCGGGTACAGGTTCAGGGCATATTTGTGTGGTGTTCTGCAATGGTACGTTCCAGTGATACAGGGAGATTATGCACGGTACAGGATCAGGGCATATTTGAGTGGAGTTCGGCATTGGTGCGTTCCAGTGAGACAGGGAGGTTATGGAGGGGTACAGGTTCAGGGCATACTTGTGTGGAGTTCTGCATTGCTACGTTCCAGTGAGACAGGGAGGTTATGCACTGTACAGGATCAGGGCATATTTGAGTGGAATTCTGCATTGGTACTTTCCAGTGAGACAGGGAGGTTATTGAGGGGTACAGGTTCAGGGCAAATTTGTGTGGAGTTCTGCATTGGTGCGTTCCAGTGAGACAGGGAGGTTATGGGCGGGTACACTTTCAGGGCATATTTGTGTGGAATTCTGCATTGGTACGTTCCAGTGAGACAGGGAGGTTATGGAGGGTACCGGTTCAGGGAATATTTGTGTGGAGTTCTGCATTGGTACGTTCCAGTGAGACAGTGTGTTTATGGAGGGTTACAGGTTCAGGGCATATTTGTGTGTTGTTCTGCAATGGTACGTTCCAGTGAGACAGGGAGGTTATGCACGGTACAGGATCAGGGCATATTTGAGTGGAGTTCGGCATTGGTGCGTTCCAGTGAGACAGGGTGGTTATGGAGGGTACAGGTTCAGGGCATAGTTGTGTGGAGTTCTGCGTTGGTACGTTCCAGTGAGACAAGGAGCTTATGGGCGGGTACACATTCAGGGCATATTTGTGTGGTGTTCTGCAATGGTACGTTCCAGTGAGACTGGGAGGTTATGGAGGGGTACAGGTTCAGGGCATATTTGAGTGTTGTTCTGCATTTGTACGTTCCAGTGAGTCAGGGAGGTTATGGAGTGTACAGGTTCAGGGCACATTTGTCTGGAGTTCTGCATTGGTACGTTCCAGTGAGACAGGGAGGTTACGGAGGGTACAGGTTCAGGGCATATTTGTGTGCAGTTCTGCAGTGGTACGTTCCAGTGAGACAGGGAGGTTATGGTCGGGTACAGGTTCAGGGCATATTTGTGTGGAGTTCTGCATTGGTACTTTCCAGTGAGACAGGGATGTTATGGAGGGGTACAGGTTCAGGGCATATTTGTGTGGAGTTCTGCATTGGTACGTTCCAGTGAGATAGGGAGGTTATGGAGGGGTACAGGTTCAGGGCATATTTGTGTGTAGTTCTGCATTGGTACGTTCCAGTGAGACAGGGAGGTTATGGTCGGGTACAGGTTCAGGGCATATTTGTGTGGTGTTCTGCAATGGTACTTTCCAGTGACACAGGGAGATTATGCACGGTACAGGATCAGGGCATATTTGAGTGGAGTTCGGCATTGGTGCGTTCCAGTGAGACAGGGAGGTTATGGAGGGGTACAGGTTCAGGGCATACTTGTGTGGAGTTCTGCATTGCTACGTTCCAGTGAGACAGGGAGGATATGCACGGTACAGGATCTGGGCATATTTGAGTGGAATTCTGCATTGGTACGTTCCAGTGAGACAGGGAGGTTATTGAGGGGTACAGGTTCAGGGCAAATTTGTGTGGAGTTCTGCATTGGTGCGTTCCAGTGAGACAGGGAGGTTATGGGCGGGTACACCTTCAGGGCATATTTGTGTGGAATTCTGCATTGGTACGTTCCAGTGAGACAGGGAGGTTATGGAGGGTACCGGTTCAGGTCATATTTGTGTGGAGTTCTGCATTGGTACGTTCCAGTGAGACAGGGTGTTTATTGAGGGTTACAGGTTCAGGGCATATTTGTGTGTTGTTCTGCAATGGTACGTTCCAGTGAGACAGGGAGGTTATGCACGGTACAGGATCAGGGCATATTTGAGTGGAGTTCGGCATTGGTGCGTTCCAGTGAGACAGGGTGGTTATGGAGGGTACAGGTTCAGGGCATATTTGTGTGGAGTTCTGCGTTGGTACGTTCCAGTGAGACAAGGAGCTTATGGGCGGGTACACATTCAGGGCATATTTGTGTGGTGTTCTGCAATGGTACGTTCCAGTGAGACTGGGAGGTTATGGAGGGGTACAGGTTCAGGGCATATTTGAGTGTAGTTCTGCATTGGTACGTTCCAGTGAGACAGGGAGGTTACGGAGGGTACAGGTTCAGGGCATATTTGTGTGCAGTTCTGCAGTGGTACGTTCCAGTGAGACAGGGAGGTTATGGTCGGGTACAGGTTCAGGGCATATTTGTGTGGTGTTCTGCAATGGTACGTTCCAGTGATACAGGGAGATTATGCACGGTACAGGATCAGGGCATATTTGAGTGGAGTTCGGCATTGGTGCGTTCCAGTGAGACAGGGAGGTTATGGAGGGGTACAGGTTCAGGGCATACTTGTGCGGAGTTCTGCATTGCTACGTTCCAGTGAGACAGGGAGGTTATGCACTGTACAGGATCAGGGCATATTTGAGTGGAATTCTGCATTGGTACTTTCCAGTGAGACAGGGAGGTTATTGAGGGGTACAGGTTCAGGGCAAATTTGTGTGGAGTTCTGCATTGGTGCGTTCCAGTGAGACAGGGAGGTTATGGGCGGGTACACTTTCAGGGCATATTTGTGTGGAATTCTGCATTGGTACGTTCCAGTGAGACAGGGAGGTTATGGAGGGTACCGGTTCAGGGAATATTTGTGTGGAGTTCTGCATTGGTACGTTCCAGTGAGACAGGGTGTTTATGGAGGGTTACAGGTTCAGGGCATATTTGTGTGTTGTTCTGCAGTGGTACGTTCCAGTGAGACAGGGTGGTTATGCACGGTACAGGATCAGGGCATATTTGAGTGGAGTTCGGCATTGGTGCGTTCCAGTGAGACAGGGTGGTTATGGAGGGTACAGGTTCAGGGCATATTTGTGTGGAGTTCTGCGTTGGTACGTTCCAGTGAGACAAGGAGCTTATGGGCGGGTACACATTCAGGGCATATTTGTGTGGTGTTCTGCAATGGTACGTTCCAGTGAGACTGGGAGGTTATGGAGGGGTACAGGTTCAGGGCATATTTGAGTGTAGTTCTGCATTTGTACGTTCCAGTGAGTCAGGGAGGTTATGGAGTGTACAGGTTTAGGGCACATTTGTGTGGAGTTCTGCATTGGTACGTTCCAGTGAGACAGGGAGGTTACGGAGGGTACAGGTTCAGGGCATATTTGTGTGCAGTTCTGCAGTGGTACGTTCCAGTGAGACAGGGAGGTTATGGTCGGGTACAGGTTCAGGGCATATTTGTGTGGAGTTCTGCATTGGTACTTTCCAGTGAGACAGGGATGTTATGGAGGGGTACAGGTTCAGGGCATATTTCTGTGGAGTTCTGCATTGGTACGTTCCAGTGAGATAGGGAGGTTATGGAGGGGTACAGGTTCAGGGCATATTTGTGTGTAGTTCTGCATTGGTACGTTCCAGTGAGACAGGGAGGTTATGGAGAGTACAGGTTCAGGGCATATTTGTGTGGAGTTCTGCAGTGGTACATTCCAGTGAGACAGGGAGATTATGGTCGGGTACAGGTTCAGGGCATATTTGTGCGTAGTTCTGCATTGGTACGTTCCAGTGAGACAGGGAGGTTATGGAGGGGTACAGGTTCAGGGCAAATTTGTGTGGAGTTCTGCATTGGTGCATTCCAGTAAGACAAGGAGGTTATGGGCGGGTACACTTTCAGGGCATATTTGTGTGGTGTTCTGCAATGGTACGTTCCAGTGAGACAGAAGGTTATGGAGGGGTACAGGTTCAGGGCATATTTGAGTGGAGTTCTGCAGTGGTACGTTCCAGTGAGACAGGGAGGTTATGGTCGGGTACAGGTTCAGGGCATATTTGTGTGGTGTTCTGCAATGGTACGTTCCAGTGATACAGGGAGATTATGCACGGTACAGGATCAGGGCATATTTGAGTGGAGTTCGGCATTGGTGCGTTCCAGTGAGACAGGGAGGTTATGGAGGGGTACAGGTTCAGGGCATACTTGTGTGGAGTTCTGCATTGCTACGTTCCAGTGAGACAGGGAGGTTATGCACGGTACAGGATCTGGGCATATTTGAGTGGAATTCTGCATTGGTACGTTCCAGTGAGACAGGGAGGTTATTGAGGGGTACAGGTTCAGGGCAAATTTGTGTGGAGTTCTGCATTGGTGCGTTCCAGTGAGACAGGGAGGTTATGGGCGGGTACACTTTCAGGGCATATTTGTGTGGAATTCTGCATTGGTACGTTCCAGTGAGACAGGGTGTTTATGGAGGGTTACAGGTTCAGGGCATATTTGTGTGTTGTTCTGCAATGGTACGTTCCAGTGAGACAGGGAGGTTATGCACGGTACAGGATCAGGGCATATTTGAGTGGAGTTCGGCATTGGTGCGTTCCAGTGAGACAGGGTGGTTATGGAGGGTACAGGTTCAGGGCATATTTGTGTGGAGTTCTGCGTTGGTACGTTCCAGTGAGACAAGGAGCTTATGGGCGGGTACACATTCAGGGCATATTTGTGTGGTGTTCTGCAATGGTACGTTCCAGTGAGTCAGGGAGGTTATGGAGTGTACAGGTTCAGGGCACATTTGTCTGGAGTTCTGCATTGGTACGTTCCAGTGAGACAGGGAGGTTACGGAGGGTACGGGTTCAGGGCATATTTGTGTGCAGTTCTGCAGTGGTACGTTCCAGTGAGACAGGGAAGTTATGGTCGGGTACAGGTTCAGGGCATATTTGTGTGGAGTTCTGCATTGGTACTTCCAGTGAGACAGGGATGTTATGGAGGGGTACAGGTTCAGGGCATATTTGTGTGGAGTTCTGCATTGGTACGTTCCAGTGAGATAGGGAGGTTATGGAGGGGTACAGGTTCAGGGCATATTTGTGTGTAGTTCTGCATTGGTACGTTCCAGTTAGACAGGGAGGTTATGGAGAGTACAGGTTCAGGGCATATTTGTGTGGAGTTCTGCAGTGGTACATTCCAGTGAGACAGGGAGATTATGGTCGGGTACAGGTTCAGGGCATATTTGTGCGTAGTTCTGCATTGGTACGTTCCAGTGAGACAGGGAGGTTATGGAGGGGTACAGGTTCAGGGCAAATTTGTGTGGAGTTCTGCATTGGTGCATTCCAGTAAGACAAGGAGGTTATGGGCGGGTACACTTTCAGGGCATATTTGTGTGGTGTTCTGCAATGGTACGTTCCAGTGAGACAGAAGGTTATGGAGGGGTACAGGTTCAGGGCATATTTGAGTGGAGTTCGGCATTGGTGCGTTCCAGTGAGACAGGGAAGTTATGGAGGGGTACAGGTTCAGGGCATATTTGTGTGGAGTTCTGCATTGGTACGTTCCAGTGAGACAGGGAGGTTATGGAGGGGTGCAGGTTCAGGGCATACTTGTGTGGAGTTCTGCATTGGTACGTTCCAGTGAGACAGGGAGGTTATGGAGGGGTACAGGTTCAGGGCAAATTTGTGTGGAGTTCTGCATTGGTGCGTTCCAGTGAGACAAGGAGGTTATTGGCGGGTACACGTTCAGGGCATATTTGTGTGGAATTCTGCATTGGTACGTTCCAGTGAGACAGGGAGGTTATGCACGGTACAGGATCTGGGCATATTTGAGTGGAATTCTGCATTGGTATGTTCCAGTGAGACAGGGAGGTTATTGAGGGGTACAGGTTCAGGGCAAATTTGTGTGGAGTTCTGCATTGGTGCGTTCCAGTGAGACAGGGAGGTTATGGGCGGGTACACTTTCAGGGCATATTTGTGTGGAATTCTGCATTGGTACGTTCCAGTGAGACAGGGAGGTTATGGAGGGTACCGGTTCAGGGCATATTTGTGTGGAGTTCTGCATTGGTACGTTCCAGTGAGACAGGGTGTTTATGGAGGGTTACAGGTTCAGGGCATATTTGTGTGTTGTTCTGCAATGGTACGTTCCAGTGAGACAGGGAGGTTATGCACGGTACAGGATCAGGGCATATTTGAGTGGAGTTCGGCATTGGTGCGTTCCAGTGAGACAGGGTGGTTATGGAGGGTACAGGTTCAGGGCATATTTATGTGGAGTTCTGCGTTGGTACGTTCCAGTGAGACAAGGAGCTTATGGGCGGGTACACATTCAGAGCATATTTGTGTGGTGTTCTGCAATGGTACGTTCCAGTGAGACTGGGAGGTTATGGAGGGGTACAGGTTCAGGGCATATTTGAGTGTAGTTCTGCATTTGTACGTTCCAGTGAGTCAGGGAGGTTATGGAGTGTACAGGTTCAGGGCACATTTGTCTGGAGTTCTGCATTGGTACGTTCCAGTGAGACAGGGAGGTTACGGAGGGTACAGGTTCAGGGCATATTTGTGTGCAGTTCTGCAGTGGTACTTTCCAGTGAGACAGGGAGGTTATGGTCGGGTACAGGTTCAGGGCATATTTGTGTGGAATTCTGCATTGGTACTTCCAGTGAGACAGGGATGTTATGGAGGGGTACAGGTTCAGGGCATATTTGTGTGGAGTTCTGCATTGGTACGTTCCAGTGAGATAGGGAGGTTATGGAGGGGTACAGGTTCAGGGCATATTTGTGTGTAGTTCTGCATTGGTACGTTCCAGTGAGACAGGGAGGTTATGGAGAGTACAGGTTCAGGGCATATTTGTGTGGAGTTCTGCAGTGGTACATTCCAGTGAGACAGGGAGATTATGGTCGGGTACAGGTTCAGGGCATATTTGTGCGTAGTTCTGCATTGGTACGTGCCAGTGAGACAGGGAGGTTATGGAGGGGTACAGGTTCAGGGCAAATTTGTGTGGAGTTCTGCATTGGTGCATTCCAGTAAGACAAGGAGGTTATGGGCGGGTACACTTTCAGGGCATATTTGTTTGGTGTTCTGCAATGGTACGTTCCAGTGAGACAGAAGGTTATGGAGGGGTACAGGTTCAGGGCATATTTGAGTGGAGTTCGGCATTGGTGCGTTCCAGTGAGACAGGGAAGTTATGGAGGGGTACAGGTTCAGGGCATATTTGTGTGGAGTTCTGCATTGGTACGTTCCAGTGAGACAGGGAGGTTATGGAGGGGTGCAGGTTCAGGGCATACTTGTGTGGAGTTCTGCATTGGTACGTTCCAGTGAGACAGGGAGGTTATGGAGGGGTACAGGTTCAGGGCAAATTTGTGTGGAGTTCTGCATTGGTGCGTTCCAGTGAGACAAGGAGGTTATTGGCGGGTACACGTTCAGGGCATATTTGTGTGGAATTCTGCATTGGTACGTTCCAGTGAGACAGGGAGGTTATGCACGGTACAGGATCAGGGCATATTTGAGTGGAGTTCTGCATTGGTACGTTCCAGTGAGACAGGGAGGTTATTGAGAAGTACAGGTTCAGGGCAAATTTGTGTGGAGTTCTGCATTGGTGCGTTCCAGTGAGACAAGGAGGTTATGGGCTGGTACACGTTCAGGGCATATTTGTGTGGAATTCTGCATTGGTACGTTCCAGTGAGACAGGGAGGTTATGGAGTGTACCGGTTCAGGGCATATTTGTGTGGAGTTCTGCATTGGTACGTTCCAGTGAGATAGGGAGGTTATGGAGGGGTACAGGTTCAGGGCATATTTGTGTGTAGTTCTGCATTGGTACGTTCCAGTGAGACAGGGAGGTTATGGAGAGTACAGGTTCAGGGCATATTTGTGTGGAGTTCTGCAGTGGTACATTCCAGTGAGACAGGGAGGTTATGGAGGGGTACAGGTTCAGGGCAAATTTGTGTGGAGTTCTGCATTGGTGCATTCCAGTAAGACAAGGAGGTTATGGGCGGGTACACTTTCAGGGCATATTTGTGTGGTGTTCTGCAATGGTACGTTCCAGTGAGACAGAAGGTTATGGAGGGGTACAGGTTCAGGGCATGTTTGAGTGGAGTTCGGCATTGGTGCGTTCCAGTGAGACAGGGAAGTTATGGAGGGGTACAGGTTCAGGGCATATTTGTGTGGAGTTCTGCATTGGTACGTTCCAGTGAGACAGGGAGGTTATGGAGGGGTGCAGGTTCAGGGCATACTTGTGTGGAGTTCTGCATTGGTACGTTCCAGTGAGACAGGGAGGTTATGGAGGGGTACAGGTTCAGGGCAAATTTGTGTGGAGTTCTGCATTGGTGCGTTCCAGTGAGACAAGGAGGTTATTGGCGGGTACACGTTCAGGGCATATTTGTGTGGAATTCTGCATTGGTACGTTCCAGTGAGACAGGGAGGTTATGCACGGTACAGGATCAGGGCATATTTGAGTGGAGTTCTGCATTGGTACGTTCCAGTGAGACAGGGAGGTTATTGAGAAGTACAGGTTCAGGGCAAATTTGTGTGGAGTTCTGCATTGGTGCGTTCCAGTGAGACAAGGAGGTTATGGGCTGGTACACGTTCAGGGCATATTTGTGTGGAATTCTGCATTGGTACGTTCCAGTGAGACAGGGAGGTTATGGAGGGTACCGGTTCAGGGCATATTTGTGTGGAGTTCTGCATTGGTACGTTCCAGTGAGACAGGGAGGTTATGCACGGTACAGGATCAGGGCATATTTGAGTGGAGTTCGGCATTGGTGCGTTCCAGTGAGACAGGGTGGTTATGGAGGGTACAGGTTCAGGGCATATTTGTGTGGAGTTCTGCGTTGGTACGTTCCAGTGAGACAAGGAGATTATGGGCGGGTACACATTCAGGGCATATTTGTGTGGTGTTCTGCATTGGTACGTTCCAGTGAGACAGGGTGTTTATGGAGGGTTACAGGTTCAGGGCATATTTGTGTGTTGTTCTGCAATGGTACGTTCCAGTGAGACAGGGAGGTTATGCACGGTACAGGATCAGGGCATATTTGAGTGGAGTTCGGCATTGGTGCGTTCCAGTGAGACAGGGTGGTTATGGAGGGTACAGGTTCAGGGCATATTTGTGTGGAGTTCTGCGTTGGTACGTTCCAGTGAGACAAGGAGCTTATGGGCGGGTACACATTCAGGGCATATTTGTGTGGTGTTCTGCAATGGTACGTTCCAGTGAGACTGGGAGGTTATGGAGGGGTACAGGTTCAGGGCATATTTGAGTGTAGTTTTGCATTTGTACGTTCCAGTGAGTCAGGGAGGTTATGGAGTGTACAGGTTCAGGGCACATTTGTCTGGAGTTCTGCATTGGTACGTTCCAGTGAGACAGGGAGGTTACGGAGGGTACAGGCTCAGGGCATATTTGTGTGCAGTTCTGCAGTGGTACGTTCCAGTGAGACAGGGAAGTTATGGTCGGGTACAGGTTCAGGGCATATTTGTGTGGAGTTCTGCATTGGTACTTCCAGTGAGACAGGGATGTTATGGAGGGGTACAGGTTCAGGGCATATTTGTGTGGAGTTCTGCATTGGTACGTTCCAGTGAGACAGGGAGGTTACGGAGGGTACAGGTTCAGGGCATATTTGTGTGCAGTTCTGCAGTGGTACTTTCCAGTGAGACAGGGAGGTTATGGTCGGGTACAGGTTCAGGGCATATTTGTGTGGAATTCTGCATTGGTACTTCCAGTGAGACAGGGATGTTATGGAGGGGTACAGGTTCAGGGCATATTTGTGTGGAGTTCTGCATTGGTACGTTCCAGTGAGATAGGGAGGTTATGGAGGGGTACAGGTTCAGGGCATATTTGTGTGTAGTTCTGCATTGGTACGTTCCAGTGAGACAGGGAGGTTATGGAGAGTACAGGTTCAGGGCATATTTGTGTGGAGTTCTGCAGTGGTACATTCCAGTGAGACAGGGAGATTATGGTCGGGTACAGGTTCAGGGCATATTTGTGCGTAGTTCTGCATTGGTACGTTCCAGTGAGACAGGGAGGTTATGGAGGGGTACAGGTTCAGGGCAAATTTGTGTGGAGTTCTGCATTGGTGCATTCCAGTAAGACAAGGAGGTTATGGGCGGGTACACTTTCAGGGCATATTTGTGTGGTGTTCTGCAATGGTACGTTCCAGTGAGACAGAAGGTTATGGAGGGGTACAGGTTCAGGGCATATTTGAGTGGAGTTCGGCATTGGTGCGTTCCAGTGAGACAGGGAAGTTATGGAGGGGTACAGGTTCAGGGCATATTTGTGTGGAGTTCTGCATTGGTACGTTCCAGTGAGACAGGGAGGTTATGGAGGGGTGCAGGTTCAGGGCATACTTGTGTGGAGTTCTGCATTGGTACGTTCCAGTGAGACAGGGAGGTTATGGAGGGGTACAGGTTCAGGGCAAATTTGTGTGGAGTTCTGCATTGGTGCGTTCCAGTGAGACAAGGAGGTTATTGGCGGGTACACGTTCAGGGCATATTTGTGTGGAATTCTGCATTGGTACGTTCCAGTGAGACAGGGAGGTTATGCACGGTACAGGATCAGGGCATATTTGAGTGGAGTTCTGCATTGGTACGTTCCAGTGAGACAGGGAGGTTATTGAGAAGTACAGGTTCAGGGCAAATTTGTGTGGAGTTCTGCATTGGTGCGTTCCAGTGAGACAAGGAGGTTATGGGCTGGTACACGTTCAGGGCATATTTGTGTGGAATTCTGCATTGGTACGTTCCAGTGAGACAGGGAGGTTATGGAGTGTACCGGTTCAGGGCATATTTGTGTGGAGTTCTGCATTGGTACGTTCCAGTGAGATAGGGAGGTTATGGAGGGGTACAGGTTCAGGGCATATTTGTGTGTAGTTCTGCATTGGTACGTTCCAGTGAGACAGGGAGGTTATGGAGAGTACAGGTTCAGGGCATATTTGTGTGGAGTTCTGCAGTGGTACATTCCAGTGAGACAGGGAGGTTATGGAGGGGTACAGGTTCAGGGCAAATTTGTGTGGAGTTCTGCATTGGTGCATTCCAGTAAGACAAGGAGGTTATGGGCGGGTACACTTTCAGGGCATATTTGTGTGGTGTTCTGCAATGGTACGTTCCAGTGAGACAGAAGGTTATGGAGGGGTACAGGTTCAGGGCATATTTGAGTGGAGTTCGGCATTGGTGCGTTCCAGTGAGACAGGGAAGTTATGGAGGGGTACAGGTTCAGGGCATATTTGTGTGGAGTTCTGCATTGGTACGTTCCAGTGAGACAGGGAGGTTATGGAGGGGTGCAGGTTCAGGGCATACTTGTGTGGAGTTCTGCATTGGTACGTTCCAGTGAGACAGGGAGGTTATGGAGGGGTACAGGTTCAGGGCAAATTTGTGTGGAGTTCTGCATTGGTGCGTTCCAGTGAGACAAGGAGGTTATTGGCGGGTACACGTTCAGGGCATATTTGTGTGGAATTCTGCATTGGTACGTTCCAGTGAGACAGGGAGGTTATGCACGGTACAGGATCAGGGCATATTTGAGTGGAGTTCTGCATTGGTACGTTCCAGTGAGACAGGGAGGTTATTGAGAAGTACTGGTTCAGGGCAAATTTGTGTGGAGTTCTGCATTGGTGCGTTCCAGTGAGACAAGGAGGTTATGGGCTGGTACACGTTCAGGGCATATTTGTGTGGAATTCTGCATTGGTACGTTCCAGTGAGACAGGGAGGTTATGGAGGGTACCGGTTCAGGGCATATTTGTGTGGAGTTCTGCATTGGTACGTTCCAGTGAGACAGGGAGGTTATGCACGGTACAGGATCAGGGCATATTTGAGTGGAGTTCGGCATTGGTGCGTTCCAGTGAGACAGGGTGGTTATGGAGGGTACAGGTTCAGGGCATATTTGTGCGTAGTTCTGCATTGGTACGTTCCAGTGAGACAGGGAGGTTATGGAGGGGTACAGGTTCAGGGCAAATTTGTGTGGAGTTCTGCATTGGTGCATTCCAGTAAGACAAGGAGGTTATGGGCGGGTACACTTTCAGGGCATATTTGTGTGGTGTTCTGCAATGGTACGTTCCAGTGAGACAGAAGGTTATGGAGGGGTACAGGTTCAGGGCATATTTGAGTGGAGTTCTGCAGTGGTACGTTCCAGTGAGACAGGGAGGTTATGGTCGGGTACAGGTTCAGGGCATATTTGTGTGGTGTTCTGCAATGGTACGTTCCAGTGATACAGGGAGATTATGCACGGTACAGGATCAGGGCATATTTGAGTGGAGTTCGGCATTGGTGCGTTCCAGTGAGACAGGGAGGTTATGGAGGGGTACAGGTTCAGGGCATACTTGTGTGGAGTTCTGCATTGCTACGTTCCAGTGAGACAGGGAGGTTATGCACGGTACAGGATCTGGGCATATTTGAGTGGAATTCTGCATTGGTACGTTCCAGTGAGACAGGGAGGTTATTGAGGGGTACAGGTTCAGGGCAAATTTGTGTGGAGTTCTGCATTGGTGCGTTCCAGTGAGACAGGGAGGTTATGGGCGGGTACACTTTCAGGGCATATTTGTGTGGAATTCTGCATTGGTACGTTCCAGTGAGACAGGGTGTTTATGGAGGGTTACAGGTTCAGGGCATATTTGTGTGTTGTTCTGCAATGGTACGTTCCAGTGAGACAGGGAGGTTATGCACGGTACAGGATCAGGGCATATTTGAGTGGAGTTCGGCATTGGTGCGTTCCAGTGAGACAGGGTGGTTATGGAGGGTACAGGTTCAGGGCATATTTGTGTGGAGTTCTGCGTTGGTACGTTCCAGTGAGACAAGGAGCTTATGGGCGGGTACACATTCAGGGCATATTTGTGTGGTGTCCTGCAATGGTACGTTCCAGTGAGTCAGGGAGGTTATGGAGTGTACAGGTTCAGGGCACATTTGTCTGGAGTTCTGCATTGGTACGTTCCAGTGAGACAGGGAGGTTACGGAGGGTACGGGTTCAGGGCATATTTGTGTGCAGTTCTGCAGTGGTACGTTCCAGTGAGACAGGGAAGTTATGGTCGGGTACAGGTTCAGGGCATATTTGTGTGGAGTTCTGCATTGGTACTTCCAGTGAGACAGGGATGTTATGGAGGGGTACAGGTTCAGGGCATATTTGTGTGGAGTTCTGCATTGGTACGTTCCAGTGAGATAGGGAGGTTATGGAGGGGTACAGGTTCAGGGCATATTTGTGTGTAGTTCTGCATTGGTACGTTCCAGTTAGACAGGGAGGTTATGGAGAGTACAGGTTCAGGGCATATTTGTGTGGAGTTCTGCAGTGGTACATTCCAGTGAGACAGGGAGATTATGGTCGGGTACAGGTTCAGGGCATATTTGTGCGTAGTTCTGCATTGGTACGTTCCAGTGAGACAGGGAGGTTATGGAGGGGTACAGGTTCAGGGCAAATTTGTGTGGAGTTCTGCATTGGTGCATTCCAGTAAGACAAGGAGGTTATGGGCGGGTACACTTTCAGGGCATATTTGTGTGGTGTTCTGCAATGGTACGTTCCAGTGAGACAGAAGGTTATGGAGGGGTACAGGTTCAGGGCATATTTGAGTGGAGTTCGGCATTGGTGCGTACCAGTGAGACAGGGAAGTTATGGAGGGGTACAGGTTCAGGGCATATTTGTGTGGAGTTCTGCATTGGTACGTTCCAGTGAGACAGGGAGGTTATGGAGGGGTGCAGGTTCAGGGCATACTTGTGTGGAGTTCTGCATTGGTACGTTCCAGTGAGACAGGGAGGTTATGGAGGGGTACAGGTTCAGGGCAAATTTGTGTGGAGTTCTGCATTGGTGCGTTCCAGTGAGACAAGGAGGTTATTGGCGGGTACACGTTCAGGGCATATTTGTGTGGAATTCTGCATTGGTACGTTCCAGTGAGACAGGGAGGTTATGCACGGTACAGGATCTGGGCATATTTGAGTGGAATTCTGCATTGGTATGTTCCAGTGAGACAGGGAGGTTATTGAGGGGTACAGGTTCAGGGCAAATTTGTGTGGAGTTCTGCATTGGTGCGTTCCAGTGAGACAGGGAGGTTATGGGCGGGTACACTTTCAGGGCATATTTGTGTGGAATTCTGCATTGGTACGTTCCAGTGAGACAGGGAGGTTATGGAGGGTACCGGTTCAGGGCATATTTGTGTGGAGTTCTGCATTGGTACGTTCCAGTGAGACAGGGTGTTTATGGAGGGTTACAGGTTCAGGGCATATTTGTGTGTTGTTCTGCAATGGTACGTTCCAGTGAGACAGGGAGGTTATGCACGGTACAGGATCAGGGCATATTTGAGTGGAGTTCGGCATTGGTGCGTTCCAGTGAGACAGGGTGGTTATGGAGGGTACAGGTTCAGGGCATATTTATGTGGAGTTCTGCGTTGGTACGTTCCAGTGAGACAAGGAGCTTATGGGCGGGTACACATTCAGGGCATATTTGTGTGGTGTTCTGCAATGGTACGTTCCAGTGAGACTGGGAGGTTATGGAGGGGTACAGGTTCAGGGCATATTTGAGTGTAGTTCTGCATTTGTACGTTCCAGTGAGTCAGGGAGGTTATGGAGTGTACAGGTTCAGGGCACATTTGTCTGGAGTTCTGCATTGGTACGTTCCAGTGAGACAGGGAGGTTACGGAGGGTACAGGTTCAGGGCATATTTGTGTGCAGTTCTGCAGTGGTACTTTCCAGTGAGACAGGGAGGTTATGGTCGGGTACAGGTTCAGGGCATATTTGTGTGGAATTCTGCATTGGTACTTCCAGTGAGATAGGGAGGTTATGGAGAGTACAGGTTCAGGGCATATTTGTGTGGAGTTCTGCAGTGGTACATTCCAGTGAGACAGGGAGATTATGGTCGGGTACAGGTTCAGGGCATATTTGTGCGTAGTTCTGCATTGGTACGTGCCAGTGAGACAGGGAGGTTATGGAGGGGTACAGGTTCAGGGCAAATTTGTGTGGAGTTCTGCATTGGTGCATTCCAGTAAGACAAGGAGGTTATGGGCGGGTACACTTTCAGGGCATATTTGTGTGGTGTTCTGCAATGGTACGTTCCAGTGAGACAGAAGGTTATGGAGGGGTACAGGTTCAGGGCATATTTGAGTGGAGTTCGGCATTGGTGCGTTCCAGTGAGACAGGGAAGTTATGGAGGGGTACAGGTTCAGGGCATATTTGTGTGGAGTTCTGCATTGGTACGTTCCAGTGAGACAGGGAGGTTATGGAGGGGTGCAGGTTCAGGGCATACTTGTGTGGAGTTCTGCATTGGTACGTTCCAGTGAGACAGGGAGGTTATGGAGGGGTACAGGTTCAGGGCAAATTTGTGTGGAGTTCTGCATTGGTGCGTTCCAGTGAGACAAGGAGGTTATTGGCGGGTACACGTTCAGGGCATATTTGTGTGGAATTCTGCATTGGTACGTTCCAGTGAGACAGGGAGGTTATGCACGGTACAGGATCAGGGCATATTTGAGTGGAGTTCTGCATTGGTACGTTCCAGTGAGACAGGGAGGTTATTGAGAAGTACAGGTTCAGGGCAAATTTGTGTGGAGTTCTGCATTGGTGCGTTCCAGTGAGACAAGGAGGTTATGGGCTGGTACACGTTCAGGGCATATTTGTGTGGAATTCTGCATTGGTACGTTCCAGTGAGACAGGGAGGTTATGGAGTGTACCGGTTCAGGGCATATTTGTGTGGAGTTCTGCATTGGTACGTTCCAGTGAGATAGGGAGGTTATGGAGGGGTACAGGTTCAGGGCATATTTGTGTGTAGTTCTGCATTGGTACGTTCCAGTGAGACAGGGAGGTTATGGAGAGTACAGGTTCAGGGCATATTTGTGTGGAGTTCTGCAGTGGTACATTCCAGTGAGACAGGGAGGTTATGGAGGGGTACAGGTTCAGGGCAAATTTGTGTGGAGTTCTGCATTGGTGCATTCCAGTAAGACAAGGAGGTTATGGGCGGGTACACTTTCAGGGCATATTTGTGTGGTGTTCTGCAATGGTACGTTCCAGTGAGACAGAAGGTTATGGAGGGGTACAGGTTCAGGGCATATTTGAGTGGAGTTCGGCATTGGTGCGTTCCAGTGAGACAGGGAAGTTATGGAGGGGTACAGGTTCAGGGCATATTTGTGTGGAGTTCTGCATTGGTACGTTCCAGTGAGACAGGGAGGTTATGGAGGGGTGCAGGTTCAGGGCATACTTGTGTGGAGTTCTGCATTGGTACGTTCCAGTGAGACAGGGAGGTTATGGAGGGGTACAGGTTCAGGGCAAATTTGTGTGGAGTTCTGCATTGGTGCGTTCCAGTGAGACAAGGAGGTTATTGGCGGGTACACGTTCAGGGCATATTTGTGTGGAATTCTGCATTGGTACGTTCCAGTGAGACAGGGAGGTTATGCACGGTACAGGATCAGGGCATATTTGAGTGGAGTTCTGCATTGGTACGTTCCAGTGAGACAGGGAGGTTATTGAGAAGTACAGGTTCAGGGCAAATTTGTGTGGAGTTCTGCATTGGTGCGTTCCAGTGAGACAAGGAGGTTATGGGCTGGTACACGTTCAGGGCATATTTGTGTGGAATTCTGCATTGGTACGTTCCAGTGAGACAGGGAGGTTATGGAGGGTACCGGTTCAGGGCATATTTGTGTGGAGTTCTGCATTGGTACGTTCCAGTGAGACAGGGAGGTTATGCACGGTACAGGATCAGGGCATATTTGAGTGGAGTTCGGCATTGGTGCGTTCCAGTGAGACAGGGTGGTTATGGAGGGTACAGGTTCAGGGCATATTTGTGTGGAGTTCTGCGTTGGTACGTTCCAGTGAGACAAGGAGATTATGGGCGGGTACACATTCAGGGCATATTTGTGTGGTGTTCTGCAATGGTACGTTCCAGTGAGACAGGGAGGTTATGGAGGGTACCGGTTCAGGGCATATTTGTGTGGAGTTCTGCATTGGTACGTTCCAGTGAGACAGGGAGGTTATTGAGGGGTACAGGTTCAGGGCATATTTGTGTGGAGTTCTGCATTGGTACGTTCCAGTGAGATAGGGAGGTTATGGAGGGGTACAGGTTCAGGGCATATTTGTGTGTAGTTCTGCATTGGTACGTTCCAGTGAGACAGGGAGGTTATGGAGAGTACAGGTTCAGGGCATATTTGTGTGGAGTTCTGCAGTGGTACATTCCAGTGAGACAGGGAGGTTATGGAGGGGTACAGGTTCAGGGCAAATTTGTGTGGAGTTCTGCATTGGTGCATTCCAGTAAGACAAGGAGGTTATGGGCGGGTACACTTTCAGGGCATATTTGTGTGGTGTTCTGCAATGGTACGTTCCAGTGAGACAGAAGGTTATGGAGGGGTACAGGTTCAGGGCATATTTGAGTGGAGTTCGGCATTGGTGCGTTCCAGTGAGACAGGGAAGTTATGGAGGGGTACAGGTTCAGGGCATATTTGTGTGGAGTTCTGCATTGGTACGTTCCAGTGAGACAGGGAGGTTATGGAGGGGTGCAGGTTCAGGGCATACTTGTGTGGAGTTCTGCATTGGTACGTTCCAGTGAGACAGGGAGGTTATGGAGGGGTACAGGTTCAGGGCAAATTTGTGTGGAGTTCTGCATTGGTGCGTTCCAGTGAGACAAGGAGGTTATTGGCGGGTACACGTTCAGGGCATATTTGTGTGGAATTCTGCATTGGTACGTTCCAGTGAGACAGGGAGGTTATGCACGGTACAGGATCAGGGCATATTTGAGTGGAGTTCTGCATTGGTACGTTCCAGTGAGACAGGGAGGTTATTGAGAAGTACAGGTTCAGGGCAAATTTGTGTGGAGTTCTGCATTGGTGCGTTCCAGTGAGACAAGGAGGTTATGGGCTGGTACACGTTCAGGGCATATTTGTGTGGAATTCTGCATTGGTACGTTCCAGTGAGACAGGGAGGTTATGGAGGGTACCGGTTCAGGGCATATTTGTGTGGAGTTCTGCATTGGTACGTTCCAGTGAGACAGGGAGGTTATGCACGGTACAGGATCAGGGCATATTTGAGTGGAGTTCGGCATTGGTGCGTTCCAGTGAGACAGGGTGGTTATGGAGGGTACAGGTTCAGGGCATATTTGTGTGGAGTTCTGCGTTGGTACGTTCCAGTGAGACAAGGAGATTATGGGCGGGTACACATTCAGGGCATATTTGTGTGGTGTTCTGCAATGGTACGTTCCAGTGAGACAGGGAGGTTATGGAGGGTACCGGTTCAGGGCATATTTGTGTGGAGTTCTGCATTGGTACGTTCCAGTGAGACAGGGAGGTTATTGAGGGGTACAGGTTCAGGGCAAATTTGTGTGGAGTTCTGCATTGGTGCGTTCCAGTGAGACAGGGAGGTTATGGGCGGGTACACTTTCAGGGCATATTTGTGTGGAATTCTGCATTGGTACGTTCCAGTGAGACAGGGAGGTTATGGAGGGTACCGGTTCAGGGCATATTTGTGTGGAGTTCTGCATTGGTACGTTCCAGTGAGACAGGGTGTTTATGGAGGGTTACAGGTTCAGGGCATATTTGTGTGTTGTTCTGCAATGGTACGTTCCAGTGAGACAGGGAGGTTATGCACGGTACAGGATCAGGGCATATTTGAGTGGAGTTCGGCATTGGTGCGTTCCAGTGAGACAGGGTGGTTATGGAGGGTACAGGTTCAGGGCATATTTGTGTGGAGTTCTGCGTTGGTACGTTCCAGTGAGACAAGGAGCTTATGGGCGGGTACACATTCAGGGCATATTTGTGTGGTGTTCTGCAATGGTACGTTCCAGTGAGACTGGGAGGTTATGGAGGGGTACAGGTTCAGGGCATATTTGAGTGTAGTTTTGCATTTGTACGTTCCAGTGAGTCAGGGAGGTTATGGAGTGTACAGGTTCAGGGCACATTTGTCTGGAGTTCTGCATTGGTACGTTCCAGTGAGACAGGGAGGTTACGGAGGGTACAGGCTCAGGGCATATTTGTGTGCAGTTCTGCAGTGGTACGTTCCAGTGAGACAGGGAAGTTATGGTCGGGTACAGGTTCAGGGCATATTTGTGTGGAGTTCTGCATTGGTACTTCCAGTGAGACAGGGATGTTATGGAGGGGTACAGGTTCAGGGCATATTTGTGTGGAGTTCTGCATTGGTACGTTCCAGTGAGACAGGGAGGTTACGGAGGGTACAGGTTCAGGGCATATTTGTGTGCAGTTCTGCAGTGGTACTTTCCAGTGAGACAGGGAGGTTATGGTCGGGTACAGGTTCAGGGCATATTTGTGTGGAATTCTGCATTGGTACTTCCAGTGAGACAGGGATGTTATGGAGGGGTACAGGTTCAGGGCATATTTGTGTGGAGTTCTGCATTGGTACGTTCCAGTGAGATAGGGAGGTTATGGAGGGGTACAGGTTCAGGGCATATTTGTGTGTAGTTCTGCATTGGTACGTTCCAGTGAGACAGGGAGGTTATGGAGAGTACAGGTTCAGGGCATATTTGTGTGGAGTTCTGCAGTGGTACATTCCAGTGAGACAGGGAGATTATGGTCGGGTACAGGTTCAGGGCATATTTGTGCGTAGTTCTGCATTGGTACGTTCCAGTGAGACAGGGAGGTTATGGAGGGGTACAGGTTCAGGGCAAATTTGTGTGGAGTTCTGCATTGGTGCATTCCAGTAAGACAAGGAGGTTATGGGCGGGTACACTTTCAGGGCATATTTGTGTGGTGTTCTGCAATGGTACGTTCCAGTGAGACAGAAGGTTATGGAGGGGTACAGGTTCAGGGCATATTTGAGTGGAGTTCGGCATTGGTGCGTTCCAGTGAGACAGGGAAGTTATGGAGGGGTACAGGTTCAGGGCATATTTGTGTGGAGTTCTGCATTGGTACGTTCCAGTGAGACAGGGAGGTTATGGAGGGGTGCAGGTTCAGGGCATACTTGTGTGGAGTTCTGCATTGGTACGTTCCAGTGAGACAGGGAGGTTATGGAGGGGTACAGGTTCAGGGCAAATTTGTGTGGAGTTCTGCATTGGTGCGTTCCAGTGAGACAAGGAGGTTATTGGCGGGTACACGTTCAGGGCATATTTGTGTGGAATTCTGCATTGGTACGTTCCAGTGAGACAGGGAGGTTATGCACGGTACAGGATCAGGGCATATTTGAGTGGAGTTCTGCATTGGTACGTTCCAGTGAGACAGGGAGGTTATTGAGAAGTACAGGTTCAGGGCAAATTTGTGTGGAGTTCTGCATTGGTGCGTTCCAGTGAGACAAGGAGGTTATGGGCTGGTACACGTTCAGGGCATATTTGTGTGGAATTCTGCGTTGGTATGTTCCAGTGAGACAAGGATCTTATGGGCGGGTAAACGTTCAGGGCATATTTGTGTGGTGTTCTGCAATGGTACGTTCCAGTGCGACTGGGAGGTTATGGAGGGGTACAGGTTCAGGGCATATTTGAGTGTAGTTCTGCATTTGTACGTTGCAGTGAGTCAGGGAGGTTATGGAGGGTACAGGTTCAGGGCATATTTGTGTGGAGTTCTGCATTGGTACGTTCCAGTGAGACAGGGAGGTTATGGAGGGTACAGGTTCAGGGCATATTTGTGTGGAGTTCTGCAGTGTTACGTTCCAGTGAGACAGGGAGGTTATGGTCTGGTACAGGTTCAGGGCATATTTGTGCGTAGTTCCGCTTTGCTACGTTCCAGTGAGACAGGGAGGTTATGGAGGGTATCGGTTCAGGGCATATTTGTGTGGAGTTCTGAATTGGTACGTTCCAGTGAGACAGGGAGGTTATGGTCGGGTACAGGTTCAGGGCATATTTGTGTGGAGTTGCTGCATTGGTACTTTCCAGTGAGACAGGGAAGTTATGGAGGGGTACAGGTTCAGGGCATATTTGTGTGGAGTTCTGCATTGGTACGTTCCTGTGAGATAGGGAGGTTATGGAGGGGTACAGGTTCAGGGCATATTTGTGTGTAGTTCTGCATTGGTACGTTCCAGTGAGACAGGGAGGTTATGGAGGGTACAGGTTCAGGGCATATTTGTGTGGAGTTCTGCAGTGGTACATTCCAGTGAGACAGGGAGATTATGGTCGGGTACAGGTTCAGGGCATATTTGTGCGTAGTTCTGCATTGGTACGTTCCAGTGAGACAGGGAGGTTATGGAGGGGTACAGGTTCAGGGCAAATTTGTGTGGAGTTCTGCATTGGTGCGTTCCAGTAAGACAAGGACGTTATGGGCGGGTACACTTTCAGTGCATATTTGTGTGGTGTTCTGCAATGGTACGTTCCAGTGAGACAGAAGGTTATGGAGGGGTACAGGTTCAGGGCATATTTGAGTGGAGTTCGGCATTGGTGCGTTCCAGTGAGACAGGGAAGTTATGGAGGGGTACAGGTTCAGGGCATATTTGTGTGGAGTTCTGCATTGGTACGTTCCAGTGAGACAGGGAGGTTATGGAGGGGTACAGGTTCAGGGCATACTTGTGTGGAGTTCTGCATTGGTACATTCCAGTGAGACAGGGAGGTTATGGAGGTGTACAGGTTCAGGGCAAATTTGTGTGGAGTTCTGCATTGGTGCGTTCCAGTGAGACAAGGAGGTTATGGGCGGGTAACTTTCAGGGCATATTTGTGTGGTGTTCTGCAATGGTACGTTCCAGTGAGACAGAAGGTTATGGAGGGGTACAGGTTCAGGGCATATTTGAGTGGAGTTCGGCATTGGTGCGTTCCAGTGAGACAGGGAAGTTATGGAGGGGTACAGGTTCAGGGCATGTTTGTGTGGAGTTCTGCATTGGTACGTTCCAGTGAGACAGGGAGGTTATGGAGGGGTACAGGTTCAGGGCAAGTTTGTGTGGAGTTCTGCATTGGTGCGTTCCAGTGAGACAAGGAGGTTATGGGCGGGTACATGTTCAGGGTATATTTGTGTGGAATTCTGCATTGGTACGTTCCAGTGAGACAGGGAGGTTATGCACGGTACAGGATCAGGGCATATTTGAGTGGAGTTCTGCATTGGTACGTTCCAGTGAGACAGGGAGGTTATTGAGAAGTACAGGTTCAGGGCAAATTTGTGTGGAGTTCTGCATTGGTGCGTTCCAGTGAGACAAGGAGGTTATGGGCTGGTACACGTTCAGGGCATATTTGTGTGGAATTCTGCATTGGTACGTTCCAGTGAGACAGGGAGGTTATGGAGGCTACCGGTTCAGGGCATATTTGTGTGGAGTTCTGCATTGGTACGTTCCAGTGAGACAGGGAGGTTATGGAGGGTTACAGGTTCAGGGCATATTTGTGCGGAGTTCTGCATTGGTAATTTCCAGTGAGACAGGGAGGTTATGGTCGGGTACAGGATCAGGGCATATTTGAGTGGAGTTCGGCATTGGTGTGTTCCAGTGAGACAGGGAGGTTATGGAGGGGTACAGGTTCAGGGCATACTTGTGTGGAGTTCTGCAGTGGGACGTTCCAGTGAGACAGGGAAGTTATGGAGGGGTACAGGTTCAGGGCAAATTTGTGTGGAGTTCTGCATTGGTGCGTTCCAGTGAGACAAGGAGTTTATCGGCGGGTACACGTTCAGGGCATATTTGTGTGGAATTCTGCATTGGTACATTCCAGTGAGACAGGGAGGTTATGCACGGTACAGGATCAGGGCATATTTGAGTGGAGTTCTGCATTGGTGTGTTCCAGTGAGACTGGGAGGTTATGGAGGGGTACAGGTTCAGGGCATATTTGTGTGTAGTTCTGCATTGGTACGTTCCAGTGAGACAGGGAGGTTATGGAGGGTACAGGTTCAGGGCATATTTGTGTGGAGTTCTGCAGTGGTACTTTCCAGTGATACAGGGAGGTTATGGTCGGGTACAGGTTCAGGGCATATTTGTGTGGAGTTCTGCATTGGTACTTTCCAGTGAGACAGGGAGGTTATGGAGGGTTACAGGTTCAGGGCATATTTGTGTGGAGTGCTGCATTGGTACGTTCCAGTGAGACAGGGAGGTTATGGAGGGGTACAGGTTGAGGGCATATTTGTGTGTAGTTCTGCAGTGGTACGTTCCAGTGAGACAGGGAGGTTATGGTCGGGTACAGGTTCAGGGCAAATTTGTGTGGAGTTCTGCATTGGTGCATTCCAGTAAGACAAGGAGGTTATGGGCGGGTACACTTTCAGGGCATATTTGTGTGGTGTTCTGCAATGGTACGTTCCAGTGAGACAGAAGGTTATGGAGGGGTACAGGTTCAGGGCATATTTGAGTGGAGTTCGGCATTGGTGCGTTCCAGTGAGACAGGGAAGTTATGGAGGGGTACAGGTTCAGGGCATATTTGTGTGGAGTTCTGCATTGGTACGTTCCAGTGAGACAGGGAGGTTATGGAGGGGTGCAGGTTCAGGGCATACTTGTGTGGAGTTCTGCATTGGTACGTTCCAGTGAGACAGGGAGGTTATGGAGGGGTACAGGTTCAGGGCAAATTTGTGTGGAGTTCTGCATTGGTGCGTTCCAGTGAGACAAGGAGGTTATTGGCGGGTACACGTTCAGGGCATATTTGTGTGGAATTCTGCATTGGTACGTTCCAGTGAGACAGGGAGGTTATGCACGGTACAGGATCAGGGCATATTTGAGTGGAGTTCTGCATTGGTACGTTCCAGTGAGACAGGGAGGTTATTGAGAAGTACAGGTTCAGGGCAAATTTGTGTGGAGTTCTGCATTGGTGCGTTCCAGTGAGACAAGGAGGTTATGGGCTGGTACACGTTCAGGGCATATTTGTGTGGAATTCTGCGTTGGTATGTTCCAGTGAGACAAGGATCTTATGGGCGGGTAAACGTTCAGGGCATATTTGTGTGGTGTTCTGCAATGGTACGTTCCAGTGCGACTGGGAGGTTATGGAGGGGTACAGGTTCAGGGCATATTTGAGTGTAGTTCTGCATTTGTACGTTGCAGTGAGTCAGGGAGGTTATGGAGGGTACAGGTTCAGGGCATATTTGTGTGGAGTTCTGCATTGGTACGTTCCAGTGAGACAGGGAGGTTATGGAGGGTACAGGTTCAGGGCATATTTGTGTGGAGTTCTGCAGTGTTACGTTCCAGTGAGACAGGGAGGTTATGGTCTGGTACAGGTTCAGGGCATATTTGTGCGTAGTTCCGCTTTGCTACGTTCCAGTGAGACAGGGAGGTTATGGAGGGTATCGGTTCAGGGCATATTTGTGTGGAGTTCTGAATTGGTACGTTCCAGTGAGACAGGGAGGTTATGGTCGGGTACAGGTTCAGGGCATATTTGTGTGGAGTTGCTGCATTGGTACTTTCCAGTGAGACAGGGAAGTTATGGAGGGGTACAGGTTCAGGGCATATTTGTGTGGAGTTCTGCATTGGTACGTTCCTGTGAGATAGGGAGGTTATGGAGGGGTACAGGTTCAGGGCATATTTGTGTGTAGTTCTGCATTGGTACGTTCCAGTGAGACAGGGAGGTTATGGAGGGTACAGGTTCAGGGCATATTTGTGTGGAGTTCTGCAGTGGTACATTCCAGTGAGACAGGGAGATTATGGTCGGGTACAGGTTCAGGGCATATTTGTGCGTAGTTCTGCATTGGTACGTTCCAGTGAGACAGGGAGGTTATGGAGGGGTACAGGTTCAGGGCAAATTTGTGTGGAGTTCTGCATTGGTGCGTTCCAGTAAGACAAGGACGTTATGGGCGGGTACACTTTCAGTGCATATTTGTGTGGTGTTCTGCAATGGTACGTTCCAGTGAGACAGAAGGTTATGGAGGGGTACAGGTTCAGGGCATATTTGAGTGGAGTTCGGCATTGGTGCGTTCCAGTGAGACAGGGAAGTTATGGAGGGGTACAGGTTCAGGGCATATTTGTGTGGAGTTCTGCATTGGTACGTTCCAGTGAGACAGGGAGGTTATGCACGGTACAGGATCAGGGCATATTTGAGTGGAGTTCTGCATTGGTACGTTCCAGTGAGACAGGGAGGTTATTGAGAAGTACAGGTTCAGGGCAAATTTGTGTGGAGTTCTGCATTGGTGCGTTCCAGTGAGACAAGGAGGTTATGGGCTGGTACACGTTCAGGGCATATTTGTGTGGAATTCTGCATTGGTACGTTCCAGTGAGACAGGGAGGTTATGGAGTGTACCGGTTCAGGGCATATTTGTGTGGAGTTCTGCATTGGTACGTTCCAGTGAGATAGGGAGGTTATGGAGGGGTACAGGTTCAGGGCATATTTGTGTGTAGTTCTGCATTGGTACGTTCCAGTGAGACAGGGAGGTTATGGAGAGTACAGGTTCAGGGCATATTTGTGTGGAGTTCTGCAGTGGTACATTCCAGTGAGACAGGGAGGTTATGGAGGGGTACAGGTTCAGGGCAAATTTGTGTGGAGTTCTGCATTGGTGCATTCCAGTAAGACAAGGAGGTTATGGGCGGGTACACTTTCAGGGCATATTTGTGTGGTGTTCTGCAATGGTACGTTCCAGTGAGACAGAAGGTTATGGAGGGGTACAGGTTCAGGGCATATTTGAGTGGAGTTCGGCATTGGTGCGTTCCAGTGAGACAGGGAAGTTATGGAGGGGTACAGGTTCAGGGCATATTTGTGTGGAGTTCTGCATTGGTACGTTCCAGTGAGACAGGGAGGTTATGGAGGGGTGCAGGTTCAGGGCATACTTGTGTGGAGTTCTGCATTGGTACGTTCCAGTGAGACAGGGAGGTTATGGAGGGGTACAGGTTCAGGGCAAATTTGTGTGGAGTTCTGCATTGGTGCGTTCCAGTGAGACAAGGAGGTTATTGGCGGGTACACGTTCAGGGCATATTTGTGTGGAATTCTGCATTGGTACGTTCCAGTGAGACAGGGAGGTTATGCACGGTACAGGATCAGGGCATATTTGAGTGGAGTTCTGCATTGGTACGTTCCAGTGAGACAGGGAGGTTATTGAGAAGTACTGGTTCAGGGCAAATTTGTGTGGAGTTCTGCATTGGTGCGTTCCAGTGAGACAAGGAGGTTATGGGCTGGTACACGTTCAGGGCATATTTGTGTGGAATTCTGCATTGGTACGTTCCAGTGAGACAGGGAGGTTATGGAGGGTACCGGTTCAGGGCATATTTGTGTGGAGTTCTGCATTGGTACGTTCCAGTGAGACAGGGAGGTTATGCACGGTACAGGATCAGGGCATATTTGAGTGGAGTTCGGCATTGGTGCGTTCCAGTGAGACAGGGTGGTTATGGAGGGTACAGGTTCAGGGCATATTTGTGTGGAGTTCTGCGTTGGTACGTTCCAGTGAGACAAGGAGATTATGGGCGGGTACACATTCAGGGCATATTTGTGTGGTGTTCTGCAATGGTACGTTCCAGTGAGACAGGGAGGTTATGGAGGGTACCGGTTCAGGGCATATTTGTGTGGAGTTCTGCATTGGTACGTTCCAGTGAGACAGGGAGGTTATTGAGGGGTACAGGTTCAGGGCAAATTTGTGTGGAGTTCTGCATTGGTGCGTTCCAGTGAGACAGGGAGGTTATGGGCGGGTACACTTTCAGGGCATATTTGTGTGGAATTCTGCATTGGTACGTTCCAGTGAGACAGGGAGGTTATGCACGGTACAGGATCAGGGCATATTTGTGTGGAGTTCTGCATTGGTACGTTCCAGTGAGACAGGGTGTTTATGGAGGGGTACAGGTTCAGGGCATATTTGAGTGTAGTTTTGCATTTGTACGTTCCAGTGAGTCAGGGAGGTTATGGAGTGTACAGGTTCAGGGCACATTTGTCTGGAGTTCTGCATTGGTACGTTCCAGTGAGACAGGGAGGTTACGGAGGGTACAGGCTCAGGGCATATTTGTGTGCAGTTCTGCAGTGGTACGTTCCAGTGAGACAGGGAAGTTATGGTCGGGTACAGGTTCAGGGCATATTTGTGTGGAGTTCTGCATTGGTACTTCCAGTGAGACAGGGATGTTATGGAGGGGTACAGGTTCAGGGCATATTTGTGTGGAGTTCTGCATTGGTACGTTCCAGTGAGATAGGGAGGTTATGGAGGGGTACAGGTTCAGGGCATATTTGTGTGTAGTTCTGCATTGGTACGTTCCAGTGAGACAGGGAGGTTATGGAGAGTACAGGTTCAGGGCATATTTGTGTGGAGTTCTGCAGTGGTACATTCCAGTGAGACATGGAGATTATGGTCGGGTACAGGTTCAGGGCATATTTGTGCGTAGTTCTGCATTGGTACGTTCCAGTGAGACAGGGAGGTTATGGAGGGGTACAGGTTCAGGGCAAATTTGTGTGGAGTTCTGCATTGGTGCATTCCAGTAAGACAAGGAGGTTATGGGCGGGTACACTTTCAGGGCATATTTGTGTGGTGTTCTGCAATGGTACGTTCCAGTGAGACAGAAGGTTATGGAGGGGTACAGGTTCAGGGCATATTTGAGTGGAGTTCGGCATTGGTGCGTTCCAGTGAGACAGGGAAGTTATGGAGGGGTACAGGTTCAGGGCATATTTGTGTGGAGTTCTGCATTGGTACGTTCCAGTGAGACAGGGAGGTTATGGAGGGGTGCAGGTTCAGGGCATACTTGTGTGGAGTTCTGCATTGGTACGTTCCAGTGAGACAGGGAGGTTATGGAGGGGTACAGGTTCAGGGCAAATTTGTGTGGAGTTCTGCATTGGTGCGTTCCAGTGAGACAAGGAGGTTATTGGCGGGTACACGTTCAGGGCATATTTGTGTGGAATTCTGCATTGGTACGTTCCAGTGAGACAGGGAGGTTATGCACGGTACAGGATCTGGGCATATTTGAGTGGAATTCTGCATTGGTATGTTCCAGTGAGACAGGGAGGTTATTGAGGGGTACAGGTTCAGGGCAAATTTGTGTGGAGTTCTGCATTGGTGCGTTCCAGTGAGACAGGGAGGTTATGGGCGGGTACACTTTCAGGGCATATTTGTGTGGAATTCTGCATTGGTACGTTCCAGTGAGACAGGGAGGTTATGGAGGGTACCGGTTCAGGGCATATTTGTGTGGAGTTCTGCATTGGTACGTTCCAGTGAGACAGGGTGTTTATGGAGGGTTACAGGTTCAGGGCATATTTGTGTGTTGTTCTGCAATGGTACGTTCCAGTGAGACAGGGAGGTTATGCACGGTACAGGATCAGGGCATATTTGAGTGGAGTTCGGCATTGGTGCGTTCCAGTGAGACAGGGTGGTTATGGAGGGTACAGGTTCAGGGCATATTTATGTGGAGTTCTGCGTTGGTACGTTCCAGTGAGACAAGGAGCTTATGGGCGGGTACACATTCAGGGCATATTTGTGTGGTGTTCTGCAATGGTACGTTCCAGTGAGACTGGGAGGTTATGGAGGGGTACAGTTTCAGGGCATATTTGAGTGTAGTTCTGCATTTGTACGTTCCAGTGAGTCAGGGAGGTTATGGAGTGTACAGGTTCAGGGCACATTTGTCTGGAGTTCTGCATTGGTACGTTCCAGTGAGACAGGGAGGTTACGGAGGGTACAGGTTCAGGGCATATTTGTGTGCAGTTCTGCAGTGGTACTTCCAGTGAGACAGGGATGTTATGGAGGGGTACAGGTTCAGGGCATATTTGTGTGGAGTTCTGCATTGGTACGTTCCAGTGAGACAGGGAGGTTATGGAGGGGTGCAGGTTCAGGGCATACTTGTGTGGAGTTCTGCATTGGTACGTTCCAGTGAGACAGGGAGGTTATGGAGGGGTACAGGTTCAGGGCAAATTTGTGTGGAGTTCTGCATTGGTGCGTTCCAGTGAGACAAGGAGGTTATTGGCGGGTACACGTTCAGGGCATATTTGTGTGGAATTCTGCATTGGTACGTTCCAGTGAGACAGGGAGGTTATGCACGGTACAGGATCAGGGCATATTTGAGTGGAGTTCTGCATTGGTACGTTCCAGTGAGACAGGGAGGTTATTGAGAAGTACAGGTTCAGGGCAAATTTGTGTGGAGTTCTGCATTGGTGCGTTCCAGTGAGACAAGGAGGTTATGGGCTGGTACACGTTCAGGGCATATTTGTGTGGAATTCTGCATTGGTACGTTCCAGTGAGACAGGGAGGTTATGGAGGGTACCGGTTCAGGGCATATTTGTGTGGAGTTCTGCATTGGTACGTTCCAGTGAGACAGGGAGGTTATGCACGGTACAGGATCAGGGCATATTTGAGTGGAGTTCGGCATTGGTGCGTTCCAGTGAGACAGGGTGGTTATGGAGGGTACAGGTTCAGGGCATATTTGTGTGGAGTTCTGCGTTGGTACGTTCCAGTGAGACAAGGAGATTATGGGCGGGTACACATTCAGGGCATATTTGTGTGGTGTTCTGCAATGGTATGTTCCAGTGAGACAGGGAGGTTATGGAGGGTACCGGTTCAGGGCATATTTGTGTGGAGTTCTGCATTGGTACGTTCCAGTGAGACAGGGTGTTTATGGAGGGTTACAGGTTCAGGGCATATTTGTGTGGAGTTCTGCATTGGTACGTTCCAGTGAGACAGGGAGGTTATGCACGGTACAGGATCAGGGTATATTTGAGTGGAGTTCGGCATTGTTGCGTTCCAGTGAGACAGGGAGGTTATGGAGGGTACCGGTTCAGGGCATATTTGTGTGGAGTTCTGCATTGGTACGTTCCAGTGAGACAGGGTGTTTATGGAGGGTTA
Source organism: Hemitrygon akajei (assembly GCF_048418815.1). NCBI lineage: Eukaryota > Metazoa > Chordata > Chondrichthyes > Myliobatiformes > Dasyatidae > Hemitrygon > Hemitrygon akajei. The sequence continues at coordinate 1,310,215 of NW_027331980.1, read as the reverse complement.
CAGGTTCAGGGCATATTTGTGTGGAGTTCTGCATTGGTACGTTCCAGTGAGACAGTGAGGTTATGGAGGGGTACAGGTTCAGGGCATATTTGTGTGTTGTTCTGCAATGGTACGTTCCAGTGAGACAGGGAGGTTATGCACGGTACAGGATCAGGGCATATTTGTGTGGAGTTCTGCGTTGGTACGTTCCAGTGAGACAAGGAGCTTATGGGCGGGTACACATTCAGGGCATATTTGTGTGGTGTTCTGCATTGGTACGTTCCAGTGAGACAGTGAGGTTATGGAGGGGTACAGGTTCAGGGCATATTTGTGTGTTGTTCTGCAATGGTACGTTCCAGTGAGACAGGGAGGTTATGCATGGTACAGGATCAGGGCATATTTGTGTGGAGTTCTGCGTTGGTACGTTCCAGTGAGACAAGGAGCTTATGGGCGGGTACACATTCAGGGCATATTTGTGTGGTGTTCTGCAATGGTACGTTCCAGTGAGACTGGGAGGTTATGGAGGGGTACAGGTTCAGGGCATATTTGAGTGTAGTTCTGCATTTGTACGTTCCAGTGAGTCAGGGAGGTTATGGAGTGTACAGGTTCAGGGCACATTTGTCTGGAGTTCTGTATTGCTACGTTCCAGTGAGACAGTGAGGTTATGGAGGGGTACAGGTTCAGGGCATATTTGTGTGTTGTTCTGCAATGGTACGTTCCAGTGAGACAGGGAGGTTATGCACGGTACAGGATCAGGGCATATTTGTGTGGAGTTCTGCGTTGGTACGTTCCAGTGAGACAAGGAGCTTATGGGCGGGTACACATTCAGGGCATATTTGTGTGGTGTTCTGCAATGGTTCGTTCCAGTGAGACTGGGAGTTATGGAGGGGTACAGGTTCAGGGCATATTTGAGTGTAGTTCTGCATTTGTACGTTCCAGTGAGTCAGGGAGGTTATGGAGTGTACAGGTTCAGGGCACATTTGTCTGGAGTTCTGCATTGCTACGTTCCAGTGAGACAGGGAGGTTACGGAGGGTACAGGTTCAGGGCATATTTGTGTGCAGTTCTGCAGTGGTACGTTCCAGTGAGACAGGGAGGTTATGGTCGGGTACAGGTTCAGGGCATATTTGTGTGGTGTTCTGCAATGGTACGTTCCAGTGATACAGGGAGATTATGCACGGTACAGGATCAGGGCATATTTGAGTGGAGTTCGGCATTGGTGCGTTCCAGTGAGACAGGGAGGTTATGGAGGGGTACAGGTTCAGGGCATACTTGTGTGGAGTTCTGCATTGCTACGTTCCAGTGAGACAGGGAGGTTATGCACTGTACAGGATCAGGGCATATTTGAGTGGAATTCTGCATTGGTACATTCCAGTGAGACAGGGAGGTTATGGAGGGTACCGGTTCAGGGAATATTTGTGTGGAGTTCTGCATTGGTACGTTCCAGTGAGACAGTGTGTTTATGGAGGGTTACAGGTTCAGGGCATATTTGTGTGTTGTTCTGCAATGGTACGTTCCAGTGAGACAGGGAGGTTATGCACGGTACAGGATCAGGGCATATTTGAGTGGAGTTCGGCATTGGTGCGTTCCAGTGAGACAGGCTGGTTATGGAGGGTACACATTCAGGGCATATTTGTGTGGTGTTCTGCAATGGTACGTTCCAGTGAGACTGGGAGGTTATGGAGGGGTACAGGTTCAGGGCATATTTGAGTGTAGTTCTGCATTTGTACGTTCCAGTGAGTCAGGGAGGTTATGGAGTGTACAGGTTCAGGGCACATTTGTCTGGAGTTCTGCATTGGTACGTTCCAGTGAGACAGGGAGGTTACGGAGGGTACAGGTTCAGGGCATATTTGTGTGCAGTTCTGCAGTGGAACGTTCCAGTGAGACAGGGAGGTTATGGTCGGGTACAGGTTCAGGGCATATTTGTGTGGAGTTCTGCATTGGTACTTTCCAGTGAGACAGGGATGTTATGGAGGGGTACAGGTTCAGGGCATATTTGTGTGGAGTTCTGCATTGGTACGTTCCAGTGAGATAGGGAGGTTATGGAGGGGTACAGGTTCAGGGCATATTTGTGTGTAGTTCTGCATTGGTACGTTCCAGTGAGACAGGGAGGTTATGGAGAGTACAGGTTAAGGGCATATTTGTGTGGAGTTCTGCAGTGGTACATTCCAGTGAGACAGGGAGATTATGGTCGGGTACAGGTTCAGGGCATATTTGTGCGTAGTTCTGCATTGGTACGTTCCAGTGAGACAGGGAGGTTATGGAGGGGTACAGTTTCAGGGCAAATTTGTGTGGAGTTCTGCATTGGTGCATTCCAGTAAGACAAGGAGGTTATGGGCGGGTACACTTTCAGGGCATATTTGTGTGTTGTTCTGCAATGGTACGTTCCAGTGAGACAGAAGGTTATGGAGGGGTACAGTTTCAGGGCATATTTGAGTGGAGTTCTGCAGTGGTACGTTCCAGTGAGACAGGGAGGTTATGGTCGGGTACAGGTTCAGGGCATATTTGTGTGGTGTTCTGCAATGGTACGTTCCAGTGATACAGGGAGATTATGCACGGTACAGGATCAGGGCATATTTGAGTGGAGTTCGGCATTGGTGCGTTCCAGTGAGACAGGGAGGTTATGGAGGGGTACAGGTTCAGGGCATACTTGTGTGGAGTTCTGCATTGCTACGTTCCAGTGAGACAGGGAGTATATGCACGGTACAGGATCTGGGCATATTTGAGTGGAATTCTGCATTGGTACGTTCCAGTGAGACAGGGAGTTTATTGAGGGGTACAGGTTCAGGGCAAATTTGTGTGGAGTTCTGCATTGGTGCGTTCCAGTGAGACAGGGAGGTTATGGGCGGGTACACTTTCAGGGCATATTTGTGTGGAATTCTGCATTGGTACGTTCCAGTGAGACAGGGAGGTTATGGAGGGTACCGGTTCTGGGAATATTTGTGTGGAGTTCTGCATTGGTACGTTCCAGTGAGACAGTGTGTTTATGGAGGGTTACAGGTTCAGGGCATATTTGTGTGTTGTTCTGCAATGGTACGTTCCAGTGAGACAGGGAGGTTATGGAGGGTTGCAGGTTCAGGGCATACTTGTGTGGAGTTCTGCATTGGTACGTTCCAGTGAGACAGGGAGGTTATGGAGGGGTACAGGTTCAGGGCAAATTTGTGTGGAGTTCTGCATTGGTGCGTTCCAGTGAGACAAGGAGGTTATTGGCGGGTACACGTTCAGGGCATATTTGTGTGGAATTCTGCATTGGTACGTTCCAGTGAGACAGGGAGGTTATGCACGGTACAGGATCTGGGCATATTTGAGTGGAATTCTGCATTGGTATGTTCCAGTGAGACAGGGAGGTTATTGAGGGGTACAGGTTCAGGGCAAATTTGTGTGGAGTTCTGCATTGGTGCGTTCCAGTGAGACAGGGAGTTTATGGGCGGGTACACTTTCAGTTCATATTTGTGTGGAATTCTGCATTGGTACGTTCCAGTGAGACAGGGAGGTTATGGAGGGTACCGGTTCAGGGCATATTTGTGTGGAGTTCTGCATTGGTACGTTCCAGTGAGACAGGGTGTTTATGGAGGGTTACAGGTTCAGGGCATATTTGTGTGTTGTTCTGCAATGGTACGTTCCAGTGAGACAGGGAGGTTATGCACGGTACAGGATCAGGGCATATTTGAGTGGAGTTCGGCATTGGTGCGTTCCAGTGAGACAGGGTGGTTATGGAGGGTACAGGTTCAGGGCATATTTATGTGGAATTCTGCGTTGGTACGTTCCAGTGAGACAAGGAGCTTATGGGCGGGTACACATTCAGGGCATATTTGTGTGGTGTTCTGCAATGGTACGTTCCAGTGAGACTGGGAGGTTATGGAGGGGTACAGGTTCAGGGCATATTTGAGTGTAGTTCTGCATTTGTACGTTCCAGTGAGTCAGGGAGGTTATGGAGTGTACAGGTTCAGGGCACATTTGTCTGGAGTTCTGCATTGGTACGTTCCAGTGAGACAGGGAGGTTACGGAGGGTACAGGTTCAGGGCATATTTGTGTGCAGTTCTGCAGTGGTACTTTCCAGTGAGACAGGGAGGTTATGGTCGGGTACAGGTTCAGGGCATATTTGTGTGGAATTCTGCATTGGTACTTCCAGTGAGACAGGGATGTTATGGAGGGGTACAGGTTCAGGGCATATTTGTGTGGAGTTCTGCATTGGTACGTTCCAGTGAGATAGGGAGGTTATGGAGGGGTACAGGTTCAGGGCATATTTGTGTGTAGTTCTGCATTGGTACGTTCCAGTGAGACAGGGAGGTTATGGAGGGGTACAGGTTCAGGGCAAATTTGTGTGGAGTTCTGCATTGGTGCATTCCAGTAAGACAAGGAGGTTATGGGCGGGTACACTTTCAGGGCATATTTGTGTGGTGTTCTGCAATGGTACGTTCCAGTGAGACAGAAGGTTATGGAGGGGTACAGGGTCAGGGCATATTTGAGTGGAGTTCGGCATTGGTGCGTCCAGTGAGACAGGGAAGTTATGGAGGGGTACAGGTTCAGGGCATATTTGTGTGGAGTTCTGCATTGGTACGTTCCAGTGAGACAGGGAGGTTATGGAGGGGTGCAGGTTCAGGGCATACTTGTGTGGAGTTCTGCATTGGTACGTTCCAGTGAGACAGGGAGGTTATGGAGGGGTACAGGTTCAGGGCAAATTTGTGTGGAGTTCTGCATTGGTGCGTTCCAGTGAGACAAGGAGGTTATTGGCGGGTACACGTTCAGGGCATATTTGTGTGGAATTCTGCATTGGTACGTTCCAGTGAGACAGGGAGGTTATGCACGGTACAGGATCAGGGCATATTTGAGTGGAGTTCTGCATTGGTACGTTCCAGTGAGACAGGGAGGTTATTGAGAAGTACAGGTTCAGGGCAAATTTGTGTGGAGTTCTGCATTGGTGCGTTCCAGTGAGACAAGGAGGTTATGGGCTGGTACACGTTCAGGGCATATTTGTGTGGAATTCTGCATTGGTACGTTCCAGTGAGACAGGGAGGTTATGGAGGGTACCGGTTCAGGGCATATTTGTGTGGAGTTCTGCATTGGTACGTTCCAGTGAGACAGGGAGGTTATGCACGGTACAGGATCAGGGCATATTTGAGTGTAGTTCGGCATTGGTGCGTTCCAGTGAGACAGGGTGGTTATGGAGGGTACAGGTTCAGGGCATATTTGTGTGGAGTTCTGCGTTGGTACGTTCCAGTGAGACAAGGAGATTATGGGCGGGTACACATTCAGGGCATATTTGTGTGGTGTTCTGCAATGGTACGTTCCAGTGAGACAGGGAGGTTATGGAGGGTACCGGTTCAGGGCATATTTGTGTGGAGTTCTGCATTGGTAAGTTCCAGTGAGACAGGGTGTTTATGGAGGGTTACAGGTTCAGGGCATATTTGTGTGGAGTTCTGCATTGGTACGTTCCAGTGAGACCGGGAGGTTATGCACGGTACAGGATCAGGGCATATTTGAGTGGAGTTCGGCATTGGTGCGTTCCAGTGAGACAGGGAGGTTATGGAGGGTACCGGTTCAGGGCATATTTGTGTGGAGTTCTGCATTGGTACGTTCCAGTGAGACAGGGTGTTTATGGAGGGTTACAGGTTCAGGGCATATTTGTGTGGAGTTCTGCATTGGTACGTTCCAGTGAGACAGTGAGGTTATGGAGGGGTACAGGTTCAGGGCATATTTGTGTGTTGTTCTGCAATGGTACGTTCCAGTGAGACAGGGAGGTTATGCACGGTACAGGATCAGGGCATATTTGTGTGGAGTTCTGCTTTGGTACGTTCCAGTGAGACAAGGAGCTTATGGGCGGGTACACATTCAGGGCATATTTGTGTGGTGTTCTGCAATGGTACGTTCCAGTGAGACAGGGAGGTTATGGAGGGTACCGGTTCAGGGCATATTTGTGTGGAGTTCTGCATTGGTACGTTCCAGTGAGACAGGGTGTTTATGGAGGGTTACAGGTTCAGGGCATATTTGTGTGGTGTTCTGCAATGGTACGTTCCAGTGAGACTGGGAGGTTATGGAGGGGTACAGGTTCAGGGCATATTTGAGTGTAGTTCTGCATTTGTACGTTCCAGTGAGTCAGGGAGGTTATGGAGTGTACAGGTTCAGGGCACATTTGTCTGGAGTTCTGTATTGCTACGTTCCAGTGAGACAGTGAGGTTATGGAGGGGTACAGGTTCAGGGCATATTTGTGTGTTGTTCTGCAATGGTACGTTCCAGTGAGACAGGGAGGTTATGCACGGTACAGGATCAGGGCATATTTGTGTGGAGTTCTGCGTTGGTACGTTCCAGTGAGACAAGGAGCTTATGGGCGGGTACACATTCAGGGCATATTTGTGTGGTGTTCTGCAATGGTTCGTTCCAGTGAGACTGGGAGGTTATGGAGGGGTACAGGTTCAGGGCATATTTGAGTGTAGTTCTGCATTTGTACGTTCCAGTGAGTCAGGGAGGTTATGGAGTGTACAGGTTCAGGGCACATTTGTCTGGAGTTCTGCATTGCTACGTTCCAGTGAGACAGGGAGGTTACGGAGGGTACAGGTTCAGGGCATATTTGTGTGCAGTTCTGCAGTGGTACGTTCCAGTGAGACAGGGAGGTTATGGTCGGGTACAGGTTCAGGGCATATTTGTGTGGTGTTCTGCAATGGTACGTTCCAGTGATACAGGGAGATTATGCACGGTACAGGATCAGGGCATATTTGAGTGGAGTTCGGCATTGGTGCGTTCCAGTGAGACAGGGAGGTTATGGAGGGGTACAGTTTCAGGGCATACTTGTGTGGAGTTCTGCATTGCTACGTTCCAGTGAGACAGGGAGGTTATGCACTGTACAGGATCAGGGCATATTTGAGTGGAATTCTGCATTGGTACTTTCCAGTGAGACAGGGAGGTTATTGAGGGGTACAGGTTCAGGGCAAATTTGTGTGGAGTTCGCATTGGTGCGTTCCAGTGAGACAGGGAGGTTATGGGCGGGTACACTTTCAGGGCATATTTGTGTGGAATTCTGCATTGGTACGTTCCAGTGAGACAGGGAGGTTATGGAGGGTACCGGTTCAGGGAATATTTGTGTGGAGTTCTGCATTGGTACGTTCCAGTGAGACAGTGTGTTTATTGAGGGTTACAGGTTCAGGGCATATTTGTGTGTTGTTCTGCAATGGTACGTTCCAGTGAGACAGGGAGGTTATGCACGGTACAGGATCAGGGCATATTTGAGTGGAGTTCGGCATTGGTGCGTTCCAGTGAGACAGGGTGGTTACGGAGGGTACAGGTTCAGGGCATATTTGTGTGGAGTTCTGCGTTGGTACGTTCCAGTGAGACAAGGAGCTTATGGGCGGGTACACATTCAGGGCATATTTGTGTGGTGTTCTGCAATGGTACGTTCCAGTGAGACTGGGAGGTTATGGAGGGGTACAGGTTCAGGGCATATTTGAGTGTAGTTCTGCATTTGTACGTTCCAGTGAGTCAGGGAGGTTATGGAGTGTACAGGTTCAGGGCACATTTGTCTGGAGTTCTGCATTGGTACGTTACCAGTGAGACAGGGAGGTTACGGAGGGTACAGGTTCAGGGCATATTTGTGTGCAGTTCTGCAGTGGAACGTTCCAGTGAGACAGGGAGGTTATGGTCGGGTACAGGTTCAGGGCATATTTGTGTGGAGTTCTGCATTGGTACTTTCCAGTGAGACAGGGATGTTATGGAGGGGTACAGGTTCAGGGCATATTTGTGTGGAGTTCTGCATTGGTACGTTCCAGTGAGATAGGGAGGTTATGGAGGGGTACAGGTTCAGGGCATATTTGTGTGTAGTTCTGCATTGGTACGTTCCAGTGAGACAGGGAGGTTATGGAGAGTACAGGTTAAGGGCATATTTGTGTGGAGTTCTGCAGTGGTACATTCCAGTGAGACAGGGAGATTATGGTCGGGTACAGGTTCAGGGCATATTTGTGCGTAGTTCTGCATTGGTACGTTCCAGTGAGACAGGGAGGTTATGGAGGGGTACAGTTTCAGGGCAAATTTGTGTGGAGTTCTGCATTGGTGCATTCCAGTAAGACAAGGAGGTTATGGGCGGGTACACTTTCAGGGCATATTTGTGTGGTGTTCTGCAATGGTACGTTCCAGTGAGACAGAAGGTTATGGAGGGGTACAGGTTCAGGGCATATTTGTGTGGAGTTCTGCATTGGTACGTTCCAGTGAGACAGGGTGTTTATGGAGGGTTACAGGTTCAGGGCATATTTGTGTGGAGTTCTGCATTGGTACGTTCCAGTGAGACAGGGAGGTTATGCACGGTACAGGATCAGGGCATATTTGAGTGGAGTTCGGCATTGGTGCGTTCCAGTGAGACAGGGAGGTTATGGAGGGTACCGGTTCAGGGCATATTTGTGTGGAGTTCTGCATTGGTACGTTCCAGTGAGACAGGGTGTTTATGGAGGGTTACAGGTTCAGGGCATATTTGTGTGGAGTTCTGCATTGGTACGTTCCAGTGAGACAGTGAGGTTATGGAGGGGTACAGGTTCAGGGCATATTTGTGTGTTGTTCTGCAATGGTACGTTCCAGTGAGACAGGGAGTTTATGCACGGTACAGGATCAGGGCATATTTGTGTGGAGTTCTGCGTTGGTACGTTCCAGTGAGACAAGGAGCTTATGGGCGGGTACACATTCAGGGCATATTTGTGTGGTGTTCTGCATTGGTACGTTCCAGTGAGACAGTGAGGTTATGGAGGGGTACAGGTTCAGGGCATATTTGTGTGTTGTTCTGCAATGGTACGTTCCAGTGAGACAGGGAGGTTATGGAGGGGTACAGGTTCAGGGCCTATTTGAGTGTAGTTCTGCATTTGTACGTTCCAGTGAGTCAGGGAGGTTATGGAGTGTACAGGTTCAGGGCACATTTGTCTGGAGTTCTGTATTGCTGCGTTCCAGTGAGACAGTGAGGTTATGGAGGGGTACAGGTTCAGGGCATATTTGTGTGTTGTTCTGCAATGGTACGTTCCAGTGAGACAGGGAGGTTATGCACGGTACAGGATCAGGGCATATTTGTGTGGAGTTCTGCGTTGGTACGTTCCAGTGAGACAAGGAGCTTATGGGCGGGTACACATTCAGGGCATATTTGTGTGGTGTTCTGCAATGGTTCGTTCCAGTGAGACTGGGAGGTTATGGAGGGGTACAGGTTCAGGGCATATTTGAGTGTAGTTCTGCATTTGTACGTTCCAGTGAGTCAGGGAGGTTATGGAGTGTACAGGTTCAGGGCACATTTGTCTGGAGTTCTGCATTGCTACGTTCCAGTGAGACAGGGAGGTTACGGAGGGTACAGGTTCAGGGCATATTTGTGTGCAGTTCTGCAGTGGTACGTTCCAGTGAGACAGGGAGGTTATGGTCGTGTACAGGTTCAGGGCATATTTGTGTGGTGTTCTGCAATGGTACGTTCCAGTGATACAGGGAGATTATGCACGGTACAGGATCAGGGCATATTTGAGTGGAGTTCGGCATTGGTGCGTTCCAGTGAGACAGGGAGGTTATGGAGGGGTACAGGTTCAGGGCATACTTGTGTGGAGTTCTGCATTGCTACGTTCCAGTGAGACAGGGAGGTTATGCACTGTACAGGATCAGGGCATATTTGAGTGGAATTCTGCATTGGTACTTTCCAGTGAGACAGGGAGGTTATTGAGGGGTACAGGTTCAGGGCATATTTGTGTGGAATTCTGCATTGGTACGTTCCAGTGAGACAGGGAGGTTATGGAGGGTACCGGTTCAGGGAATATTTGTGTGGAGTTCTGCATTGGTACGTTCCAGTGAGACAGTGTGTTTATGGAGGGTTACAGGTTCAGGGCATATTTGTGTGTTGTTCTGCAATGGTACGTTCCAGTGAGACAGGGAGGTTATGCACGGTACAGGATCAGGGCATATTTGAGTGGAGTTCGGCATTGGTGCGTTCCAGTGAGACAGGGTGGTTATGGAGGGTACAGGTTCAGGGCATATTTGTGTGGAGTTCTGCGTTGGTACGTTCCAGTGAGACAAGGAGCTTATGGGCGGGTACACATTCAGGGCATATTTGTGTGGTGTTCTGCAATGGTACGTTCCAGTGAGACTGGGAGGTTATGGAGGGGTACAGGTTCAGGGCATATTTGAGTGTAGTTCTGCATTTGTACGTTCCAGTGAGTCAGGGAGGTTATGGAGTGTACAGGTTCAGGGCACATTTGTCTGGAGTTCTGCATTGGTACGTTCCAGTGAGACAGGGAGGTTACGGAGGGTACAGGTTCAGGGCATATTTGTGTGCAGTTCTGCAGTGGAACGTTCCAGTGAGACAGGGAGGTTATGGTCGGGTACAGGTTCAGGGCATATTTGTGTGGAGTTCTGCATTGGTACTTTCCAGTGAGACAGGGATGTTATGGAGGGGTACAGGTTCAGGGCATATTTGTGTGGAGTTCTGCATTGGTACGTTCCAGTGAGATAGGGAGGTTATGGAGGGGTACAGGTTCAGGGCATATTTGTGTGTAGTTCTGCATTGGTACGTTCCAGTGAGACAGGGAGGTTATGGAGAGTACAGGTTAAGGGCATATTTGTGTGGAGTTCTGCAGTGGTACATTCCAGTGAGACAGGGAGATTATGGTCGGGTACAGGTTCAGGGCATATTTGTGCGTAGTTCTGCATTGGTACGTTCCAGTGAGACAGGGAGGTTATGGAGGGGTACAGTTTCAGGGCAAATTTGTGTGGAGTTCTGCATTGGTGCATTCCAGTAAGACAAGGAGGTTATGGGCGGGTACACTTTCAGGGCATATTTGTGTGGTGTTCTGCAATGGTACGTTCCAGTGAGACAGAAGGTTATGGAGGGGTACAGGTTCAGGGCATATTTGAGTGGAGTTCTGCAGTGGTACGTTCCAGTGAGACAGGGAGGCTATGGTCGGGTACAGGTTCAGGGCATATTTGTGTGGTGTTCTGCAATGGTACGTTCCAGTGATACAGGGAGATTATGCACGGTACAGGATCAGGGCATATTTGAGTGGAGTTCGGCATTTGTACGTTCCAGTGAGTCAGGGAGTTTATGGAGTGTACAGGTTCAGGGCACATTTGTCTGGAGTTCTGCATTGCTACGTTCCAGTGAGACAGGGAGGTTACGGAGGGTACAGGTTCAGGGCATATTTGTGTGCAGTTCTGCAGTGGTACGTTCCAGTGAGACAGGGAGGTTATGGTCGTGTACAGGTTCAGGGCATATTTGTGTGGTGTTCTGCAATGGTACGTTCCAGTGATACAGGGAGATTATGCACGGTACAGGATCAGGGCATATTTGAGTGGAGTTCGGCATTGGTGCGTTCCAGTGAGACAGGGAGGTTATGGAGGGGTACAGGTTCAGGGCATACTTGTGTGGAGTTCTGCATTGCTACGTTCCAGTGAGACAGGGAGGTTATGCACTGTACAGGATCAGGGCATATTTGAGTGGAATTCTGCATTGGTACTTTCCAGTGAGACAGGGAGGTTATTGAGGGGTACAGGTTCAGGGCATATTTGTGTGGAATTCTGCATTGGTACGTTCCAGTGAGACAGGGAGGTTATGGAGGGTACCGGTTCAGGGAATATTTGTGTGGAGTTCTGCATTGGTACGTTCCAGTGAGACAGTGTGTTTATGGAGGGTTACAGGTTCAGGGCATATTTGTGTGTTGTTCTGCAATGGTACGTTCCAGTGAGACAGGGAGGTTATGCACGGTACAGGATCAGGGCATATTTGAGTGGAGTTCGGCATTGGTGCGTTCCAGTGAGACAGGGTGGTTATGGAGGGTACAGGTTCAGGGCATATTTGTGTGGAGTTCTGCGTTGGTACGTTCCAGTGAGACAAGGAGCTTATGGGCGGGTACACATTCAGGGCATATTTGTGTGGTGTTCTGCAATGGTACGTTCCAGTGAGACTGGGAGGTTATGGAGGGGTACAGGTTCAGGGCATATTTGAGTGTAGTTCTGCATTTGTACGTTCCAGTGAGTCAGGGAGGTTATGGAGTGTACAGGTTCAGGGCACATTTGTCTGGAGTTCTGCATTGGTACGTTCCAGTGAGACAGGGAGGTTACGGAGGGTACAGGTTCAGGGCATATTTGTGTGCAGTTCTGCAGTGGAACGTTCCAGTGAGACAGGGAGGTTATGGTCGGGTACAGGTTCAGGGCATATTTGTGTGGAGTTCTGCATTGGTACTTTCCAGTGAGACAGGGATGTTATGGAGGGGTACAGGTTCAGGGCATATTTGTGTGGAGTTCTGCATTGGTACGTTCCAGTGAGATAGGGAGGTTATGGAGGGGTACAGGTTCAGGGCATATTTGTGTGTAGTTCTGCATTGGTACGTTCCAGTGAGACAGGGAGGTTATGGAGAGTACAGGTTAAGGGCATATTTGTGTGGAGTTCTGCAGTGGTACATTCCAGTGAGACAGGGAGATTATGGTCGGGTACAGGTTCAGGGCATATTTGTGCGTAGTTCTGCATTGGTACGTTCCAGTGAGACAGGGAGGTTATGGAGGGGTACAGTTTCAGGGCAAATTTGTGTGGAGTTCTGCATTGGTGCATTCCAGTAAGACAAGGAGGTTATGGGCGGGTACACTTTCAGGGCATATTTGTGTGGTGTTCTGCAATGGTACGTTCCAGTGAGACAGAAGGTTATGGAGGGGTACAGGTTCAGGGCATATTTGAGTGGAGTTCTGCAGTGGTACGTTCCAGTGAGACAGGGAGGCTATGGTCGGGTACAGGTTCAGGGCATATTTGTGTGGTGTTCTGCAATGGTACGTTCCAGTGATACAGGGAGATTATGCACGGTACAGGATCAGGGCATATTTGAGTGGAGTTCGGCATTGGTGCGTTCCAGTGAGACAGGGAGGTTATGGAGGGGTACAGGTTCAGGGCATACTTGTGTGGAGTTCTGTATTGCTACGTTCCAGTGAGACAGGGAGGATATGCACGGTACAGGATCTGGGCATATTTGAGTGGAATTCTGCATTGGTACGTTCCAGTGAGACAGGGAGGTTATTGAGGGGTACAGGTTCAGGGCAAATTTGTGTGGAGTTCTGCATTGGTGCGTTCCAGTGAGACAGGGAGGTTATGGGCGGGTACACTTTCAGGGCATATTTGTGTGGAATTCTGCATTGGTACGTTCCAGTGAGACAGGGAGGTTATGGAGGGTACCGGTTCAGGGAATATTTGTGTGGAGTTCTGCATTGGTACGGTCCAGTGAGACAGTGTGTTTATGGAGGGTTACAGGTTCAGGGCATATTTGTGTGTTGTTCTGCAATGGTACGTTCCAGTGAGACAGGGAGGTTATGGAGGGGTGCAGGTTCAGGGCATACTTGTGTGGAGTTCTGCATTGGTACGTTCCAGTGAGACAGGGAGGTTATGGAGGGGTACAGGTTCAGGGCAAATTTGTGTGGAGTTCTGCATTGGTGCGTTCCAGTGAGACAAGGAGGTTATTGGCGGGTACACGTTCAGGGCATATTTGTGTGGAATTCTGCATTGGTACGTTCCAGTGAGACAGGGAGGTTATGCACGGTACAGGATCTGGGCATATTTGAGTGGAATTCTGCATTGGTATGTTCCAGTGAGACAGGGAGGTTATTGAGGGGTACAGGTTCAGGGCAAATTTGTGTGGAGTTCTGCATTGGTGCGTTCCAGTGAGACAGGGAGGTTATGGGCGGGTACACTTTCAGGGCATATTTGTGTGGAATTCTGCATTGGTACGTTCCAGTGAGACAGGGAGGTTATGGAGGGTACCGGTTCAGGGCATATTTGTGTGGAGTTCTGCATTGGTACCTTCCAGTGAGACAGGGTGTTTATGGAGGGTTACAGGTTCAGGGCATATTTGTGTGTTGTTCTGCAATGGGACGTTCCAGTGAGACAGGGAGGTTATGCACGGTACAGGATCAGGGCATATTTGAGTGGAGTTCGGCATTGGTGCGTTCCAGTGAGACAGGGTGGTTATGGAGGGTACAGGTTCAGGGCATATTTATGTGGAATTCTGCGTTGGTACGTTCCAGTGAGACAAGGAGCTTATGGGCGGGTACACATTCAGGGCATATTTGTGTGGTGTTCTGCAATGGTACGTTCCAGTGAGACTGGGAGGTTATGGAGGGGTACAGGTTCAGGGCATATTTGAGTGTAGTTCTGCATTTGTACGTTCCAGTGAGTCAGGGAGGTTATGGAGTGTACAGGTTCAGGGCACATTTGTCTGGAGTTCTGCATTGGTACGTTCCAGTGAGACAGGGAGGTTATGGTCGGGTACAGGTTCAGGGCATATTTGTGTGGAATTCTGCATTGGTACTTCCAGTGAGACAGGGATGTTATGGAGGGGTACAGGTTCAGGGCATAATTGTGTGGAGTTCTGCATTGGTACGTTCCAGTGAGATAGGGAGGTTATGGAGGGGTACAGGTTCAGGGCATATTTGTGTGTAGTTCTGCATTGGTACGTTCCAGTGAGACAGGGAGGTTATGGAGGGGTACAGGTTCAGGGCAAATTTGTGTGGAGTTCTGCATTGGTGCATTCCATTAAGACAAGGAGGTTATGGGCGGGTACACTTTCAGGGCATATTTGTGTGGTGTTCTGCAATGGTACGTTCCAGTGAGACAGAAGGTTATGGAGGGGTACAGGTTCAGGGCATATTTGTGTGGAGTTCTGCATTGGTACGTTCCAGTGAGACAGGGAGGTTATGGAGGGGTGCAGGTTCAGGGCATACTTGTGTGGAGTTCTGCATTGGTGCGTTCCAGTGAGACAAGGAGGTTATTGGCGAGTACACGTTCAGGGCATATTTGTGTGGAATTCTGCATTGGTACGTTCCAGTGAGACAGGGAGGTTATGCACGGTACAGGATCAGGGCATATTTGAGTGGAGTTCTGCATTGGTACGTTCCAGTGAGACAGGGAGGTTATTGAGAAGTACAGGTTCAGGGCAAATTTGTGTGGAGTTCTGCATTGGTGCGTTCCAGTGAGACAAGGAGGTTATGGGCTGGTACACGTTCAGGGCATATTTGTGTGGAATTCTGCATTGGTACGTTCCAGTGAGACAGGGAGGTTATGGAGGGTACCGGTTCAGGGCATATTTGTGTGGAGTTCTGCATTGGTACGTTCCAGTGAGACAGGGAGGTTATGCACGGTACAGGATCAGGGCATATTTGAGTGGAGTTCGGCATTGGTGCGTTCCAGTGAGACAGGGTGGTTATGGAGGGTACAGGTTCAGGGCATATTTGTGTGGAGTTCTGCGTTGGTACGTTCCAGTGAGACAAGGAGATTATGGGCGGGTACACATTCAGGGCATATTTGTGTGGTGTTCTGCAATGGTACGTTCCAGTGAGACAGGGAGGTTATGGAGGGTACCGGTTCAGGGCATATTTGTGTGGAGCTCTGCATTGGTAAGTTCCAGTGAGACAGGGTGTCTATGGAGGGTTACAGGTTCAGGGCATATTTGTGTGGAGTTCTGCATTGGTACGTTCCAGTGAGACAGGGAGGTTATGCACGCTACAGGATCAGGGCATATTTGAGTGGAGTTCGGCATTGGTGCGTTCCAGTGAGACAGGGAGGTTATGGAGGGTACCGGTTCAGGGCATATTTGTGTGGAGTTCTGCATTGGTACGTTCCAGTGAGACAGGGTGTTTATGGAGGGTTACAGGTTCAGGGCATATTTGTGTGGAGTTCTGCATTGGTACGTTCCAGTGAGACAGTGAGGTTATGGAGGGGTACAGGTTCAGGGCATATTTGTGTGTTGTTCTGCAATGGTACGTTCCAGTGAGACAGGGAGGTTATGCACGGTACAGGATCAGGGCATATTTGTGTGGAGTTCTGCGTTGGTACGTTCCAGTGAGACAAGGAGCTTATGGGCGGGTACACATTCAGGGCATATTTGTGTGGTGTTCTGCATTGGTACGTTCCAGTGAGACAGTGAGGTTATGGAGGGGTACAGGTACAGGGCATATTTGTGTGTTGTTCTGCAATGGTACGTTCCAGTGAGACAGGGAGGTTATGCACGGTACAGGATCAGGGCATATTTGTGTGGAGTTCTGCGTTGGTACGTTCCAGTGAGACAAGGAGCTTATGGGCGGGTACACATTCAGGGCATATTTGTGTGGTGTTCTGCAATGGTACGTTCCAGTGAGACTGGGAGGTTATGGAGGGGTACAGGTTCAGGGCATATTTGAGTGTAGTTCTGCATTTGTACGTTCCAGTGAGTCAGGGAGGTTATGGAGTGTACAGGTTCAGGGCACATTTGTCTGGAGTTCTGTATTGCTACGTTCCAGTGAGACAGGGAGGTTACGGAGGGTACAGGTTCAGGGCATATTTGTGTGCAGTTCGGCATTGGTATGTTCCAGTGAGACAGGGAGGTTATTGAGGGGTACAGGTTCAGGGCAAATTTGTGTGGAGTTCTGCATTGGTGCGTTCCAGTGAGACAGGGAGGTTATGGGCGGGTACACTTTCAGGGCATATTTGTGTGGAATTCTGCATTGGTACGTTCCAGTGAGACAGGGAGGTTATGGAGGGTACCGGTTCAGGGCATATTTGTGTGGAGTTCTGCATTGGTACCTTCCAGTGAGACAGGGTGTTTATGGAGGGTTACAGGTTCAGGGCATATTTGTGTGTTGTTCTGCAATGGTACGTTCCAGTGAGACAGGGAGGTTATGCACGGTACAGGATCAGGGCATATTTGAGTGGAGTTCGGCATTGGTGCGTTCCAGTGAGACAGGGTGGTTATGGAGGGTACAGGTTCAGGGCATATTTATGTGGAATTCTGCGTTGGTACGTTCCAGTGAGACAAGGAGCTTATGGGCGGGTACACATTCAGGGCATATTTGTGTGGTGTTCTGCAATGGTACGTTCCAGTGAGACGGGGAGGTTATGGAGGGGTACAGGTTCAGGGCATATTTGAGTGTAGTTCTGCATTTGTACGTTCCAGTGAGTCAGGGAGGTTATGGAGTGTACAGGTTCAGGGCACATTTGTCTGGAGTTCTGCATTGGTACGTTCCAGTGAGACAGGGAGGTTACGGAGGGTACAGGTTCAGGGCATATTTGTGTGCAGTTCTGCAGTGGTACTTTCCAGTGAGACAGGGAGGTTATGGTCGGGTACAGGTTCAGGGCATATTTGTGTGGAATTCTGCATTGGTACTTCCAGTGAGACAGGGATGTTATGGAGGGGTACAGGTTCAGGGCATATTTGAGTGGAGTTCTGCATTGGTACGTTCCAGTGAGATAGGGAGGTTATGGAGGGGTACAGGTTCAGGGCATATTTGTGTGTAGTTCTGCATTGGTACGTTCCAGTGAGACAGGGAGGTTATGGAGGGGTACAGGTTCAGGGCAAATTTGTGTGGAGTTCTGCATTGGTGCATTCCAGTAAGACAAGGAGGTTATGGGCGGGTACACTTTCAGGGCATATTTGTGTGGTGTTCTGCAATGGTACGTTCCAGTGAGACAGAAGGTTATGGAGGGGTACAGGTTCAGGGCATATTTGAGTGGAGTTCGGCATTGGTGCGTTCCAGTGAGACAGGGAAGTTATGGAGGGGTACAGGTTCAGGGCATATTTGTGTGGAGTTCTGCATTGGTACGTTCCAGTGAGACAGGGAGGTTATGGAGGGGTGCAGGTTCAGGGCATACTTGTGTGGAGTTCTGCATTGGTGCGTTCCAGTGAGACAAGGAGGTTATTGGCGGGTACACGTTCAGGGCATATTTGTGTGGAATTCTGCATTGGTACGTTCCAGTGAGACAGGGAGGTTATGCACGGTACAGGATCAGGGCATATTTGAGTGGAGTTCTGCATTGGTACGTTCCAGTGAGACAGGGAGGTTATTGAGAAGTACAGGTTCAGGGCAAATTTGTGTGGAGTTCTGCATTGGTGCGTTCCAGTGAGACAAGGAGGTTATGGGCTGGTACACGTTCAGGGCATATTTGTGTGGAATTCTGCATTGGTACGTTCCAGTGAGACAGGGAGGTTATGGAGGGTACCGGTTCAGGGCATATTTGTGTGGAGTTCTGCATTGGTACGTTCCAGTGAGACAGGGAGGTTATGCACGGTACAGGATCAGGGCATATTTGAGTGGAGTTCGGCATTGGTGCGTTCCAGTGAGACAGGGTGGTTATGGAGGGTACAGGTTCAGGGCATATTTGTGTGGAGTTCTGCGTTGGTACGTTCCAGTGAGACAAGGAGATTATGGGCGGGTACACATTCAGGGCATATTTGTGTGGTGTTCTGCAATGGTACGTTCCAGTGAGACAGGGAGGTTATGGAGGGTACCGGTTCAGGGCATATTTGTGTGGAGCTCTGCATTGGTAAGTTCCAGTGAGACAGGGTGTCTATGGAGGGTTACAGGTTCAGGGCATATTTGTGTGGAGTTCTGCATTGGTACGTTCCAGTGAGACAGGGAGGTTATGCACGCTACAGGATCAGGGCATATTTGAGTGGAGTTCGGCATTGGTGCGTTCCAGTGAGACAGGGAGGTTATGGAGGGTACCGGTTCAGGGCATATTTGTGTGGAGTTCTGCATTGGTACGTTCCAGTGAGACAGGGTGTTTATGGAGGGTTACAGGTTCAGGGCATATTTGTGTGGAGTTCTGCATTGGTACGTTCCAGTGAGACAGTGAGGTTATGGAGGGGTACAGGTTCAGGGCATATTTGTGTGTTGTTCTGCAATGGTACGTTCCAGTGAGACAGGGAGGTTATGCACGGTACAGGATCAGGGCATATTTGTGTGGAGTTCTGCGTTGGTACGTTCCAGTGAGACAAGGAGCTTATGGGCGGGTACACATTCAGGGCATATTTGTGTGGTGTTCTGCAATGGTATGTTCCAGTGAGACTGGGAGGTTATGGAGGGGTACAGGTTCAGGGCATATTTGAGTGTAGTTCTGCATTTGTACGTTCCAGTGAGACAGGGAGGTTATGGTCGGGTACAGGTTCAGGGCATACTTGTGTGGAGTTCTGCATTGCTACGTTCCAGTGAGACAGGGAGGTTATGCACTGTACAGGATCAGGGCATATTTGAGTGGAATTCTGCATTGGTACTTTCCAGTGAGACAGGGAGGTTATTGAGGGGTACAGGTTCAGGGCAAATTTGTGTGGAGTTCTGCATTGGTGCGTTCCAGTGAGACAGGGAGGTTATGGGCGGGTACACTTTCAGGGCATATTTGTGTGGAATTCTGCATTGGTACGTTCCAGTGAGACAGGGAAGTTATGGAGGGTACCGGTTCAGGGAATATTTGTGTGGAGTTCTGCATTGGTACGTTCCAGTGAGACAGTGTGTTTATGGAGGGTTACAGGTTCAGGGCATATTTGTGTGTTGTTCTGCAATGGTACGTTCCAGTGAGACAGGGAGGTTATGCACGGTACAGGATCAGGGCATATTTGAGTGGAGTTCGGCATTGGTGCGTTCCAGTGAGACAGGGTGGTTATGGAGGGTACAGGTTCAGGGCATATTTGTGTGGAGTTCTGCGTTGGTACGTTCCAGTGAGACAAGGAGCTTATGGGCGGGTACACATTCAGGGCATATTTGTGTGGTGTTCTGCAATGGTACGTTCCAGTGAGACAGGGAGGTTATGGTCGGGTACAGGTTCAGGGCATATTTGTGTGGAGTTCTGCATTGGTACTTTCCAGTGAGTCAGGGAGGTTATGGAGTGTACAGGTTCAGGGCACATTTGTCTGGAGTTCTGCATTGGTACGTTCCAGTGAGACAGGGAGGTTACGGAGGGTACAGGTTCAGGGCATATTTGTGTGCAGTTCTGCAGTGGTACGTTCCAGTGAGACAGGGAGGTTATGGTCGGGTACAGGTTCAGGGCATATTTGTGTGGAGTTCTGCATTGGTACTTTCCAGTGAGACAGGGATGTTATGGAGGGGTACAGGTTCAGGGCATATTTGTGTGGAGTTCTGCATTGGTACGTTCCAGTGAGATAGGGAGGTTATGGAGGGGTACAGGTTCAGGGCATATTTGTGTGTAGTTCTGCATTGGTACGTTCCAGTGAGACAGGGAGGTTATGGAGAGTACAGGTTAAGGGCATATTTGTGTGGAGTTCTGCAGTGGTACATTCCAGTGAGACAGGGAGATTATGGTCGGGTACAGGTTCAGGGCATATTTGTGCGTAGTTCTGCATTGGTACGTTCCAGTGAGACAGGGAGGTTATGGAGGGGTACAGTTTCAGGGCAAATTTGTGTGGAGTTCTGCATTGGTGCATTCCAGTGAGACAAGGAGCTTATGGGCGGGTACACATTCAGGGCATATTTGTGTGGTGTTCTGCAATGGTACGTTCCAGTGAGACAGGGAGGTTATGGAGGGTACCGGTTCAGGGCATATTTGTGTGGAGTTCTGCATTGGTACGTTCCAGTGAGACAGGGTGTTTATGGAGGGTTACAGGTTCAGGGCATATTTGTGTGGAGTTCTGCATTGGTACGTTCCAGTGAGACAGGGAGGTTATGCACGGTACAGGATCAGGGCATATTTGAGTGGAGTTCGGCATTGGTGCGTTCCAGTGAGACAGGGAGGTTATGGAGGGTACCGGTTCAGGGCATATTTGTGTGGAGTTCTGCATTGGTACGTTCCAGTGAGACAGGGTGTTTATGGAGGGTTACAGGTTCAGGGCATATTTGTGTGGAGTTCTGCATTGGTACGTTCCAGTGAGACAGTGAGGTTATGGAGGGGTACAGGTTCAGGGCATATTTGTGTGTTGTTCTGCAATGGTACGTTCCAGTGAGACAGGGAGGTTATGCACGGTACAGGATCAGGGCATATTTGTGTGGAGTTCTGCGTTGGTACGTTCCAGTGAGACAAGGAGCTTATGGGCGGGTACACATTCAGGGCATATTTGTGTGGTGTTCTGCATTGGTACGTTCCAGTGAGACAGTGAGGTTATGGAGGGGTACAGGTTCAGGGCATATTTGTGTGTTGTTCTGCAATGGTACGTTCCAGTGAGACAGGGAGGTTATGCACGGTACAGGATCAGGGCATATTTGTGTGGAGTTCTGCGTTGGTACGTTCCAGTGAGACAAGGAGCTTATGGGCGGGTACACATTCAGGGCATATTTGTGTGGTGTTCTGCAATGGTACGTTCCAGTGAGACTGGGAGGTTATGCAGGGGTACAGGTTCAGGGCATATTTGAGTGTAGTTCTGCATTTGTACGTTCCAGTGAGTCAGGGAGGTTATGGAGTGTACAGGTTCAGGGCACATTTGTCTGGAGTTCTGTATTGCTACGTTCCAGTGAGACAGTTAGGTTATGGAGGGGTACAGGTTCAGGGCATATTTGTGTGTTGTTCTGCAATGGTACGTTCCAGTGAGACAGGGAGGTTATGCACGGTACAGGATCAGGGCATATTTGTGTGGAGTTCTGCGTTGGTACGTTCCAGTGAGACAAGGAGCTTATGGGCGGGTACACATTCAGGGCATATTTGTGTGGTGTTCTGCAATGGTTCGTTCCAGTGAGACTGGGAGGTTATGGAGGGGTACAGGTTCAGGGCATATTTGAGTGTAGTTCTGCATTTGTACGTTCCAGTGAGTCAGGGAGGTTATGGAGTGTACAGGTTCAGGGCACATTTGTCTGGAGTTCTGCATTGCTACGTTCCAGTGAGACAGGGAGGTTACGGAGGGTACAGGTTGAGGGCATATTTGTGTGCAGTTCTGCAGTGGTACGTTCCAGTGAGACAGGGAGGTTATGGTCGGGTACAGGTTCAGGGCATATTTGTGTGGTGTTCTGCAATGGTACGTTCCAGTGATACAGGGAGATTATGCACGGTACAGGATCAGGGCATATTTGAGTGGAGTTCGGCATTGGTGCGTTCCAGTGAGACAGGGAGGTTATGGAGGGGTACAGGTTCAGGGCATACTTGTGTGGAGTTCTGCATTGCTACGTTCCAGTGAGACAGGGAGGTTATGCACTGTACAGGATCAGGGCATATTTGAGTGGAATTCTGCATTGGTACTTTCCAGTGAGACAGGGAGGTTATTGAGGGGTACAGGTTCAGGGCAAATTTGTGTGGAGTTCTGCATTGGTGCGTTCCAGTGAGACAGGGAGGTTATGGGCGGGTACACTTTCAGGGCATATTTGTGTGGAATTCTGCATTGGTACGTTCCAGTGAGACAGGGAGGTTATGGAGTGTACCGGTTCAGGGAATATTTGTGTGGAGTTCTGCATTGGTACGTTCCAGTGAGACAGTGTGTTTATGGAGGGTTACAGGTTCAGGGCATATTTGTGTGTTGTTCTGCAATGGTACGTTCCAGTGAGACAGGGAGGTTATGCACGGTACAGGATCAGGGCATATTTGAGTGGAGTTCGGCATTGGTGCGTTCCAGTGAGACAGGGTGGTTATGGAGGGTACAGGTTCAGGGCATATTTGTGTGGAGTTCTGCGTTGGTACGTTCCAGTGAGACAAGGAGCTTATGGGCGGGTACACATTCAGGGCATATTTGTGTGGTGTTCTGCAATGGTACGTTCCAGTGAGACTGGGAGGTTATGGAGGGGTACAGGTTCAGGGCATATTTGAGTGTAGTTCTGCATTTGTACGTTCCAGTGAGTCAGGGAGGTTATGGAGTGTACAGGTTCAGGGCACATTTGTCTGGAGTTCTGCATTGGTACGTTCCAGTGAGACAGGGAGGTTACGGAGGGTACAGGTTCAGGGCATATTTGTGTGCAGTTCTGCAGTGGAACGTTCCAGTGAGACAGGGAGGTTATGGTCGGGTACAGGTTCAGGGCATATTTGTGTGGAGTTCTGCATTGGTACTTTCCAGTGAGACAGGGATGTTATGGAGGGGTACAGGTTCAGGGCATATTTGTGTGGAGTTCTGCATTGGTACGTTCCAGTGAGATAGGGAGGTTATGGAGGGGTACAGGTTCAGGGCATATTTGTGTGTAGTTCTGCATTGGTACGTTCCAGTGAGACAGGGAGGTTATGGAGAGTACAGGTTAAGGGCATATTTGTGTGGAGTTCTGCAGTGGTACATTCCAGTGAGACAGGGAGATTATGGTCGGGTACAGGTTCAGGGCATATTTGTGCGTAGTTCTGCATTGGTACGTTCCAGTGAGACAGGGAGGTTATGGAGGGGTACAGGTTCAGGGCATATTTGAGTGTAGTTCTGCATTTGTACGTTCCAGTGAGTCAGGGAGGTTATGGAGTGTACAGGTTCAGGGCACATTTGTCTGGAGTTCTGCATTGGTACGTTCCAGTGAGACAGGGAGGTTACGGAGGGTACAGGTTCAGGGCATATTTGTGTGCAGTTCTGCAGTGGAACGTTCCAGTGAGACAGGGAGGTTATGGTCGGGTACAGGTTCAGGGCATATTTGTGTGGAGTTCTGCATTGGTACTTTCCAGTGAGACAGGGATGTTATGGAGGGGTACAGGTTCAGGGCATATTTGTGTGGAGTTCTGCATTGGTACGTTCCAGTGAGATAGGGAGGTTATGGAGGGGTACAGGTTCAGGGCATATTTGTGTGTAGTTCTGCATTGGTACGTTCCAGTGAGACAGGGAGGTTATGGAGAGTACAGGTTAAGGGCATATTTGTGTGGAGTTCTGCAGTGGTACATTCCAGTGAGACAGGGAGATTATGGTCGGGTACAGGTTCAGGGCATATTTGTGCGTAGTTCTGCATTGGTACGTTCCAGTGAGACAGGGAGGTTATGGAGGGGTACAGTTTCAGGGCAAATTTGTGTGGAGTTCTGCATTGGTGCATTCCAGTAAGACAAGGAGGTTATGGGCGGGTACACTTTCAGGGCATATTTGTGTGGTGTTCTGCAATGGTACGTTCCAGTGAGACAGAAGGTTATGGAGGGGTACAGGTTCAGGGCATATTTGAGTGGAGTTCTGCAGTGGTACGTTCCAGTGAGACAGGGAGGTTATGGTCGGGTACAGGTTCAGGGCATATTTGTGTGGTGTTCTGCAATGGTACGTTCCAGTGATACAGGGAGATTATGCACGGTACAGGATCAGGGCATATTTGAGTGGAGTTCGGCATTGGTGCGTTCCAGTGAGACAGGGAGGTTATGGAGGGGTACAGGTTCAGGGCATACTTGTGTGGAGTTCTGCATTGCTACGTTCCAGTGAGACAGGGAGGATATGCACGGTACAGGATCTGGGCATATTTGAGTGGAATTCTGCATTGGTACGTTCCAGTGAGACAGGGAGGTTATTGAGGGGTACAGGTTCAGGGCAAATTTGTGTGGAGTTCTGCATTGGTGCGTTCCAGTGAGACAGGGAGGTTATGGGCGGGTACACTTTCAGGGCATATTTGTGTGGAATTCTGCATTGGTACGTTCCAGTGAGACAGGGAGGTTATGGAGGGTACCGGTTCAGGGAATATTTGTGTGGAGTTCTGCATTGGTACGTTCCAGTGAGACAGTGTGTTTATGGAGGGTTACAGGTTCAGGGCATATTTGTGTGTTGTTCTGCAATGGTACGTTCCAGTGAGACAGGGAGGTTATGCACGGTACAGGATCAGGGCATATTTGAGTGGAGTTCGGCATTGGTGCGTTCCAGTGAGACAGGGTGGTTATGGAGGGTACAGGTTCAGGGCATATTTGTGTGGAGTTCTGCGTTGGTACGTTCCAGTGAGACAAGGAGCTTATGGGCGGGTACACATTCAGGGCATATTTGTGTGGTGTTCTGCAATGGTACGTTCCAGTGAGACTGGGAGGTTATGGAGGGGTACAGGTTCAGGGCATATTTGAGTGTAGTTCTGCATTTGTACGTTCCAGTGAGTCAGGGAGGTTATGGAGTGTACAGGTTCAGGGCACATTTGTCTGGAGTTCTGCATTGGTACGTTCCAGTGAGACAGGGAGGTTACGGAGGGTACAGGTTCAGGGCATATTTGTGTGCAGTTCTGCAGTGGAACGTTCCAGTGAGACAGGGAGGTTATGGTCGGGTACAGGTTCAGGGCATATTTGTGTGGAGTTCTGCATTGGTACTTTCCAGTGAGACAGGGATGTTATGGAGGGGTACAGGTTCAGGGCATATTTGTGTGGAGTTCTGCATTGGTACGTTCCAGTGAGATAGGGAGGTTATGGAGGGGTACAGGTTCAGGGCATATTTGTGTGTAGTTCTGCATTGGTACGTTCCAGTGAGACAGGGAGGTTATGGAGAGTACAGGTTAAGGGCATATTTGTGTGGAGTTCTGCAGTGGTACATTCCAGTGAGACAGGGAGATTATGGTCGGGTACAGGTTCAGGGCATATTTGTGCGTAGTTCTGCATTGGTACGTTCCAGTGAGACAGGGAGGTTATGGAGGGGTACAGGTTCAGGGCATATTTGAGTGTAGTTCTGCATTTGTACGTTCCAGTGAGTCAGGGAGGTTATGGAGTGTACAGGTTCAGGGCACATTTGTCTGGAGTTCTGCATTGGTACGTTCCAGTGAGACAGGGAGCTTACGGAGGGTACAGGTTCAGGGCATATTTGTGTGCAGTTCTGCAGTGGAACGTTCCAGTGAGACAGGGAGGTTATGGTCGGGTACAGGTTCAGGGCATATTTGTGTGGAGTTCTGCATTGGTACTTTCCAGTGAGACAGGGATGTTATGGAGGGGTACAGGTTCAGGGCATATTTGTGTGGAGTTCTGCATTGGTACGTTCCAGTGAGATAGGGAGGTTATGGAGGGGTACAGGTTCAGGGCATATTTGTGTGTAGTTCTGCATTGGTACGTTCCAGTGAGACAGGGAGGTTATGGAGAGTACAGGTTAAGGGCATATTTGTGTGGAGTTCTGCAGTGGTACATTCCAGTGAGACAGGGAGATTATGGTCGGGTACAGGTTCAGGGCATATTTGTGCGTAGTTCTGCATTGGTACGTTCCAGTGAGACAGGGAGGTTATGGAGGGGTACAGTTTCAGGGCAAATTTGTGTGGAGTTCTGCATTGGTGCATTCCAGTAAGACAAGGAGGTTATGGGCGGGTACACTTTCAGGGCATATTTGTGTGGTGTTCTGCAATGGTACGTTCCAGTGAGACAGAAGGTTATGGAGGGGTACAGGTTCAGGGCATATTTGAGTGGAGTTCTGCAGTGGTACGTTCCAGTGAGACAGGGAGGTTATGGTCGGGTACAGGTTCAGGGCATATTTGTGTGGTGTTCTGCAATGGTACGTTCCAGTGATACAGGGAGATTATGCACGGTACAGGATCAGGGCATATTTGAGTGGAGTTCGGCATTGGTGCGTTCCAGTGCGACAGGGAGGTTATGGAGGGGTACAGGTTCAGGGCATACTTGTGTGGAGTTCTGCATTGCTACGTTCCAGTGAGACAGGGAGGATATGCACGGTACAGGATCTGGGAATATTTGAGTGGAATTCTGCATTGGTACGTTCCAGTGAGACAGGGAGGTTATTGAGGGTTACAGGTTCAGGGCAAATTTGTGTGGAGTTCTGCATTGGTGCGTTCCAGTGAGACAGGGAGGTTATGGGCGGGTACACTTTCAGGGCATATTTGTGTGGAATTCTGCATTGGTACGTTCCAGTGAGACAGGGAGGTTATGGAGGGTACCGGTTCAGGGAATATTTGTGTGGAGTTCTGCATTGGTACGTTCCAGTGAGACAGTGTGTTTATGGAGGGTTACAGGTTCAGGGCATATTTGTGTGTTGTTCTGCAATGGTACGTTCCAGTGAGACAGGGAGGTTATGGAGGGGTGCAGGTTCAGGGCATACTTGTGTGGAGTTCTGCATTGGTACGTTCCAGTGAGACAGGGAGGTTATGGAGGGTACCGGTTCAGGGAATATTTGTGTGGAGTTCTGCATTGGTACGTTCCAGTGAGACAGTGTGTTTATGGAGGGTTACAGGTTCAGGGCATATTTGTGTGTTGTTCTGCAATGGTACGTTCCAGTGAGACAGGGAGGTTATGCACGGTACAGGATCAGGGCATATTTGAGTGGAGTTCGGCATTGGTGCGTTCCAGTGAGACAGGGTGGTTATGGAGGGTACAGGTTCAGGACATATTTGTGTGGAGTTCTGCGTTGGTACGTTCCAGTGAGACAAGGAGCTTATGGGCGGGTACACATTCAGGGCATATTTGTGTGGTGTTCTGCAATGGTACGTTCCAGTGAGACTGGGAGGTTATGGAGGGGTACAGGTTCAGGGCATATTTGAGTGTAGTTCTGCATTTGTACGTTCCAGTGAGTCAGGGAGGTTATGGAGTGTACAGGTTCAGGGCACATTTGTCTGGAGTTCTGCATTGGTACGTTCCAGTGAGACAGGGAGGTTACGGAGGGTACAGGTTCAGGGCATATTTGTGTGGAGTTCTGCATTGGTACTTTCCAGTGAGACAGGGAAGTTATGGAGGGGTACAGGTTCAGGGCATATTTGTGTGGAGTTCTGCATTGGTACGTTCCAGTGAGATAGGGAGGTTATGGAGGGGTACAGGTTCAGGGCATATTTGTGTGTAGTTCTGCATTGGTACGTTCCAGTGAGACAGGGAGGTTATGGAGAGTACAGGTTAAGGGCATATTTGTGTGGAGTTCTGCAGTGGTACATTCCAGTGAGACAGGGAGATTATGGTCGGGTACAGGTTCAGGGCATATTTGTGCGTAGTTCTGCATTGGTACGTTCCAGTGAGACAGGGAGGTTATGGAGGGGTACAGTTTCAGGGCAAATTTGTGTGGAGTTCTGCATTGGTGCATTCCAGTAAGACAAGGAGGTTATGGGCGGGTACACTTTCAGGGCATATTTGTGTGGTGTTCTGCAATGGTACGTTCCAGTGAGACAGAAGGTTATGGAGGGGTACAGGTTCAGGGCATATTTGAGTGGAGTTCTGCAGTGGTACGTTCCAGTGAGACAGGGAGGTTATGGTCGGGTACAGGTTCAGGGCATATTTGTGTGGTGTTCTGCAATGGTACGTTCCAGTGATACAGGGAGATTATGCACTGTACAGGATCAGGGCATATTTGAGTGGAGTTCGGCATTGGTGCGTTCCAGTGAGACAGGGAGGTTATGGAGGGGTACAGGTTCAGGGCATACTTGTGTGGAGTTCTGCATTGCTACGTTCCAGTGAGACAGGGAGGATATACACGGTACAGGATCTGGGCATATTTGAGTGGAATTCTGCATTGGTACGTTCCAATGAGACAGGGAGGTTATTGAGGGGTACAGGTTCAGGGCAAATTTGTGTGGAGTTCTGCATTGGTGCGTTCCAGTGAGACAGGGAGGTTATGGGCGGGTACACTTTCAGGGCATATTTGTGTGGAATTCTGCATTGGTACGTTCCAGTGAGACAGGGAGGTTATGGAGGGTACCGGTTCAGGGAATATTTGTGTGGAGTTCTGCATTGGTACGTTCCAGTGAGACAGTGTGTTTATGGAGGGTTACAGGTTCAGGGCATATTTGTGTGTTGTTCTGCAATGGTACGTTCCAGTGAGACAGGGAGGTTATGGAGGGGTGCAGGTTCAGGGCATACTTGTGTGGAGTTCTGCATTGGTACGTTCCAGTGAGACAGGGAGGTTATGGAGGGGTACAGGTTCAGGGCAAATTTGTGTGGAGTTCTGCATTGGTGCGTTCCAGTGAGACAAGGAGGTTATTGGCGGGTACACGTTCAGGGCATATTTGTGTGGAATTCTGCATTGGTACGTTCCAGTGAGACAGGGAGGTTATGCACGGTACAGGATCTGGGCATATTTGAGTGGAATTCTGCATTGGTATGTTCCAGTGAGACAGGGAGGTTATTGAGGGGTACAGGTTCAGGGCAAATTTGTGTGGAGTTCTGCATTGGTGCGTTCCAGTGAGACAGGGAGGTTATGGGCGGGTACACTTTCAGGGCATATTTGTGTGGAATTCTGCATTGGTACGTTCCAGTGAGACAGGGAGGTTAAGGAGGGTACCGGTTCAGGGCATATTTGTGTGGAGTTCTGCATTGGTACGTTCCAGTGAGACAGGGTGTTTATGGAGGGTTACAGGTTCAGGGCATATTTGTGTGTTGTTCTGCAATGGTACGTTCCAGTGAGACAGGGAGGTTATGCACGGTACAGGATCAGGGCATATTTGAGTGGAGTTCGGCATTGGTGCGTTCCAGTGAGACAGGGCGGTTATGGAGGGTACAGGTTCAGGGCATATTTATGTGGAATTCTGCGTTGGTACGTTCCAGTGAGACAAGGAGCTTATGGGCGGGTACACATTCAGGGCATATTTGTGTGGTGTTCTGCAATGGTACGTTCCAGTGAGACTGGGAGGTTATGGAGGGGTACAGGTTCAGGGCATATTTGAGTGTAGTTCTGCATTTGTACGTTCCAGTGAGTCAGGGAGGTTATGGAGTGTACAGGTTCAGGGCACATTTGTCTGGAGTTCTGCATTGGTACGTTCCAGTGAGACAGGGAGGTTACGGAGGGTACAGGTTCAGGGCATATTTGTGTGCAGTTCTGCAGTGGTACTTTCCAGTGAGACAGGGAGGTTATGGTCGGGTACAGGTTCAGGGCATATTTGTGTGGAATTCTGCAATGGTACTTCCAGTGAGACAGGGATGTTATGGAGGGGTACAGGTTCAGGGCATATTTGTGTGGAGTTCTGCATTGGTACGTTCCAGTGAGATAGGGAGGTTATGGAGGGGTACAGGTTCAGGGCATATTTGTGTGTAGTTCTGCATTGGTACGTTCCAGTGAGACAGGGAGGTTATGGAGGGGTACAGGTTCAGGGCAAATTTGTGTGGAGTTCTGCATTGGTGCATTCCAGTAAGACAAGGAGGTTATGGGCGGGTACACTTTCAGGGCATATTTGTGTGGTGTTCTGCAATGGTACGTTCCAGTGAGACAGAAGGTTATGGAGGGGTACAGGTTCAGGGCATATTTGAGTGGAGTTCGGCATTGGTGCGTTCCAGTGAGTCAGGGAAGTTATGGAGGGGTACAGGTTCAGGGCATATTTGTGTGGAGTTCTGCATTGGTACGTTCCAGTGAGACAGGGAGGTTATGGAGGGGTGCAGGTTCAGGGCATACTTGTGTGGAGTTCTGCATTGGTGCGTTCCAGTGAGACAAGGAGGTTATTGGCGGGTACACGTTCAGGGCATATTTGTGTGGAATTCTGCATTGGTACGTTCCAGTGAGACAGGGAGGTTATGCACGGTACAGGATCAGGGCATATTTGAGTGGAGTTCTGCATTGGTACGTTCCAGTGAGACAGGGAGGTTATTGAGAAGTACAGGTTCAGGGCAAATTTGTGTGGAGTTCTGCATTGGTGCGTTCCAGTGAGACAAGGAGGTTATGGGCTGGTACACGTTCAGGGCATATTTGTGTGGAATTCTGCATTGGTACGTTCCAGTGAGACAGGGAGGTTATGGAGGGTACCGGTTCAGGGCATATTTGTGTGGAGTTCTGCATTGGTACGTTCCAGTGAGACAGGGAGGTTATGCACGGTACAGGATCAGGGCATATTTGAGTGGAGTTCGGCATTGGTGCGTTCCAGTGAGACAGGGTGGTTATGGAGGGTACAGGTTCAGGGCATATTTGTGTGGAGTTCTGCGTTGGTACGTTCCAGTGAGACAAGGAGATTATGGGCGGGTACACATTCAGGGCATATTTGTGTGGTGTTCTGCAATGGTACGTTCCAGTGAGACAGGGAGGTTATGGAGGGTACCGGTTCAGGGCATATTTGTGTGGAGTTCTGCATTGGTAAGTTCCAGTGAGACAGGGTGTTTATGGAGGGTTACAGGTTCAGGGCATATTTGTGTGGAGTTCTGCATTGGTACGTTCCAGTGAGACAGGGAGGTTATGCACGGTACAGGATCAGGGCATATTTGAGTGGAGTTCGGCATTGGTGCGTTCCAGTGAGACAGGGAGGT
The DNA here is from genome assembly GCF_048418815.1 of Hemitrygon akajei. Classification (NCBI taxonomy): domain Eukaryota; kingdom Metazoa; phylum Chordata; class Chondrichthyes; order Myliobatiformes; family Dasyatidae; genus Hemitrygon; species Hemitrygon akajei. Next base: position 1,279,529 of record NW_027331980.1, on the reverse strand, counting down.
TATGGAGGGTACCGGTTCAGGGCATATTTGTGTGGAGTTCTGCATTGGTACGTTCCAGTGAGACAGGGTGTTTCTGGAGGGTTACAGGTTCAGGGCATATTTGTGTGGAGTTCTGCATTGGTACGTTCCAGTGAGACAGTGAGGTTATGGAGGGGTACAGGTTCAGGGCATATTTGTGTGTTGTTCTGCAATGGTACGTTCCAGTGAGACAGGGAGGTTATGCACGGTACAGGATCAGGGCATATTTGTGTGGAGCTCTGCGTTGGTACGTTCCAGTGAGACAAGGAGCTTATGGGCGGGTACACATTCAGGGCATATTTGTGTGGTGTTCTGCATTGGTACGTTCCAGTGAGACAGTGAGGTTATGGAGGGGTACAGGTTCAGGGCATATTTGTGTGTTGTTCTGCAATGGTACGTTCCAGTGAGACAGGGAGGTTATGTACGGTACAGGATCAGGGCATATTTGTGTGGAGTTCTGCGTTGTTACGTTCCAGTGAGACAAGGAGCTTATGGGCGGGTACACATTCAGGGCATATTTGTGTGGTGTTCTGCAATGGTACGTTCCAGTGAGACTGGGAGGTTATGGAGGGGTACAGGTTCAGGGCATATTTGAGTGTAGTTCTGCATTTGTACGTTCCAGTGAGTCAGGGAGGTTATGGAGTGTACAGGTTCAGGGCACATTTGTCTGGAGTTCTGTATTGCTACGTTCCAGTGAGACAGGGAGGTTACGGAGGGTACAGGTTCAGGGCATATTTGTGTGCAGTTCGGCATTGGTGCGTTCCAGTGAGACAGGGTGGTTATGGAGGGCACAGGTTCAGGGCATATTTGTGTGGAGTTCTGCGTTGGTACGTTCCAGTGAGACAAGGATCTTATGGGCGGGTACACATTCAGGGCATATTTGTGTGGTGTTCTGCAATGGTTCGTTCCAGTGAGACTGGGAGGTTATGGAGGGGTACAGGTTCAGGGCATATTTGAGTGTAGTTCTGCATTTGTACGTTCCAGTGAGTCAGGGAGGTTATGGAGTGTACAGGTTCAGGGCACATTTGTCTGGAGTTCTGCATTGCTACGTTCCAGTGAGACAGGGAGGTTACGGAGGGTACAGGTTCAGGGCATATTTGTGTGCAGTTCTGCAGTGGTACGTTCCAGTGAGACAGGGAGGTTATGGTCGGGTACAGGTTCAGGGCATATTTGTGTGGTGTTCTGCAATGGTACGTTCCAGTGATACAGGGAGATTATGCACGGTACAGGTTCAGGGCATATTTGTGTGGAGTTCTGAGTTGGTACGTTCCAGTGAGACAAGGAGCTTATGGGCGGGTACACATTCAGGGCATATTTGTGTGGTGTTCTGCAATGGTTCGTTCCAGTGAGACTGGGAGGTTATGGAGGGGTACAGGTTCAGGGCATATTTGAGTGTAGTTCTGCATTTGTACGTTCCAGTGAGTCAGGGAGGTTATGGAGGGGTACAGGTTCAGGGCATACTTGTGTGGAGTTCTGCATTGCTACGTTCCAGTGAGACAGGGATGTTATGCACTGTACAGGATCAGGGCATATTTGAGTGGAATTCTGCATTGGTACTTTCCAGTGAGACAGGGAGGTTATTGAGGGGTACAGGTTCAGGGCAAATTTGTGTGGAGTTCTGCATTGGTGCGTTCCAGTGAGACAGGGAGGTTATGGGCGGGTACACTTTCAGGGCATATTTGTGTGGAATTCTGCATTGGTACGTTCCAGTGAGACAGGGAGGTTATGGAGGGTACCGGTTCAGGGAATATTTGTGTGGAGTTCTGCATTGGTACGTTCCAGTGAGACAGTGTGTTTATGGAGGGTTACAGGTTCAGGGCATATTTGTGTGTTGTTCTGCAATGGTACGTTCCAGTGAGACAGGGAGGTTATGCACGGTACAGGATCAGGGCATATTTGAGTGGAGTTCGGCATTGGTGCGTTCCAGTGAGACAGAGTGGTTATGGAGGGTACAGGTTCAGGGCATATTTGTGTGGAGTTCTGCGTTGGTACGTTCCAGTGAGACAAGGAGCTTATGGGCGGGTACACATTCAGGGCATATTTGTGTGGTGTTCTGCAATGGTACGTTCCAGTGAGACAGGGAGGTTATGGTCGGGTACAGGTTCAGGGCATATTTGTGTGGAGTTCTGCATTGGTACTTTCCAGTGAGTCAGGGAGGTTATGGAGTGTACAGGTTCAGGGCACATTTGTCTGGAGTTCTGCATTGGTACGTTCCAGTGAGACAGGGAGGTTACGGAGGGTACAGGTTCAGGGCATATTTGTGTGCAGTTCTGCAGTGGTACGTTCCAGTGAGACAGGGAGGTTATGGTCGGGTACAGGTTCAGGGCATATTTGTGTGGAGTTCTGCATTGGTACTTTCCAGTGAGACAGGGATGTTATGGAGGGGTACAGGTTCAGGGCATATTTGTGTGTAGTTCTGCATTGGTACGTTCCAGTGAGACAGGGAGGTTATGGAGAGTACAGGTTAAGGGCATATTTGTGTGGAGTTCTGCAGTGGTACATTCCAGTGAGACAGGGAGATTATGGTCGGGTACAGGTTCAGGGCATATTTGTGCGTAGTTCTGCATTGGTACGTTCCAGTGAGACAGGGAGGTTATGGAGGGGTACAGTTTCAGGGCAAATTTGTGTGGAGTTCTGCATTGGTGCATTCCAGTAAGACAAGGAGGTTATGGGCGGGTACACTTTCAGGGCATATTTGTGTGGTGTTCTGCAATGGTACGTTCCAGTGAGACAGAAGGTTATGGAGGGGTACAGGTTCAGGGCATATTTGAGTGGAGTTCTGCAGTGGTACGTTCCAGTGAGACAGGGAGGTTATGTTCGGGTACAGGTTCAGGGCATATTTGTGTGGTGTTCTGCAATGGTACGTTCCAGTGATACAGGGAGATTATGCACGGTACAGGATCAGGGCATATTTGAGTGGAGTTCGGCATTGGTGCGTTCCAGTGAGACAGGGAGGTTATGGAGGGGTACAGGTTCAGGGCATACTTGTGTGGAGTTCTGCATTGCTACGTTCCAGTGAGACAGGGAGGATATGCACGGTACAGGATCTGGGCATATTTGAGTGGAATTCTGCATTGGTACGTTCCAGTGAGACAGGGAGGTTATTGAGGGGTACAGGTTCAGGGCAAATTTGTGTGGAGTTCTGCATTGGTGCGTTCCAGTGAGACAGGGAGGTTATGGGCGGGTACACTTTCAGGGCATATTTGTGTGGAATTCTGCATTGGTACGTTCCAGTGAGACAGGAAGGTTATGGAGGGTACCGGTTCAGGGAATATTTGTGTGGAGTTCTGCATTGGTACGTTCCAGTGAGACAGTGTGTTTATGGAGGGTTACAGGTTCAGGGCATATTTGTGTGTTGTTCTGCAATGGTACGTTCCAGTGAGACAGGGAGGTTATGCACGGTACAGGATCAGGGCATATTTGAGTGGAGTTCGGCATTGGTGCGTTCCAGTGAGACAGGGTGGTTATGGAGGGTACAGGTTCAGGGCATATTTGTGTGGAGTTCTGCGTTGGTACGTTCCAGTGAGACAAGGAGCTTATGGGCGGGTACACATTCAGGGCATATTTGTGTGGTGTTCTGCAATGGTACGTTCCAGTGAGACTGGGAGGTTATGGAGGGGTACAGGTTCAGGGCATATTTGAGTGTAGTTCTGCATTTGTACGTTCCAGTGAGTCAGGGAGGTTATGGAGTGTACAGGTTCAGGGCACATTTGTCTGGAGTTCTGCATTGGTACGTTCCAGTGAGACAGGGAGGTTACGGAGGGTACAGGTTCAGGGCATATTTGTGTGCAGTTCTGCAGTGGTACGTTCCAGTGAGACAGGGAGGTTATGGTCGGGTACAGGTTCAGGGCATATTTGTGTGGAGTTCTGCATTGGTACTTTCCAGTGAGACAGGGATGTTATGGAGGTGTACAGGTTCAGGGCATATTTGTGTGGAGTTCTGCATTGGTACGTTCCAGTGAGATAGGGAGGTTATGGAGGGGTACAGGTTCAGGGCATATTTGTGTGTAGTTCTGCATTGGTACGTTCCAGTGAGACAGGGAGGTTATGGAGAGTACAGGTTCAGGGCATATTTGTGTGGAGTTCTGCAGTGGTACATTCCAGTGAGACAGGGAGATTATGGTCGGGTACAGGTTCAGGGCATATTTGTGCGTAGTTCTGCATTGGTACGTTCCAGTGAGACAGGGAGGTTATGGAGGGGTACAGGTTCAGGGCAAATTTGTGTGGAGTTCTGCATTGGTGCATTCAGGTAAGACAAGGAGGTTATGGGCGGGTACACTTTCAGGGCATATTTGTGTGGTGTTCTGCAATGGTACGTTCCAGTGAGACAGAAGGTTATGGAGGGGTACAGGTTCAGGGCATATTTGAGTGGAGTTCGGCATTGGTGCGTTCCAGTGAGACAGGGAAGTTATGGAGGGGTACAGGTTCAGGGCATATTTGTGTGGAGTTCTGCATTGGTACGTTCCAGTGAGACAGGGAGGTTATGGAGGGGTGCAGGTTCAGGGCATACTTGTGTGGAGTTCTGCATTGGTACGTTCCAGTGAGACAGGGAGGTTATGGAGGGGTACAGGTTCAGGGCAAATTTGTGTGGAGTTCTGCATTGGTGCGTTCCAGTGAGACAAGGAGGTTATTGGCGGGTACACGTTCAGGGCATATTTGTGTGGAATTCTGCATTGGTACGTTCCAGTGAGACAGGGAGGTTATGCACGGTACAGGATCAGGGCATATTTGAGTGGAGTTCGGCATTGGTGCGTTCCAGTGAGACAGGGTGGTTATGGAGGGTACAGGTTCAGGGCATATTTGTGTGGTGTTCTGCGTTGGTACGTTCCAGTGAGACAAGGAGATTATGGGCGGGTACACATTCAGGGCATATTTGTGTGGTGTTCTGCAATGGTACGTTCCAGTGAGACAGGGTTGTTATGGAGGGTACCGGTTCAGGTCATATTTGTGTGGAGTTCTGCATTGGTACGTTCCAGTGAGACAGGGTGTTTATGGAGGGTTACAGGTTCAGGGCATATTTGTGTGGAGTTCTGCATTGGTACGTTCCAGTGAGACAGGGAGGTTATGCACGGTACAGGATCAGGGCATATTTGAGTGGAGTTCGGTATTGGTGCGTTCCAGTGAGACAGGGAGGTTATGGAGGGTACCGGTTCAGGGCATATTTGTGTGGAGTTCTGCATTGGTACGTTCCAGTGAGACAGTGAGGTTATGGAGGGGTACAGGTTCAGGGCATATTTGTGTGTTGTTCTGCAATGGTACGTTCCAGTGAGACAGGGAGGTTATGCACGGTACAGGATCAGGGCATATTTGAGTGGAGTTCGGCATTGGTGCGTTCCAGTGAGACAGGGTGGTTATGGAGGGTACAGGTTCAGGGCATATTTGTGTGGAGTTCTGCGTTGGTACGTTCCAGTGAGAGAAGGAGCTTATGGGCGGGTACACATTCAGGGCATATTTGTGTGGTGTTCTGCAATGGTACGTTCCAGTGAGACTGGGAGGTTATGGAGGGGTACAGGTTCAGGGCATATTTGAGTGTAGTTCTGCATTTGTACGTTCCAGTGAGTCAGGGAGGTTATGGAGTGTACAGGTTCAGGGCACATTTGTCTGGAGTTCTGCATTGTTACGTTCCAGTGAGACAGGGAGGTTACGGAGGGTACAGGTTCAGGGCATATTTGTGTGCAGTTCTGCAGTGGTACGTTCCAGTGAGACAGGGAGGCTATGGTCGGGTACAGGTTCAGGGCATATTTGTGTGGAGTTCTGCAATGGTACTTTCCAGTGAGACAGGGATGTTATGGAGGGGTACAGGTTCAGGGCATATTTGTGTGGAGTTCTGCATTGGTACGTTCCAGTGAGACACATGAGGTTATGCACGGTACAGGATCAGGGCATATTTGAGTGGAGTTCGGCATTGGTGCGTTCCAGTGAGACAGGGTGGTTATGGAGGGTACAGGTTCAGGGCATATTTGTGTGGAGTTCTGCGTTGGTACGTTCCAGTGAGACAAGGAGCTTATGGGCGGGTACAGGTTCAGGGCATATTTGTGTGGTGTTCTGCAATGGTACGTTCCAGTGAGACTGGGAGGTTATGGAGGGGTACAGGTTCAGGGCATATTTGAGTGTAGTTCTGCATTTGTACGTTCCAGTGAGTCAGGGAGGTTATGGAGTGTACAGGTTCAGGGCACATTTGTCTGGAGTTCTGCATTGGTACGTTCCAGTGAGACAGGGAGGTTACGGAGGGTACAGGTTCAGGGCATATTTGTGTGCAGTTCTGCAGTGGAACGTTCCAGTGAGACAGGGAGGTTATGGTCGGGTACAGGTTCAGGGCATATTTGTGTGGAGTTCTGCATTGGTACTTTCCAGTGAGACAGGGATGTTATGGAGGGGTACAGGTTCAGGGCATATTTGTGTGGAGTTCTGCATTGGTACGTTCCAGTGAGATAGGGAGGTTATGGAGGGGTACAGGTTCAGGGCATATTTGTGTGTAGTTCTGCATTGGTACGTTCCAGTGAGACAGGGAGGTTATGGAGAGTACAGGTTAAGGGCATATTTGTGTGGAGTTCTGCAGTGGTACATTCCAGTGAGACAGGGAGATTATGGTCGGGTACAGGTTCAGGGCATATTTGTGCGTAGTTCTGCATTGGTACGTTCCAGTGAGACAGGGAGGTTATGGAGGGGTACAGTTTCAGGGCAAATTTGTGTGGAGTTCTGCATTGGTGCATTCCAGTAAGACAAGGAGGTTATGGGCGGGTACACTTTCAGGGCATATTTGTGTGGTGTTCTGCAATGGTACGTTCCAGTGAGACAGAAGGTTATGGAGGGGTACAGGTTCAGGGCATATTTGAGTGGAGTTCTGCAGTGGTACGTTCCAGTGAGACAGGGAGGTTATGGTCGGGTACAGGTTCAGGGCATATTTGTGTGGTGTTCTGCAATGGTACGTTCCAGTGATACAGGGAGATTATGCACGGTACAGGATCAGGGCATATTTGAGTGGAGTTCGGCATTGGTGCGTTCCAGTGAGACAGGGAGGTTATGGAGGGGTACAGGTTCAGGGCATACTTGTGTGGAGTTCTGCATTGCTACGTTCCAGTGAGACAGGGAGGATATGCACGGTACAGGATCTGGGCATATTTGAGTGGAATTCTGCATTGGTACGTTCCAGTGAGACAGGGAGGTTATTGAGGGGTACAGGTTCAGGGCAAATTTGTGTGGAGTTCTGCATTGGTGCGTTCCAGTGAGACAGGGAGGTTATGGGCGGGTACACTTTCAGGGCATATTTGTGTGGAATTCTGCATTGGTACGTTCCAGTGAGACAGGGAGGTTATGGAGGGTACCGGTTCAGGGAATATTTGTGTGGAGTTCTGCATTGGTACGTTCCAGTGAGACAGTGTGTTTATGGAGGGTTACAGGTTCAGGGCATATTTGTGTGTTGTTCTGCAATGGTACGTTCCAGTGAGACAGGGAGGTTATGGAGGGGTGCAGGTTCAGGGCATACTTGTGTGGAGTTCTGCATTGGTACGTTCCAGTGAGACAGGGAGGTTATGGAGGGGTACAGGTTCAGGGCAAATTTGTGTGGAGTTCTGCATTGGTGCGTTCCAGTGAGACAAGGAGGTTATTGGCGGGTACACGTTCAGGGCATATTTGTGTGGAATTCTGCATTGGTACGTTCCAGTGAGACAGGGAGGTTATGCACGGTACAGGATCTGGGCATATTTGAGTGGAATTCTGCATTGGTATGTTCCAGTGAGACAGGGAGGTTATTGAGGGGTACAGGTTCAGGGCAAATTTGTGTGGAGTTCTGCATTGGTGCGTTCCAGTGAGACAGGGAGGTTATGGGCGGGTACACTTTCAGGGCATATTTGTGTGGAATTCTGCATTGGTACGTTCCAGTGAGACAGGGAGGTTATGGAGGGTACCGGTTCAGGGCATATTTGTGTGGAGTTCTGCATTGGTACGTTCCAGTGAGACAGGGTGTTTATGGAGGGTTACAGGTTCAGGGCATATTTGTGTGTTGTTCTGCAATGGTACGTTCCAGTGAGACAGGGAGGTTATGCACGGTACAGGATCAGGGCATATTTGAGTGGAGTTCGGCATTGGTGCGTTCCAGTGAGACAGGGTGGTTATGGAGGGTACAGGTTCAGGGCATATTTATGTGGAATTCTGCGTTGGTACGTTCCAGTGAGACAAGGAGCTTATGGGCGGGTACACATTCAGGGCATATTTGTGTGGTGTTCTGCAATGGTACGTTCCAGTGAGACTGGGAGGTTATGGAGGGGTACAGGTTCAGGGCATATTTGAGTGTAGTTCTGCATTTGTACGTTCCAGTGAGTCAGGGAGGTTATGGAGTGTACAGGTTCAGGGCACATTTGTCTGGAGTTCTGCATTGGTACGTTCCAGTGAGACAGGGAGGTTACGGAGGGTACAGGTTCAGGGTATTTTTGTGTGCAGTTCTGCAGTGGTACTTTCCAGTGAGACAGGGAGGTTATGGTCGGGTACAGGTTCAGGGCATATTTGTGTGGAATTCTGCATTGGTACTTCCAGTGAGACAGGGATGTTATGGAGGGGTACAGGTTCAGGGCATATTTGTGTGGAGTTCTGCATTGGTACGTTCCAGTGAGATAGGGAGGTTATGGAGGGGTACAGGTTCAGGGCATATTTGTGTGTAGTTCTGCATTGGTACGTTCCAGTGAGACAGGGAGGTTACGGAGGGTACAGGTTCAGGGCATTTTTCTGTGCAGTTCTGCAGTGGTACTTTCCAGTGAGACAGGGAGGTTATGGTCGGGTACAGGTTCAGGGCATATTTGTGTGGAATTCTGCATTGGTACTTCCAGTGAGACAGGGATGTTATGGAGGGGTACAGGTTCAGGGCATATTTGTGTGGAGTTCTGCATTGGTACGTTCCAGTGAGATAGGGAGGTTATGGAGGGGTACAGGTTCAGGGCATATTTGTGTGTAGTTCTGCATTGGTACTTCCAGTGAGACAGGGATGTTATGGAGGGGTACAGGTTCAGGGCAAATTTGTGTGGAGTTCTGCATTGGTACGTTCCAGTGAGATAGGGAGGTTATGGAGGGGTACAGGTTCAGGGCATATTTGTGTGTAGTTCTGCATTGGTACGTTCCAGTGAGACTGGGAGGTTATGGAGGGGTACAGGTTCAGGGCATATTTGAGTGTAGTTCTGCATTGGTACGTTCCAGTGAGACAGGGAGGTTATGGAGGGGTGCAGGTTCAGGGCATACTTGTGTGGAGTTCTGCATTGGTACGTTCCAGTGAGACAGGGAGGTTATGGAGGGGTACAGGTTCAGGGCAAATTTGTGTGGAGTTCTGCATTGGTGCGTTCCAGTGAGACAAGGAGGTTATTGGCGGGTACACGTTCAGGGCATATTTGTGTGGAATTCTGCATTGGTACGTTCCAGTGAGACAGGGAGGTTATGCACGGTACAGGATCAGGGCATATTTGAGTGGAGTTCTGCATTGGTACGTTCCAGTGAGACAGGGAGGTTATTGAGAAGTACAGGTTCAGGGCAAATTTGTGTGGAGTTCTGCATTGGTGCGTTCCAGTGAGACAAGGAGGTTATGGGCTGGTACACGTTCAGGGCATATTTGTGTGGAATTCTGCATTGGTACGTTCCAGTGAGACAGGGAGGTTATGGAGGGTACCGGTTCAGGGCATATTTGTGTGGAGTTCTGCATTGGTACGTTCCAGTGAGACAGGGTGTTTATGGAGGGTTACAGGTTCAGGGCATATTTGTGTGGAGTTCTGCATTGGTACGTTCCAGTGAGACAGGGAGGTTATGCACGGTACAGGATCAGGGCATATTTGAGTGGAGTTCGGCATTGGTGCGTTCCAGTGAGACAGGGTGGTTATGGAGGGTACAGGTTCAGGGCATATTTGTGTGGTGTTCTGCGTTGGTACGTTCCAGTGAGACAAGGAGATTATGGGCGGGTACACATTCAGGGCATATTTGTGTGGTGTTCTGCAATGGTACGTTCCAGTGAGACAGGGTTGTTATGGAGGGTACCGGTTCAGGGCATATTTGTGTGGAGTTCTGCATTGGTACGTTCCAGTGAGACAGGGTGTTTATGGAGGGTTACAGGTTCAGGGCATATTTGTGTGGAGTTCTGCATTGGTACGTTCCAGTGAGACAGGGAGGTTATGCACGGTACAGGATCAGGGCATATTTGAGTGGAGTTCGGTATTGGTGCGTTCCAGTGAGACAGGGAGGTTATGGAGGGTACCGGTTCAGGGCATATTTGTGTGGAGTTCTGCATTGGTACGTTCCAGTGAGACAGTGAGGTTATGGAGGGGTACAGGTTCAGGGCATATTTGTGTGTTGTTCTGCAATGGTACGTTCCAGTGAGACAGGGAGGTTATGCACGGTACAGGATCAGGGCATATTTGAGTGGAGTTCGGCATTGGTGCGTTCCAGTGAGACAGGGTGGTTATGGAGGGCACAGGTTCAGGGCATATTTGTGTGGAGTTCTGCGTTGGTACGTTCCAGTGAGACAAGGAGCTTATGGGCGGGTACACATTCAGGGCATATTTGTGTGGTGTTCTGCAATGGTACGTTCCAGTGAGACTGGGAGGTCATGGAGGGGTACAGGTTCAGGGCATATTTGAGTGTAGTTCTGCATTTGTACGTTCCAGTGAGTCAGGGAGGTTATGGAGTGTACAGGTTCAGGGCACATTTGTCTGGAGTTCTGCATTGCTACGTTCCAGTGAGACAGGGAGGTTACGGAGGGTACAGGTTCAGGGCATATTTGTGTGCAGTTCTGCAGTGGTACGTTCCAGTGAGACAGGGAGGTTATGGTCGGGTACAGGTTCAGGGCATATTTGTGTGGTGTTCTGCAATGGTACGTTCCAGTGATACAGGGAGATTATGCACGGTACAGGATCAGGGCATATTTGAGTGGAGTTCGGCATTGGTGCGTTCCAGTGAGACAGGGAGGTTATGGAGGGGTACAGGTTCAGGGCATACTTGTGTGGAGTTCTGCATTGCTACGTTCCAGTGAGACAGGGAGGTTATGCACTGTACAGGATCAGGGCATATTTGAGTGGAATCCTGCATTGGTACTTTCCAGTGAGACAGGGAGGTTATTGAGGGGTACAGGTTCAGGGCAAATTTGTGTGGAGTTCTGCATTGGTGCGTTCCAGTGAGACAGGGAGGTTATGGGCTGGTACACTTTCAGGGCATATTTGTGTGGAATTCTGCATTGGTACGTTCCAGTGAGACAGGGAGGTTATGGAGGGTACCGGTTCAGGGAATATTTGTGTGGAGTTCTGCATTGGTACGTTCCAGTGAGACAGGGTGTTTATGGAGGGTTACAGGTTCAGGGCATATTTGTGTGTTGTTCTGCAATGGTACGTTCCAGTGAGACAGGGAGGTTATGCACGGTACAGGATCAGGGCATATTTGAGTGGAGTTCGGCATTGGTGCGTTCCAGTGAGACAGGGTGGTTATGGAGGGTACAGGTTCAGGGCATATTTGTGTGGAGTTCTGCGTTGGTACGTTCCAGTGAGAGAAGGAGCTTATGGGCGGGTACACATTCAGGGCATATTTGTGTGGTGTTCTGCAATGGTACGTTCCAGTGAGACTGGGAGGTTATGGAGGGGTACAGGTTCAGGGCATATTTGAGTGTAGTTCTGCATTTGTACGTTCCAGTGAGTCAGGGAGGTTATGGAGTGTACAGGTTCAGGGCACATTTGTCTGGAGTTCTGCATTGGTACGTTCCAGTGAGACAGGGAGGTTACGGAGGGTACAGGTTCAGGGCATATTTGTGTGCAGTTCTGCAGTGGTACGTTCCAGTTAGACAGGGAGGCTATGGTCGGGTACAGGTTCAGGGCATATTTGTGTGGAGTTCTGCAATGGTACTTTCCAGTGAGACAGGGATGTTATGGAGGGGTACAGGTTCAGGGCATATTTGTGTGGAGTTCTGCATTGGTACGTTCCAGTGAGACACATGAGTTTATGCACGGTACAGGATCAGGGCATATTTGAGTGGAGTTCGGCATTGGTGCGTTCCAGTGAGACAGGGTGGTTATGGAGGGTACAGGTTCAGGGCATATTTGTGTGGAGTTCTGCGTTGGTACGTTCCAGTGAGACAAGGAGCTTATGGGCGGGTACAGGTTCAGGGCATATTTGTGTGGTGTTCTGCAATGGTACGTTCCAGTGAGACTGGGAGGTTATGGAGGGGTACAGGTTCAGGGCATATTTGAGTGTAGTTCTGCATTTGTACGTTCCAGTGAGTCAGGGAGGTTATGGAGTGTACAGGTTCAGGGCACATTTGTCTGGAGTTCTGCATTGGTACGTTCCAGTGAGACAGGGAGGTTACGGAGGGTACAGGTTCAGGGCATATTTGTGTGCAGTTCTGCAGTGGAACGTTCCAGTGAGACAGGGAGGTTATGGTCGGGTACAGGTTCAGGGCATATTTGTGTGGAGTTCTGCATTGGTACTTTCCAGTGAGACAGGGATGTTATGGAGGGGTACAGGTTCAGGGCATATTTGTGTGGAGTTCTGCATTGGTACGTTCCAGTGAGATAGGGAGGTTATGGAGGGGTACAGGTTCAGGGCATATTTGTGTGTAGTTCTGCATTGGTACGTTCCAGTGAGACAGGGAGGTTATGGAGAGTACAGGTTAAGGGCATATTTGTGTGGAGTTCTGCAGTGGTACATTCCAGTGAGACAGGGAGATTATGGTCGGGTACAGGTTCAGGGCATATTTGTGCGTAGTTCTGCATTGGTACGTTCCAGTGAGACAGGGAGGTTATGGAGGGGTACAGTTTCAGGGCAAATTTGTGTGGAGTTCTGCATTGGTGCATTCCAGTAAGACAAGGAGGTTATGGGCGGGTACACTTTCAGGGCATATTTGTGTGGTGTTCTGCAATGGTACGTTCCAGTGAGACAGAAGGTTATGGAGGGGTACAGGTTCAGGGCATATTTGAGTGGAGTTCTGCAGTGGTACTTTCCAGTGAGACAGGGAGGTTATGGTCGGGTACAGGTTCAGGGCATATTTGTGTGGTGTTCTGCAATGGTACGTTCCAGTGATACAGGGAGATTATGCACGGTACAGGATCAGGGCATATTTGAGTGGAGTTCGGCATTGGTGCGTTCCAGTGAGACAGGGAGGTTATGGAGGGGTACAGGTTCAGGGCATACTTGTGTGGAGTTCTGCATTGCTACGTTCCAGTGAGACAGGGAGGATATGCACGGTACAGGATCTGGGCATATTTGAGTGGAATTCTGCATTGGTACTTTCCAGTGAGACAGGGAGGTTATTGAGGGGTACAGGTTCAGGGCAAATTTGTGTGGAGTTCTGCATTGGTGCGTTCCAGTGAGACAGGGAGGTTATGGGCGGGTACACTTTCAGGGCATATTTGTGTGGAATTCTGCATTGGTACGTTCCAGTGAGACAGGGAGGTTATGGAGGGTACCGGTTCAGGGAATATTTGTGTAGAGTTCTGCATTGGTACGTTCCAGTGAGACAGTGTGTTTATGGAGGGTTACAGGTTCAGGGCATAATTGTGTGTTGTTCTGCAATGGTACGTTCCAGTGAGACAGGGAGGTTATGGAGGGGTGCAGGTTCAGGGCATACTTGTGTGGAGTTCTGCATTGGTACGTTCCAGTGAGACAGGGAGGTTATGGAGGGGTACAGGTTCAGGGCAAATTTGTGTGGAGTTCTGCATTGGTGCGTTCCAGTGAGACAAGGAGGTTATTGGCGGGTACACGTTCAGGGCATATTTGTGTGGAATTCTGCATTGGTACGTTCCAGTGAGACAGGGAGGTTATGCACGGTACAGGATCTGGGCATATTTGAGTGGAATTCTGCATTGGTATGTTCCAGTGAGACAGGGAGGTTATTGAGGGGTACAGGTTCAGGGCAAATTTGTGTGGAGTTCTGCATTGGTGCGTTCCAGTGAGACAGGGAGGTTATGGGCGGGTACACTTTCAGGGCATATTTGTGTGGAATTCTGCATTGGTACGTTCCAGTGAGACAGGGAGGTTATGGAGGGTACCGGTTCAGGGCATATTTGTGTGGAGTTCTGCATTGGTACGTTCCAGTGAGACAGGGTGTTTATGGAGGGTTACAGGTTCAGGGCATATTTGTGTGTTGTTCTGCAATGGTACGTTCCAGTGAGACAGGGAGGTTATGCACGGTACAGGATCAGGGCATATTTGAGTGGAGTTCGGCATTGGTGCGTTCCAGTGAGACAGGGTGGTTATGGAGGGTACAGGTTCAGGGCATATTTATGTGGAATTCTGCGTTGGTACGTTCCAGTGAGACAAGGAGCTTATGGGCGGGTACACATTCAGGGCATATTTGTGTGGTGTTCTGCAATGGTACGTTCCAGTGAGACTGGGAGGTTATGGAGGGGTACAGGTTCAGGGCATATTTGAGTGTAGTTCTGCATTTGTACGTTCCAGTGAGTCAGGGAGGTTATGGAGTGTACAGGTTCAGGGCACATTTGTCTGGAGTTCTGCATTGGTACGTTCCAGTGAGACAGGGATGTTACGGAGGGTACAGGTTCAGGGCATTTTTGTGTGCAGTTCTGCAGTGGTACTTTCCAGTGAGACAGGGAGGTTACGGAGGGTACAGGTTCAGGGCATATTTGTGTGCAGTTCTGCAGTGGAACGTTCCAGTGAGACAGGGAGGTTATGGTCGGGTACAGGTTCAGGGCATATTTGTGTGGAGTTCTGCATTGGTACTTTCCAGTGAGACAGGGATGTTATGGAGGGGTACAGGTTCAGGGCATATTTGTGTGGAGTTCTGCATTGGTACGTTCCAGTGAGATAGGGAGGTTATGGAGGGGTACAGGTTCAGGGCATATTTGTGTGTAGTTCTGCATTGGTACGTTCCAGGGAGACAGGGAGGTTATGGAGAGTACAGGTTAAGGGCATATTTGTGTGGAGTTCTGCAGTGGTACATTCCAGTGAGACAGGGAGATTATGGTCGGGTACAGGTTCAGGGCATATTTGTGCGTAGTTCTGCATTGGTACGTTCCAGTGAGACAGGGAGGTTATGGAGGGGTACAGTTTCAGTGCAAATTTGTGTGGAGTTCTGCATTGGTGCATTCCAGTAAGACAAGGAGGTTATGGGCGGGTACACTTTCAGGGCATATTTGTGTGGTGTTCTGCAATGGTACGTTCCAGTGAGACAGAAGGTTATGGAGGGGTACAGGTTCAGGGCATATTTGAGTGGAGTTCTGCAGTGGTACTTTCCAGTGAGACAGGGAGGTTATGGTCGGGTACAGGTTCAGGGCATATTTGTGTGGTGTTCTGCAATGGTACGTTCCAGTGATACAGGGAGATTATGCACGGTACAGGATCAGGGCATATTTGAGTGGAGTTCGGCATTGGTGCGTTCCAGTGAGACAGGGAGGTTATGGAGGGGTACAGGTTCAGGGCATACTTGTGTGGAGTTCTGCATTGCTACGTTCCAGTGAGACAGGGAGGATATGCACGGTACAGGATCTGGGCATATTTGAGTGGAATTCTGCATTGGTACGTTCCAGTGAGACAGGGAGGTTATTGAGGGGTACAGGTTCAGGGCAAATTTGTGTGGAGTTCTGCATTGGTGCGTTCCAGTGAGACAGGGAGGTTATGGGCGGGTACACTTTCAGGGCATATTTGTGTGGAATTCTGCATTGGTACGTTCCAGTGAGACAGGGAGGTTATGGAGGGTACCGGTTCAGGGAATATTTGTGTGGAGTTCTGCATTGGTACGTTCCAGTGAGACAGTGTGTTTATGGAGGGTTACAGGTTCAGGGCATATTTGTGTGTTGTTCTGCAATGGTACGTTCCAGTGAGACAGGGAGGTTATGGAGGGGTGCAGGTTCAGGGCATACTTGTGTGGAGTTCTGCATTGGTACGTTCCAGTGAGACAGGGAGGTTATGGAGGGGTACAGGTTCAGGGCAAATTTGTGTGGAGTTCTGCATTGGTGCGTTCCAGTGAGACAAGGAGGTTATTGGCGGGTACACGTTCAGGGCATATTTGTGTGGAATTCTGCATTGGTACGTTCCAGTGAGACAGGGAGGTTATTCACGGTACAGGATCTGGGCATATTTGAGTGGAATTCTGCATTGGTATGTTCCAGTGAGACAGGGAGGTTATTGAGGGGTACAGGTTCAGGGCAAATTTGTGTGGAGTTCTGCATTGGTGCGTTCCAGTGAGACAGGGAGGTTATGGGCGGGTACACTTTCAGGGCATATTTGTGTGGAATTCTGCATTGGTACGTTCCAGTGAGACAGGGAGGTTATGGAGGGTACCGGTTCAGGGCATATTTGTGTGGAGTTCTGCATTGGTACGTTCCAGTGAGACAGGGTGTTTATGGAGGGTTACAGGTTCAGGGCATATTTGTGTGTTGTTCTGCAATGGTACGTTCCAGTGAGACAGGGAGGTTATGCACGGTACAGGATCAGGGCATATTTGAGTGGAGTTCGGCATTGGTGCGTTCCAGTGAGACAGGGTGGT
Organism: Hemitrygon akajei; assembly: GCF_048418815.1. Classification (NCBI taxonomy): domain Eukaryota; kingdom Metazoa; phylum Chordata; class Chondrichthyes; order Myliobatiformes; family Dasyatidae; genus Hemitrygon; species Hemitrygon akajei. The sequence continues at coordinate 1,263,052 of NW_027331980.1, read as the reverse complement.
TATGGAGGGTACAGGTTCAGGGCATATTTATGTGGAATTCTGCGTTGGTACGTTCCAGTGAGACAAGGAGCTTATGGGCGGGTACACATTCAGGGCATATTTGTGTGGTGTTCTGCAATGGTACGTTCCAGTGAGACTGGGAGGTTATGGAGGGGTACAGGTTCAGGGCATATTTGAGTGTAGTTCTGCATTTGTACGTTCCAGTGAGTCAGGGAGGTTATGGAGTGTACAGATTCAGGGCACATTTGTCTGGAGTTCTGCATTGGTACGTTCCAGTGAGACAGGGATGTTACGGAGGGTACAGGTTCAGGGCATTTTTGTGTGCAGTTCTGCAGTGGTACTTTCCAGTGAGACAGGGAGGTTATGCTCGGGTACAGGTTCAGGGCATATTTGTGTGGAATTCTGCATTGGTACTTCCAGTGAGACAGGGATGTTATGGAGGGGTACAGGTTCAGGGCATATTTGTGTGGAGTTCTGCATTGGTACGTTCCAGTGAGATAGGGAGGTTATGGAGGGGTACAGGTTCAGGGCATATTTGTGTGTAGTTCTGCATTGGTACGTTCCAGTGAGACAGGGAGGTTATGGAGGGGTACAGGTTCAGGGCAAATTTGTGTGGAGTTCTGCATTGGTGCATTCCAGTAAGACAAGGAGGTTATGGGCGGGTACACTTTCAGGGCATATTTGTGTGGTGTTCTGCAATGGTACGTTCCAGTGAGACAGAAGGTTATGGAGGGGTACAGGTTCAGGGCATATTTGAGTGGAGTTCGGCATTGGTGCGTTCCAGTGAGTCAGGGAAGTTATGGAGGGGTACAGGTTCAGGGCATATTTGTGTGGAGTTCTGCATTGGTACGTTCCAGTGAGACAGGGAGGTTATGGAGGGGTGCAGGTTCAGGGCATACTTGTGTGGAGTTCTGCATTGGTGCGTTCCAGTGAGACAAGGAGGTTATTGGCGGGTACACGTTCAGGGCATATTTGTGTGGAATTCTGCATTGGTACGTTCCAGTGAGACAGGGAGGTTATGCACGGTACAGGATCAGGGCATATTTGAGTGGAGTTCTGCATTGGTACGTTCCAGTGAGACAGGGAGGTTATTGAGAAGTACAGGTTCAGGGCAAATTTGTGTGGAGTTCTGCATTGGTGCGTTCCAGTGAGACAAGGAGGTTATGGGCTGGTACACGTTCAGGGCATATTTGTGTGGAATTCTGCATTGGTACGTTCCAGTGAGACAGGGAGGTTATGGAGGGTACCGGTTCAGGGCATATTTGTGTGGAGTTCTGCATTGGTACGTTCCAGTGAGACAGGGAGGTTATGCACGGTACAGGATCAGGGCATATTTGAGTGGAGTTCGGCATTGGTGCGTTCCAGTGAGACAGGGTGGTTATGGAGGGTACAGGTTCAGGGCATATTTGTGTGGAGTTCTGCGTTGGTACGTTCCAGTGAGACAAGGAGATTATGGGCGGGTGCACATTCAGGGCATATTTGTGTGGTGTTCTGCAATGGTACGTTCCAGTGAGACAGGGAGGTTATGGAGGGTACCGGTTCAGGGCATATTTGTGTGGAGTTCTGCATTGGTAAGTTCCAGTGAGACAGGGTGTTTATGGAGGGTTACAGGTTCAGGGCATATTTGTGTGGAGTTCTGCATTGGTACGTTCCAGTGAGACAGGGAGGTTATGCACGGTACAGGATCAGGGCATATTTGAGTGGAGTTCGGCATTGGTGCGTTCCAGTGGACAGGGAGGTTATGGAGGGTACCGGTTCAGGGCATATTTGTGTGGAGTTCTGCATTGGTACGTTCCAGTGAGACAGGGTGTTTATGGAGGGTTACAGGTTCAGGGCATATTTGTGTGGAGTTCTGCATTGGTACGTTCCAGTGAGACAGTGAGGTTATGGAGGGGTACAGGTTCAGGGCATATTTGTGTGTTGTTCTGCAATGGTACGTTCCAGTGAGACAGGGAGGTTATGCACGGTACAGGATCAGGGCATATTTGTGTGGAGTTCTGCGTTGGTACGTTCCAGTGAGACAAGGAGCTTATGGGCGGGTACACATTCAGGGCATATTTGTGTGGTGTTCTGCATTGGTACGTTCCAGTGAGACAGTGAGGTTATGGAGGGGTACAGGTTCAGGGCATATTTGTGTGTTGTTCTGCAATGGTACGTTCCAGTGAGACAGGGAGGTTATGCACGGTACAGGATCAGGGCATATTTGTGTGGAGTTCTGCGTTGGTACGTTCCAGTGAGACAAGGAGCTTATGGGCGGGTACACATTCAGGGCATATTTGTGTGGTGTTCTGCAATGGTACGTTCCAGTGAGACTGGGAGGTTATGGAGGGGTACAGGTTCAGGGCATATTTGAGTGTAGTTCTGCATTTGTACGTTCCAGTGAGTCAGGGAGGTTATGGAGTGTACAGGTTCAGGGCACATTTGTCTGGAGTTCTGTATTGCTACGTTCCAGTGAGACAGGGAGGTTACGGAGGGTACAGGTTCAGGGCATATTTGTGTGCAGTTCGGCATTGGTGCGTTCCAGTGAGACAGGGTGGTTATGGAGGGCGCAGGTTCAGGGCATATTTGTGTGGAGTTCTGCGTTGGTACGTTCCAGTGAGACAAGGAGCTTATGGGCGGGTACACATTCAGGGCATATTTGTGTGGTGTTCTGCAATGGTTCGTTCCAGTGAGACTGGGAGGTTATGGAGGGGTACAGGTTCAGGGCATATTTGAGTGTAGTTCTGCATTTGTACGTTCCAGTGAGTCAGGGAGGTTATGGAGTGTACAGGTTCAGGGCACATTTGTCTGGAGTTCTGCATTGCTACGTTCCAGTGAGACAGGGAGGTTACGGAGGGTACAGGTTCAGGGCATATTTGTGTGCAGTTCTGCAGTGGTACGTTCCAGTGAGACAGGGAGGTTATGGTCGGGTACAGGTTCAGGGCATATTTGTGTGGTGTTCTGCAATGGTACGTTCCAGTGATACAGGGAGATTATGCACGGTACAGGTTCAGGGCATATTTGTGTGGAGTTCTGCGTTGGTACGTTCCAGTGAGACAAGGAGCTTATGGGCGGGTACACATTCAGGGCATATTTGTGTGGTGTTCTGCAATGGTTCGTTCCAGTGAGACTGGGAGGTTATGGAGGGGTACAGGTTCAGGGCATATTTGAGTGTAGTTCTGCATTTGTACGTTCCAGTGAGTCAGGGAGGTTATGGAGGGGTACAGGTTCAGGGCATACTTGTGTGGAGTTCTGCATTGCTACGTTCCAGTGAGACAGGGAGGTTATGCACTGTACAGGATCAGGGCATATTTGAGTGGAATTCTGCATTGGTACTTTCCAGTGAGACAGGGAGGTTATTGAGGGGTACAGGTTCAGGGCAAATTTGTGTGGAGTTCTGCATTGGTGCGTTCCAGTGAGACAGGGAGGTTATGGGCGGGTACACTTTCAGGGCATATTTGTGTGGAATTCTGCATTGGTACGTTCCAGTGAGACAGGGAGGTTATGGAGGGTACCGGTTCAGGGAATATTTGTGTGGAGTTCTGCATTGGTACGTTCCAGTGAGACAGTGTGTTTATGGAGGGTTACAGGTTCAGGGCATATTTGTGTGTTGTTCTGCAATGGTACGTTCCAGTGAGACAGGGAGGTTATGCACGGTACAGGATCAGGGCATATTTGAGTGGAGTTCGGCATTGGTGCGTTCCAGTGAGACAGGGTGGTTATGGAGGGTACAGGTTCAGGGCATATTTGTGTGGAGTTCTGCGTTGGTACGTTCCAGTGAGACAAGGAGCTTATGGGCGGGTACACATTCAGGGCATATTTGTGTGGTGTTCTGCAATGGTACGTTCCAGTGAGACAGGGAGGTTATGGTCGGGTACAGGTTCAGGGCATATTTGTGTGGAGTTCTGCATTGGTACTTTCCAGTGAGTCAGGGAGGTTATGGAGTGTACAGGTTCAGGGCACATTTGTCTGGAGTTCTGCATTGGTACGTTCCAGTGAGACAGGGAGGTTACGGAGGGTACAGGTTCAGGGCATATTTGTGTGCAGTTCTGCAGTGGTACGTTCCAGTGAGACAGGGAGGTTATGGTCGGGTACAGGTTCAGGGCATATTTGTGTGGAGTTCTGCATTGGTACTTTCCAGTGAGACAGGGATGTTATGGAGGGGTACAGGTTCAGGGCATATTTGTGTGGAGTTCTGCATTGGTACGTTCCAGTGAGATAGGGAGGTTATGGAGGGGTACAGGTTCAGGGCATATTTGTGTGTAGTTCTGCATTGGTACGTTCCAGTGAGACAGGGAGGTTATGGAGAGTACAGGTTAAGGGCATATTTGTGTGGAGTTCTGCAGTGGTACATTCCAGTGAGACAGGGAGATTATGGTCGGGTACAGGTTCAGGGCATATTTGTGCGTAGTTCTGCATTGGTACGTTCCAGTGAGACAGGGAGGTTATGGAGGGGTACAGTTTCAGGGCAAATTTTTGTGGAGTTCTGCATTGGTGCATTCCAGTAAGACAAGGAGGTTATGGGCGGGTACACTTTCAGGGCATATTTGTGTGGTGTTCTGCAATGGTACGTTCCAGTGAGACAGAAGGTTATGGAGGGGTACAGGTTCAGGGCATATTTGAGTGGAGTTCTGCAGTGGTACGTTCCAGTGAGACAGGGAGGTTATGTTCGGGTACAGGTTCAGGGCATATTTGTGTGGTGTTATGCAATGGTACGTTCCAGTGATACAGGGAGATTATGCACGGTACAGGATCAGGGCATATTTGAGTGGAGTTCGGCATTGGTGCGTTCCAGTGAGACAGGGAGGTTATGGAGGGGTACAGGTTCAGGGCATACTTGTGTGGAGTTCTGCATTGCTACGTTCCAGTGAGACAGGGAGGATATGCACGGTACAGGATCTGGGCATATTTGAGTGGAATTCTGCATTGGTACGTTCCGGTGAGACAGGGAGGTTATTGAGGGGTACAGGTTCAGGGCAAATTTGTGTGGAGTTCTGCATTGGTGCGTTCCAGTGAGACAGGGAGGTTATGGGCGGGTACACTTTCAGGGCATATTTGTGTGGAATTCTGCATTGGTACGTTCCAGTGAGACAGGAAGGTTATGGAGGGTACCGGTTCAGGGAATATTTGTGTGGAGTTCTGCATTGGTACGTTCCAGTGAGACAGTGTGTTTATGGAGGGTTACAGGTTCAGGGCATATTTGTGTGTTGTTCTGCAATGGTACGTTCCAGTGAGACAGGGAGGTTATGCACGGTACAGGATCAGGGCATATTTGAATGGAGTTCGGCATTGGTGCGTTCCAGTGAGACAGGGTGGTTATGGAGGGTACAGGTTCAGGGCATATTTGTGTGGAGTTCTGCGTTGGTACGTTCCAGTGAGACAAGGAGCTTATGGGCGGGTACACATTCAGGGCATATTTGTGTGGTGTTCTGCAATGGTACGTTCCAGTGAGACTGGGAGGTTATGGAGGGGTACAGGTTCAGGGCATATTTGAGTGTAGTTCTGCATTTGTACGTTCCAGTGAGTCAGGGAGGTTATGGAGTGTACAGGTTCAGGGCACATTTGTCTGGAGTTCTGCATTGGTACGTTCCAGTGAGACAGGGAGGTTACGGAGGGTACAGGTTCAGGGCATATTTGTGTGCAGTTCTGCAGTGGTACGTTCCAGTGAGACAGGGAGGTTATGGTCTGGTACAGGTTCAGGGCATATTTGTGTGGAGTTCTGCATTGGTACTTTCCAGTGAGACAGGGATGTTATGGAGGGGTACAGGTTAAGGGCATATTTGTGTGGAGTTCTGCATTGGTACGTTCCAGTGAGATAGGGAGGTTATGGAGGGGTACAGGTTCAGGGCATATTTGTGTGTAGTTCTGCATTGGTACGTTCCAGTGAGACAGGGAGGTTATGGAGAGTACAGGTTCAGGGCATATTTGTGTGGAGTTCTGCAGTGGTACATTCCAGTGAGACAGGGAGATTATGGTCGGGTACAGGTTCAGGGCATATTTGTGCGTAGTTCTGCATTGGTACGTTCCAGTGAGACAGGGAGGTTATGGAGGGGTACAGGTTCAGGGCAAATTTGTGTGGAGTTCTGCATTGGTGCATTCAGGTAAGACAAGGAGGTTATGGGCGGGTACACTTTCAGGGCATATTTGTGTGGTGTTCTGCAATGGTACGTTCCAGTGAGACAGAAGGTTATGGAGGGGTACAGGTTCAGGGCATATTTGAGTGGAGTTCGGCATTGGTGCGTTCCAGTGAGACAGGGAAGTTATGGAGGGGTACAGGTTCAGGGCATATTTGTGTGGAGTTCTGCATTGGTACGTTCCAGTGAGACAGGGATGTTATGGAGGGGTGCAGGTTCAGGGCATACTTGTGTGGAGTTCTGCATTGGTACGTTCCAGTGAGACAGGGAGGTTATGGAGGGGTACAGGTTCAGGGCAAATTTGTGTGGAGTTCTGCATTGGTGCGTTCCAGTGAGACAAGGAGGTTATTGGCGGGTACACGTTCAGGGCATATTTGTGTGGAATTCTGCATTGGTACGTTCCAGTGAGACAGGGAGGTTATGCACGGTACAGGATCAGGGCATATTTGAGTGGAGTTCTGCATTGGTACGTTCCAGTGAGACAGGGAGGTTATTGAGAAGTACAGGTTCAGGGCAAATTTGTGTGGAGTTCTGCATTGGTGCGTTCCAGTGAGACAAGGAGGTTATGGGCTGGTACACGTTCAGGGCATATTTGTGTGGAATTCTGCATTGGTACGTTGCAGTGAGACAGGGAGGTTATGGAGGGTACCGGTTCAGGGCATATTTGTGTGGAGTTCTGCATTGGTACGTTCCAGTGAGACAGGGTGTTTATGGAGGGTTACAGGTTCAGGGCATATTTGTGTGGAGTTCGGCATTGGTGCGTTCCAGTGAGACAGGGTGGTTATGGAGGGTACAGGTTCAGGGCATATTTGTGTGGAGTTCTGCGTTGGTACGTTCCAGTGAGACAGGGAGGTTATGGAGGGTACCGGTTCAGGGCATATTTGTGTGGAGTTCTGCATTGGTACGTTCCAGTGAGACAGTGAGGTTATGGAGGGGTACAGGTTCAGGGCATATTTGTGTGTTGTTCTGCAATGGTACGTTCCAGTGAGACAGGGAGGTTATGCACGGTACAGGATCAGGGCATATTTGAGTGGAGTTCGGCATTGGTGCGTTCCAGTGAGACAGGGTGGTTATGGAGGGCACAGGTTCAGGGCATATTTGTGTGGAGTTCTGCGTTGGTACGTTCCAGTGAGACAAGGAGCTTATGGGCGGGTACACATTCAGGGCATATTTGTGTGGTGTTCTGCAATGGTACGTTCCAGTGAGACTGGGAGGTCATGGAGGGGTACAGGTTCAGGGCATATTTGAGTGTAGTTCTGCATTTGTACGTTCCAGTGAGTCAGGGAGGTTATGGAGTGTACAGGTTCAGGGCACATTTGTCTGGAGTTCTGCATTGCTACGTTCCAGTGAGACAGGGAGGTTACGGAGGGTACAGGTTCAGGGCATATTTGTGTGCAGTTCTGCAGTGGTACGTTCCAGTGAGACAGGGAGGTTATGGTCGGGTACAGGTTCAGGGCATATTTGTGTGGTGTTCTGCAATGGTACGTTCCAGTGATACAGGGAGATTATGCACGGTACAGGATCAGGGCATATTTGAGTGGAGTTCGGCATTGGTGCGTTCCAGTGAGACAGGGAGGTTATGGAGGGGTACAGGTTCAGGGCATACTTGTGTGGAGTTCTGCATTGCTACGTTCCAGTGAGACAGGGAGGTTATGCACTGTACAGGATCAGGGCATATTTGAGTGGAATCCTGCATTGGTACTTTCCAGTGAGACAGGGAGGTTATTGAGGGGTACAGGTTCAGGGCAAATTTGTGTGGAGTTCTGCATTGGTGCGTTCCAGTGAGACAGGGAGGTTATGGGCGGGTACACTTTCAGGGCATATTTGTGTGGAATTCTGCATTGGTACGTTCCAGTGAGACAGGGAGGTTATGGAGGGTACCGGTTCAGGGAATATTTGTGTGGAGCTCTGCATTGGTACGTTCCAGTGAGACAGGGTGTTTATGGAGGGTTACAGGTTCAGGGCATATTTGTGTGTTGTTCTGCAATGGTACGTTCCAGTGAGACAGGGAGGTTATGCACGGTACAGGATCAGGGCATATTTGAGTGGAGTTCGGCATTGGTGCGTTCCAGTGAGACAGGGTGGTTATGGAGGGTACAGGTTCAGGGCATATTTGTGTGGAGTTCTGCGTTGGTACGTTCCAGGGAGACAAGGAGCTTATGGGCGGGTACACATTCAGGGCATATTTGTGTGGTGTTCTGCAATGGTACGTTCCAGTGAGACTGGGAGGTTATGGAGGGGTACAGGTTCAGGGCATATTTGAGTGTAGTTCTGCATTTGTACGTTCCAGTGAGTCAGGGAGGTTATGCACGGTACAGGTTCAGGGCACATTTGTCTGGAGTTCTGCATTGGTACGTTCCAGTGAGACAGGGAGGTTACGGAGGGTACAGGTTCAGGGCATATTTGTGTGCAGTTCTGCAGTGGTACGTTCCAGTGAGACAGGGAGGCTATGGTCGGGTACAGGTTCAGGGCATATTTGTGTGGAGTTCTGCAATGGTACTTTCCAGTGAGACAGGGATGTTATGGAGGGGTACAGGTTCAGGGCATATTTGTGTGGAGTTCTGCATTGGTACGTTCCAGTGAGACACATGAGGTTATGCACGGTACAGGATCAGGGCATATTTGAGTGGAGTTCGGCATTGGTGCGCTCCATTGAGACAGGGTGGTTATGGAGGGTACAGGTTCAGGGCATATTTGTGTGGAGTTCTGCGTTGGTACGTTCCAGTGAGACAAGGAGCTTATGGGCGGGTACACATTCAGGGCATATTTGTGTGGTGTTCTGCATTGGTACTTTCCAGTGAGACAGGGATGTTATGGAGGGGTACAGGTTCAGGGCTTATTTGTGTGGAGTTCTGCATTGGTACGTTCCAGTGAGATAGGGAGGTTATGGAGGGGTACAGGTTCAGGGCATATTTGTGTGTAGTTCTGCATTGGTACGTTCCAGTGAGACAGGGAGGTTATGGAGAGTACAGGTTATGGGCATATTTGTGTGGAGTTCTGCAGTGGTACATTCCAGTGAGACAGGGAGATTATGGTCGGGTACAGGTTCAGGGCATATTTGTGCGTAGTTCTGCATTGGTACGTTCCAGTGAGACAGGGAGGTTATGGAGGGGTACAGGTTCAGGGCAAATTTGTGTGGAGTTCTGCATTGGTGCATTCCAGTAAGACAAGGAGGTTATGGGCGGGTACACTTTCAGGGCATATTTGTGTGGGTTTCTGCAATGGTACGTTCCAGTGAGACAGAAGGTTATTGAGGGGTACAGGTTCAGGGCATATTTGAGTGGAGTTCTGCAGTGGTACGTTCCAGTGAGACAGGTAGGTTATGGTCGGGTACAGGTTCAGGGCATATTTGTGTGGTGTTCTGCAATGGTACGTTCCAGTGATACAGGGAGATTATGCACGGTACAGTATCAGGGCATATTTGAGTGGAGTTCGGCATTGGTGCGTTCCAGTGAGACAGGGAGGTTATGGAGGGGTACAGGTTCAGGGCATACTTGTGTGGAGTTCTGCATTGCTACGTTCCAGTGAGACAGGGAGGTTATGCACGGTACAGGATCTGGGCATATTTGAGTGGAATTCTGCATTGGTACGTTCCAGTGAGACAGGGAGGTTATTGAGGGGTACAGGTTCAGGGCAAATTTGTGTGGAGTTCTGCATTGGTGCGTTCCAGTGAGACAGGGAGGTTATGGGCGGGTACACTTTCAGGGCATATTTGTGTGGAATTCTGCATTGGTACGTTCCAGTGAGACAGGGAGGTTATGGAGGGTACCGGTTCAGGGCATATTTGTGTGGAGTTCTGCATTGGTACGTTCCAGTGCGACAGGGTGTTTATGGAGGGTTACAGGTTCAGGGCATATTTGTGTGTTGTTCTGCAATGGTACGTTCCAGTGAGACAGGGAGGTTATGCACGGTACAGGATCAGGGCATATTTGAGTGGAGTTCGGCATTGGTGCGTTCCAGTGAGACAGGGTGGTTATGGAGGGTACAGGTTCAGGGCATATTTGTGTGGAGTTCTGCGTTGGTACGTTCCAGTGAGACAAGGAGCTTATGGGCTGTTACACATTCAGGGCATATTTGTGTGGTGTTCTGCAATGGTACGTTCCAGTGAGACTGGGAGGTTATGGAGGGGTACAGGTTCAGGGCATATTTGAGTGTAGTTCTGCATTTGTACGTTCCAGTGAGTCAGGGAGGTTATGGAGTGTACAGGTTCAGGGCACATTTGTCTGGAGTTCTGCATTGGTACGTTCCAGTGAGACAGGGAGGTTACGGAGGGTACAGGTTCAGGCCATATTTGTGTGCAGTTCTGCAGTGGTACGTTCCAGTGAGACAGGGAGGTTATGGTCGGGTACAGGTTCAGGGCATATTTGTGTGGAGTTCTGCATTGGTACTTCCAGTGAGACAGGGATGTTATGGAGGGGTACAGATTCAGGGCATATTTGTGTGGAGTTCTGCATTGGTACGTTCCAGTGAGATAGGGAGGTTATGGAGGGTTACAGGTTCAGGGCATATTTGTGTGTAGTTCTGGATTGGTACGTTCCAGTGAGACAGGGAGGTTATGGAGAGTACAGGTTCAGGGCATATTTGTGTGGAGTTCTGCAGTGGTACATTCCAGTGAGACAGGGAGATTATGGTCGGGTACAGGTTCAGGGCATATTTGTGCGTAGTTCTGCATTGGTACGTTCCAGTGAGACAGGGAGGTTATGGAGGGGTACAGGTTCAGGGCAAATTTGTGTGGAGTTCTGCATTGGTGCATTCCAGTAAGACAAGGAGGTTATCGGCGGGTACACTTTCAGGGCATATTTGTGTGGTGTTCTGCAATGGTACGTTCCAGTGAGACAGAAGGTTATGGAGGGGTACAGGTTCAGGGCATATTTGAGTGGAGTTCGGCATTGGTGCGTTCCAGTGAGACAGGGAAGTTATGGAGGGGTACAGGTTCAGGGCATATTTGTGTGGAGTTCTGCATTGGTACGTTCCAGTGAGACAGGGAGGTTATGGAGGGGTGCAGGTTCAGGGCATACTTGTGTGGAGTTCTGCATTGGTACGTTCCAGTGAGACAGGGAGGTTATGGAGGGGTACAGGTTTAGGGCAAATTTGTGTGGAGTTCTGCATTGGTGCGTTCCAGTGAGACAAGGAGGTTATTGGCGGGTACACGTTCAGGGCATATTTGTGTGGAATTCTGCATTGGTACGTTCCAGAGAGACAGGGAGGTTATGCACGGTACAGGATCAGGGCATATTTGAGTGGAGTTCTGCATTGGTACGTTCCAGTGAGACAGGGAGGTTATTGAGAAGTACAGGTTCAGGGCAAATTTGTGTGGAGTTCTGCATTGGTGCGTTCCAGTGAGACAAAGAGGTTATGGGCTGGTACACGTTCAGGGCATATTTGTGTGGAAGTCTGCATTGGTACGTTCCAGTGAGACAGGGAGGTTATGGAGGGTACCGGTTCAGGGCATATTTGTGTGGAGTTCTGCATTGGTACGTTCCAGTGAGACAGGGAGGTTATGCACGGTACAGGATCAGGGCATATTTGAGTGGAGTTCGGCATTGGTGCGTTCCAGTGAGACAGGGTGGTTATGGAGGGTACAGGTTCAGGGCATATTTGTGTGGAGTTCTGCGTTGGTACGTTCCAGTGAGACAAGGAGATTATGGGCGGGTACACATTCAGGGCATATTTGTGTGGTGTTCTGCAATGGTACGTTCCAGTGAGACAGGGAGGTTATGGAGGGTACCGGTTCAGGGCATATTTGTGTGGAGTTCTGCATTGGTACGTTCCAGTGAGACAGGGTGTTTATGGAGGGTTACAGGTTCAGGGCATATTTGTGTGGAGATCTGCATTGGTACGTTCCAGTGAGACAGGGAGGTTATGCACGGTACAGGATCAGGGCATATTTGAGTGGAGTTCGGCATTGGTGCGTTCCAGTGAGACAGGGAGGTTATGGAGGGTACCGGTTCAGGGCATATTTGTGTGGAGTTCTGCATTGGTACGTTCCTGTGAGACAGGGTGTTTATGGAGGGTTACAGGTTCAGGGCATATTTGTGTGGAGTTCTGCATTGGTACGTTCCAGTGAGACAGGGAGGTTATGCACGGTACAGGATCAGGGCATATTTGAGTGGAGTTCGGCATTGGTGCGTTCCAGTGAGACAGGGAGGTTATGGAGGGTACCGGTTCAGGGCATATTTGTGTGGAGTTCTGCATTGGTACGTTCCAGTGAGACAGGGTGTTTATGGAGGGTTACAGGTTCAGGGCATATTTGTGTGGAGTTCTGCATTGGTACGTTCCAGTGAGACAGTGAGGTTATGGAGGGGTACAGGTTCAGGGCATATTTGTGTGTTGTTCTGCAATGGTACGTTCCAGTGAGACAGGGAGGTTATGCACGGTACAGGATCAGGGCATATTTGTGTGGAGTTCTGCGTTGGTACGTTCCAGTGAGACAAGGAGCTTATGGGCGGGTACACATTCAGGGCATATTTGTGTGGTGTTCTGCAATGGTACGTTCCAGTGAGACTGGGAGGTTATGGAGGGGTACAGGTTCAGGGCATATTTGAGTGTAGTTCTGCATTGGTACGTTCCAGTGAGACAGGGAGGTTATGCACGGTACAGGATCAGGGCATATTTGAGTGGAGTTCGGCATTGGTGCGTTCCAGTGAGACAGGGTGGTTATGGAGGGTACAGGTTCAGGGCATATTTGTGTGGAGTTCTGCGTTGGTACGTTCCAGTGAGACAAGGAGATTATGGGCGGGTACACATTCAGGGCATATTTGTGTGGTGTTCTGCAATGGTACGTTCCAGTGAGACAGGGAGGTTATGGAGGGTACCGGTTCAGGGCATATTTGTGTGGAGTTCTGCATTGGTACGTTCCAGTGAGACAGGGTGTTTATGGAGGGTTACAGGTTCAGGGCATATTTGTGTGGAGTTCTGCATTGGTACGTTCCAGTGAGACAGGGAGGTTATGCACGGTACAGGATCAGGGCATATTTGAGTGGAGTTCGGCATTGGTGCGTTCCAGTGAGACAGGGAGGTTATGGAGGGTACCGGTTCAGGGCATATTTGTGTGGAGTTCTGCATTGGTACGTTCCAGTGAGACAGGGTGTTTATGGAGGGTTACAGGTTCAGGGCATATTTGTGTGGAGTTCTGCATTGGTACGTTCCAGTGAGACAGTGAGGTTATGGAGGGGTACAGGTTCAGGGCATATTTGTGTGTTGTTCTGCAATGGTACGTTCCAGTGAGACAGGGAGGTTATGCACGGTACAGGATCAGGGCATATTTGTGTGGAGTTCTGCGTTGGTACGTTCCAGTGAGACAAGGAGCTTATGGGCGGGTACACATTCAGGGCATATTTGTGTGGTGTTCTGCAATGGTACGTTCCAGTGAGACTGGGAGGTTATGGAGGGGTACAGGTTCAGGGCATATTTGAGTGTAGTTCTGCATTTGTACGTTCCAGTGAGTCAGGGAGGTTATGGAGTGTACAGGTTCAGGGCACATTTGTCTGGAGTTCTGTATTGCTACGTTCCAGTGAGACAGGGAGGTTACGGAGGGTACAGGTTCAGGGCATATTTGTGTGCAGTTCGGCATTGGTGCGTTCCAGTGAGACAGGGTGGTTATGGAGGGCACAGGTTCAGGGCATATTTGTGTGGAGTTCTGCGTTGGTACGTTCCAGTGAGACAAGGAGCTTATGGGCGGGTACACATTCAGGGCATATTTGTGTGGTGTTCTGCAATGGTACGTTCCAGTGAGACTGGGAGGTTATGGAGGGGTACAGGTTCAGGGCATATTTGAGTGTAGTTCTGCATTTGTACGTTCCAGTGAGTCAGGGAGGTTATGGAGTGTACAGGTTCAGGGCACATTTGTCTGGAGTTCTGCATTGCTACGTTCCAGTGAGACAGGGAGGTTACGGAGGGTACAGGTTCAGGGCATATTTGTGTGCAGTTCTGCAATGGTACGATCCAGTGATACAGGGAGATTATGCACGGTACAGGATCAGGGCATATTTGAGTGGAGTTCGGCATTGGTGCGTTCCAGTGAGACAGGGAGGTTATGGAGGGTACCGGTTCAGGGCATATTTGTGTGGAGTTCTGCATTGGTACGTTCCAGTGAGACAGGGTGTTTATGGAGGGTTACAGGTTCAGGGCATATTTGTGTGGAGTTCTGCATTGGTACGTTCCAGTGAGACAGTGAGGTTATGGAGGGGTACAGGTTCAGGGCATATTTGTGTGTTGTTCTGCAATGGTACGTTCCAGTGAGACAGGGAGGTTATGCACGGTACAGGATCAGGGCATATTTGTGTGGAGTTCTGCGTTGGTACGTTCCAGTGAGACAAGGAGCTTATGGGCGGGTACACATTCAGGGCATATTTGTGTGGTGTTCTGCAATGGTACGTTCCAGTGAGACTGGGAGGTTATGGAGGGGTACAGGTTCAGGGCATATTTGAGTGTAGTTCTGCATTGGTACGTTCCAGTGAGACAGGGAGGTTATGCACGGTACAGGATCAGGGCATATTTGAGTGGAGTTCGGCATTGGTGCGTTCCAGTGAGACAGGGTGGTTATGGAGGGTACAGGTTCAGGGCATATTTGTGTGGAGTTCTGCGTTGGTACGTTCCAGTGAGACAAGGAGATTATGGGCGGGTACACATTCAGGGCATATTTGTGTGGTGTTCTGCAATGGTACGTTCCAGTGAGACAGGGAGGTTATGGAGGGTACCGGTTCAGGGCATATTTGTGTGGAGTTCTGCATTGGTACGTTCCAGTGAGACAGGGTGTTTATGGAGGGTTACAGGTTCAGGGCATATTTGTGTGGAGTTCTGCATTGGTACGTTCCAGTGAGACAGGGAGGTTATGCACGGTACAGGATCAGGGCATATTTGAGTGGAGTTCGGCATTGGTGCGTTCCAGTGAGACAGGGAGGTTATGGAGGGTACCGGTTCAGGGCATATTTGTGTGGAGTTCTGCATTGGTACGTTCCAGTGAGACAGGGTGTTTATGGAGGGTTACAGGTTCAGGGCATATTTGTGTGGAGTTCTGCATTGGTACGTTCCAGTGAGACAGTGAGGTTATGGAGGGGTACAGGTTCAGGGCATATTTGTGTGTTGTTCTGCAATGGTACGTTCCAGTGAGACAGGGAGGTTATGCACGGTACAGGATCAGGGCATATTTGTGTGGAGTTCTGCGTTGGTACGTTCCAGTGAGACAAGGAGCTTATGGGCGGGTACACATTCAGGGCATATTTGTGTGGTGTTCTGCAATGGTACGTTCCAGTGAGACTGGGAGGTTATGGAGGGGTACAGGTTCAGGGCATATTTGAGTGTAGTTCTGCATTTGTACGTTCCAGTGAGTCAGGGAGGTTATGGAGTGTACAGGTTCAGGGCACATTTGTCTGGAGTTCTGTATTGCTACGTTCCAGTGAGACAGGGAGGTTACGGAGGGTACAGGTTCAGGGCATATTTGTGTGCAGTTCGGCATTGGTGCGTTCCAGTGAGACAGGGTGGTTATGGAGGGCACAGGTTCAGGGCATATTTGTGTGGAGTTCTGCGTTTTTACGTTCCAGTGAGACAAGGAGCTTATGGGCGGGTACACATTCAGGGCATATTTGTGTGGTGTTCTGCAATGGTACGTTCCAGTGAGACTGGGAGGTTATGGAGGGGTACAGGTTCAGGGCATATTTGAGTGTAGTTCTGCATTTGTACGTTCCAGTGAGTCAGGGAGGTTATGGAGTGTACAGGTTCAGGGCACATTTGTCTGGAGTTCTGCATTGCTACGTTCCAGTGAGACAGGGAGGTTACGGAGGGTACAGGTTCAGGGCATATTTGTGTGCAGTTCTGCAATGGTACGATCCAGTGATACAGGGAGATTATGCACGGTACAGGATCAGGGCATATTTGAGTGGAGTTC
The DNA here is from genome assembly GCF_048418815.1 of Hemitrygon akajei. Lineage (NCBI taxonomy): Eukaryota > Metazoa > Chordata > Chondrichthyes > Myliobatiformes > Dasyatidae > Hemitrygon > Hemitrygon akajei. The sequence continues at coordinate 1,247,053 of NW_027331980.1, read as the reverse complement.
GGCATTGGTGCGTTCCAGTGAGACAGGGAGGTTATGGAGGGGTACAGGTTCAGGGCATACTTGTGTGGAGTTCTGCATTGCTACGTTCCAGTGAGACAGGGAGGTTATGCACTGTACAGGATCAGGGCATATTTGAGTGGAATTCTGCATTGGTACTTTCCAGTGAGACAGGGAGGTTATTGAGGGGTACAGGTTCAGGGCAAATTTGTGTGGAGTTCTGCATTGGTGCGTTCCAGTGAGACAGGGAGGTTATGGGCGGGTACACTTTCAGGGCATATTTGTGTGGAATTCTGCATTGGTACGTTCCAGTGAGACAGGGAGGTTATGGAGGGTACCGGTTCAGGGAATATTTGTGTGGAGTTCTGCATTGGTACGTTCCAGTGAGACAGTGTGTTTATGGAGGGTTACAGGTTCAGGGCATATTTGTGTGTTGTTCTGCAATGGTACGTTCCAGTGAGACAGGGAGGTTATGCACGGTACAGGATCAGGGCATATTTGAGTGGAGTTCGGCATTGGTGCGTTCCAGTGAGACAGGGTGGTTATGGAGGGTACAGGTTCAGGGCATATTTGTGTGGAGTTCTGCGTTGGTACGTTCCAGTGAGACAAGGAGCTTATGGGCGGGTACACATTCAGGGCACATTTGTCTGGAGTTCTGCATTGGTACGTTCCAGTGAGACAGGGAGGTTACGGAGGGTACAGGTTCAGGGCATATTTGTGTGCAGTTCTGCAGTGGTACGTTCCAGTGAGACAGGGAGGTTATGGTCGGGTACAGGTTCAGGGCATATTTGTGTGGAGTTCTGCATTGGTACTTTCCAGTGAGACAGGGATGTTATGGAGGGGTACAGGTTCAGGGCTTATTTGTGTGGAGTTCTGCATTGGTACGTTCCAGTGAGATAGGGAGGTTATGGACGGCTACAGGTTCAGGGCATATTTGTGTGTAGTTCTGCATTGGTACGTTCCAGTGAGACAAGGAGGTTATGGAGAGTACAGGTTCAGGGCATATTTGTGTGGAGTTCTGCAGTGGTACATTCCAGTGAGACAGGGAGATTATGGTCGGGTACAGGTTCAGGGCATATTTGTGCGTAGTTCTGCATTGGTACGTTCCAGTGAGACAGGGAGGTTATGGAGGGGTACAGGTTCAGGGCAAATTTGTGTGGAGTTCTGCATTGGTGCATTCCAGTAAGACAAGGAGGTTATGGGCGGGTACACTTTCAGGGCATATTTGTGTGGGTTTCTGCAATGGTACGTTCCAGTGAGACAGAAGGTTATTGAGGGGTACAGGTTCAGGGCATATTTGAGTGGAGTTCTGCAGTGGTACGTTCCAGTGAGACAGGGAGGTTATGGTCGGGTACAGGTTCAGGGCATATTTGTGTGGTGTTCTGCAATGGTACGTTCCAGTGATACAGGGAGATTATGCACGGTACAGGATCAGGGCATATTTGAGTGGAGTTCGGCATTGGTGCGTTCCAGTGAGACAGGGAGGTTATGGAGGGGTACAGGTTCAGGGCATACTTGTGTGGAGTTCTGCATTGCTACGTTCCAGTGAGACAGGGAGGTTATGCACGGTACAGGATCTGGGCATATTTGAGTGGAATTCTGCATTGGTACGTTCCAGTGAGACAGGGAGGTTATTGAGGGGTACAGGTTCAGGGCAAATTTGTGTGGAGTTCTGCATTGGTGCGTTCCAGTGAGACAGGGAGGTTATGGGCGGGTACACTTTCAGGGCATATTTGTGTGGAATTCTGCATTGGTACGTTCCAGTGAGACAGGGAGGTTATGGAGGGTACCGGTTCAGGGCATATTTGTGTGGAGTTCTGCATTGGTACGTTCCAGTGAGACAGGGTGTTTATGGAGGGTTACAGGTTCAGGGCATATTTGTGTGTTGTTCTGCAATGGTACGTTCCAGTGAGACAGGGAGGTTATGCACGGTACAGGATCAGGGCATATTTGAGTGGAGTTCGGCATTGGTGCGTTCCAGTGAGACAGGGTGGTTATGGAGGGTACAGGTTCAGGGCATATTTGTGTGGAGTTCTGCGTTGGTACGTTCCAGTGAGACAAGGAGCTTATGGGCGGGTACACATTCAGGGCATATTTGTGTGGTGTTCTGCATTGGTACGTTCCAGTGAGACAGGGTGTTTATGGAGGGTTACAGGTTCAGGGCATATTTGTGTGGAGTTCTGCATTGGTACGTTCCAGTGAGACAGTGAGGTTATGGAGGGGTACAGGTTCAGGGCATATTTGTGTGTTGTTCTGCAATGGTACGTTCCAGTGAGACAGGGAGGTTATGCACGGTACAGGATCAGGGCATATTTGTGTGGAGTTCTGCGTTGGTACGTTCCAGTGAGACAAGGAGCTTATGGGCGGGTACACATTCAGGGCATATTTGTGTGGTGTTCTGCATTGGTACGTTCCAGTGAGACAGGGAGGTTATGCACGGTACAGGATCAGGGCATATTTGAGTGGAGTTCGGCATTGGTACGTTCCAGTGAGACAGGGAGGTTACGGAGGGTACAGGTTCAGGGCATATTTGTGTGCAGTTCTGCAGTGGTACGTTCCAGTGAGACAGGGAGGCTATGGGCGGGTACACATTCAGGGCATATTTGTGTGGTGTTCTGCAATGGTACGTTCCAGTGAGACTGGGAGGTTATGGAGGGGTACAGGTTCAGGGCAATTTTGAGTGTAGTTCTGCATTTGTACGTTCCAGTGAGTCAGGGAGGTTATGGAGTGTACAGGTTCAGGGCACATTTGTCTGGAGTTCTGCATTGGTACGTTCCAGTGAGACAGGGAGGTTACGGAGGGTACAGGTTCAGGGCATATTTGTGTGGAGTTCTGCATTGGTACTTCCAGTGAGACAGGGATGTTATGGAGGGGTACAGGTTCAGGGCATATTTGTGTGGAGTTCTGCATTGGTACGTTCCAGTGAGATAGGGAGGTTATGGAGGGGTACAGGTTCAGGGCATATTTGTGTGTAGTTCTGCATTGGTACGTTCCAGTGAGACAGGGAGGTTATGGAGAGTACAGGTTCAGGGCATATTTGTGTGGAGTTCTGCAGTGGTACATTCCAGTGAGACAGGGAGATTATGGTCGGGTACAGGTTCAGGGCATATTTGTGCGTAGTTCTGCATTGGTACGTTCCAGTGAGACAGGGAGGTTATGGAGGGGTACAGGTTCAGGGCAAATTTGTGTGGAGTTCTGCATTGGTGCATTCCAGTAAGACAAGGAGGTTATGGGCGGGTACACTTTCAGGGCATATTTGTGTGGTGTTCTGCAATGGTACGTTCCAGTGAGACAGAAGATTATGGAGGGGTACAGGTTCAGGGCATATTTGAGTGGAGTTCGGCATTGGTGCGTTCCAGTGAGACAGGGAAGTTATGGAGGGGTACAGGTTCTGGGCATATTTGTGTGGAGTTCTGCATTGGTACGTTCCACTGAGACAGGGAGGTTATGGAGGGGTGCAGGTTCAGGGCATACTTGTGTGGAGTTCTGCATTGGTACGTTCCAGTGAGACAGGGAGGTTATGGAGGGGTACAGGTTCAGGGCAAATTTGTGTGGAGTTCTGCATTGGTGCGTTCCAGTGAGACAAGGAGGTTATTGGCGGGTACACGTTCAGGGCATATTTGTGTGGAATTCTGCATTGGTACGTTCCAGTGAGACAGGGAGGTTATGCACGGTACAGGATCAGGGCATATTTGAGTGGAGTTCTGCATTGGTACGTTCCAGTGAGACAGGGAGGTTATTGAGAAGTACAGGTTCAGGGCAAATTTGTGTGGAGTTCTGCATTGGTGCGTTCCAATGAGACAAGGATGTTATGGGCTGGTACACGTTCAGGGCATATTTGTGTGGAATTCTGCATTGGTACGTTCCAGTGAGACAGGGAGGTTATGGAGGGTACCGGTTCAGGGCATATTTGTGTGGAGTTCTGCATTGGTACGTTCCAGTGAGACAGAGAGGTTATGCACGGTACAGGATCAGGGCATATTTGAGTGGAGTTCTGCATTGGTGCGTTCCAGTGAGACAGGGTGGTTATGGAGGGTACAGGTTCAGGGCATATTTGTGTGGAGTTCTGCGTTGGTACGTTCCAGTGAGACAAGGAGATTATGGGCGGGTACACATTCAGGGCATATTTGTGTGGTGTTCTGCAATGGTACGTTCCAGTGAGACAGGGAGGTTATGGAGTGTACCGGTTCAGGGCATATTTGTGTGGAGTTCTGCATTGGTACGTTCCAGTGAGACAGGGTGTTTATGGAGGGTTACAGGTTCAGTGCATATTTGTGTGGAGTTCTGCATTGGTACGTTCCAGTGAGACAGGGAGGTTATGCACGGTACAGGATCAGGGCATATTTGAGTGGAGTTCGGCATTGGTGCGTTCCAGTGAGACAGGGAGGTTATGGAGGGTACCGGTTCAGGGCATATTTGTGTGGAGTTCTGCATTGGTACGTTCCAGTGAGACAGGGTGTTTATGGAGGGTTACAGGTTCAGGGCATATTTGTGTGGAGTTCTGCATTGGTACGTTCCAGTGAGACAGTGAGGTTATGGAGGGGTACAGGTTGAGGGCATATTTGTGTGTTGTTCTGCAATGGTACGTTCCAGTGAGACAGGGAGGTTATGCACGGTACAGGATCAGGGCATATTTGTGTGGAGTTCTGCGTTGGTACGTTCCAGTGAGACAAGGAGCTTATGGGCGGGTACACATTCAGGGCATATTTGTGTGGTGTTCTGCAATGGTACGTTCCAGTGAGACTGGGAGGTTATGGAGGGGTACAGGTTCAGGGCATATTTGAGTGTAGTTCTGCATTTGTACGTTCCAGTGAGTCAGGGAGGTTATGGAGTGTACAGGTTCAGGGCACATATGTCTGGAGTTCTGTATTGCTACGTTCCAGTGAGACAGGGAGGGAACGGAGGGTACAGGTTCAGGGCATATTTGTGTGCAGTTCTGCAGTGGTACGTTCCAGTGAGACAGGGAGGTTATGGTCGGGTACAGGTTCAGGGCATATTTGTGTGGAGTTCTGCATTGGTACTTTCCAGTGAGACAGGGATGTTATGGAGGGGTACAGATTCAGGGCATATTTGTGTGGAGTTCTGCATTGGTACGTTCCAGTGAGATAGGGAGGTTATGGAGGGGTACAGGTTCAGGGCATATTTGTGTGTAGTTCTGCATTGGTACGTTCCAGTGAGACAGGGAGGTTATGGAGAGTACAGGTTCAGGGCATATTTGTGTGGAGTTCTGCAGTGGTACATTCCAGTGAGACAGGGAGATTATGGTCGGGTACAGGTTCAGGGCATATTTGTGCGTAGTTCTGCATTGGTGCATTCCAGTAAGACAAGGAGGTTATGGGCGGGTACACTTTCAGGGCATATTTGTGTGGTGTTCTGCAATGGTACGTTCCAGTGAGACAGAAGGTTATGGAGGGCTACAGGTTCAGGGCATATTTGAGTGGAGTTCGGCATTGGTGCGTTCCAGTGAGACAGGGAAGTTATGGAGGGGTACAGGTTCAGGGCATATTTGTGTGGAGTTCTGCATTGGTACGTTCCACTGAGACAGGGAGGTTATGGAGGGGTGCAGGTTCAGGGCATACTTGTGTGGAGTTCTGCATTGGTACGTTCCAGTGAGACAGGGAGGTTATGGAGGGGTACAGGTTCAGGGCAAATTTGTGTGGAGTTCTGCATTGGTGCGTTCCAGTGAGACAAGGAGGTTATTGGCGGGTACACGTTCAGGGCATATTTGTGTGGAATTCTGCATTGGTACGTTCCAGTGAGACAGGGAGGTTATGCACGGTACAGGATCAGGGCATATTTGAGTGGAGTTCTGCATTGGTACGTTCCAGTGAGACAGGGAGGTTATTGAGAAGTACAGGTTCAGGGCAAATTTGTGTGGAGTTCTGCATTGGTGCGTTCCAGTGAGACAAGGAGGTTATGGGCTGGTACACGTTCAGGGCATATTTGTGTGGAATTCTGCATTGGTACGTTCCAGTGAGACAGGGAGGTTATGGAGGGTACCGGTTCAGGGCATATTTGTGTGGAGTTCTGCATTGGTACGTTCCAGTGAGACAGGGAGGTTATGCACGGTACAGGATCAGGGCATATTTGAGTGGAGTTCGGCATTGGTGCGTTCCAGTGAGACAGCGTGGTTATGGAGGGTACAGGTTCAGGGCATATTTGTGTGGAGTTCTGCGTTGGTACGTTCCAGTGAGACAAGGAGATTATGGGCGGGTACACATTCAGGGCATATTTGTGTGGTGTTCTGCAATGGTACGTTCCAGTGAGACAGGGAGGTTATGGAGGGTACCGGTTCAGGGCATATTTGTGTGGAGTTCTGCATTGGTACGTTCCAGTGAGACAGGGTGTTTATGGAGGGTTACAGGTTCAGGGCATATTTGTGTGGAGTTCTGCATTGGTACGTTCCAGTGAGACAGGGAGGTTATGCACGGTACAGGATCAGGGCATATTTGAGTGGAGTTCGGCATTGGTGCGTTCCAGTGAGACAGGGAGGTTATGGAGGGTACCGGTTCAGGGCATATTTGTGTGGAGTTCTGCATTGGTACGTTCCAGTGAGACAGTGAGGTTATGGAGGGGTACAGGTTCAGGGCATATTTGTGTGTTGTTCTGCAATGGTACGTTCCAGTGAGACAGGGAGGTTATGCACGGTACAGGATCAGGGCATATTTGTGTGGAGTTCTGCGTTGGTACGTTCCAGTGAGACAAGGAGCTTATGGGCGGGTACACATTCAGGGCATATTTGTGTGGTGTTCTGCAATGGTACGTTCCAGTGAGACTGGGAGGTTATGGAGGGGTACAGGTTCAGGGCATATTTGAGTGTAGTTCTGCATTTGTACGTTCCAGTGAGTCAGGGAGGTTATGGAGTGTACAGGTTCAGGGCACATTTGTCTGGAGTTCTGTATTGCTACGTTCCAGTGAGACAGGGAGGTTACGGAGGGTACAGGTTCAGGGCATATTTGTGTGCAGTTCTGCAGTGGTACGTTCCAGTGAGACAGGGAGGTTATGGTCTGGTACAGGTTCAGGGCATATTTGTGTGGAGTTCTGCATTGGTACTTTCCAGTGAGACAGGGATGTTATGGAGGGGTACAGATTCAGGGCATATTTGTGTGGAGTTCTGCATTGGTACGTTCCAGTGAGATAGGGAGGTTATGGAGGGGTACAGGTTCAGGGCATATTTGTGTGTAGTTCTGCATTGGTACGTTCCAGTGAGACAGGGAGGTTATGGAGAGTACAGGTTCAGGGCATATTTGTGTGGAGTTCTGCAGTGGTACATTCCAGTGAGACAGGGAGATTATGGTCGGGTACAGGTTCAGGGCATATTTGTGCGTAGTTCTGCATTGGTACGTTCCAGTGAGACAGGGAGGTTATGGAGGGGTACAGGTTCAGGGCAAATTTGTGTGGAGTTCTGCATTGGTGCATTCCAGTAAGACAAGGAGGTTATGGGCGGGTACACTTTCAGGGATTATTTGTGTGGTGTTCTGCAATGGTACGTTCCAGTGAGACAGAAGGTTATGGAGGGGTACAGGTTCAGGGCATATTTGAGTGGAGTTCGGCATTGGTGCGTTGCAGTGAGACAGGGAAGTTATGGAGGGGTATAGGTTCAGGCCATATTTGTGTGGAGTTCTGCATTCGTACGTTCCAGTGAGACAGGGAGGTTATGGAGGGGTACAGGTTCAGGGCATACTTGTGTGGAGTTCTGCATTGGGACATTCCAGTGAGACAAGGAGGTTATGGGCGGGTAACTTTCAGGGCATATCTGTGTGGTGTTCTGCAATGGTACGTTCCAGTGAGACAGAAGGTTATGGAGGGGTACAGGTTCAGGGCATATTTGAGTGGAGTTCGGCATTGGTGTGTTCCAGTGAGACAGGGAAGTTATGGAGGGGTACAGGTTCAGGGCATATTTGTGTGCAGTTCTGCATTGGTACGTTCCAGTGAGACAGGGAGGTTATGGAGGGGTGCAGGTTCAGGGCATACTTGTGTGGAGTTCTGCATTGGTACGTTCCAGTGAGACAGGGAGGTTATGGAGGGGTACAGGTTCAGGGCAAAGTTGTGTGGAGTTCTGCATTGGTGCGTTCCAGTGAGACAAGGAGGTTATTGGCGGGTACACGTTCAGGGCATATTTGTGTGGAATTCTGCATTGGTACGTTCCAGTGAGACAGGGAGGTTATGCACGGTACAGGATCAGGGCATATTTGAGTGGAGTTCTGCATTGGTACGTTCCAGTGAGACAGGGAGGTTATTGAGAAGTACAGGTTCAGGGCAAATTTGTGTGGAGTTCTGCATTGGTGCGTTCCAGTGAGACAGGGAGGTTATGGTCGGGTACAGGATCAGGGCATATTTGAGTGGAGTTCGGCATTGGTGTGTTCCAGTGAGACAGGGAGGTTATGGAGGGGTACAGGTTCAGGGCATATTTGTGTGGAGTTCTGCATTGGTACGTTCCAGTGAGACAGGGAGGTTATGGAGGGTTACAGGTTCAGGGCATATTTGTGTGTAGTTCTGCATTGGTACGTTCCAGTGAGACAGGGAGGTTATGGAGGGTACAGGTTAAGGGCATATTTGTGTGGAGTTCTGCAGTGGTACGTTCCAGTGAGACAGGGAGGTTATGGTCGGGTACAGGTTCAGGGCATATTTGTGTGGAGTTCTGCATTGGTACTTTCCAGTGAGACATGGAGGTTATGGAGGGTACCGGTTCATGGCATATTTGTGTGGAGTTCTGCAGTGGGACGTTCCAGTGAGACAGGGAGTTTATGGTCGGGTACAGGATCAGGGCACATTTGAGTGGAGTTCGGCATTGGTGCGTTCCAGTGAGACAGGGAGGTTATGGAGGGGTACAGGTTCAGGGCATATTTGTGTGGAGTTCTGCATTGGTACGTTCCAGTGAGACAGGGAGGTTATGGAGAGTACAGGTTCAGGGCATATTTGTGTGGAGTTCTGCAGTGGTACATTCCAGTGAGACAGGGAGATTATGGTCGGGTACAGGTTCAGGGCATATTTGTGCGTAGTTCTGCATTGGTGCATTCCAGTAAGACAAGGAGGTTATGGGCGGGTACACTTTCAGGGCATATTTGTGTGGTGTTCTGCAATGGTACGTTCCAGTGAGACAGAAGGTTATGGAGGGCTACAGGTTCAGGGCATATTTGAGTGGAGTTCGGCATTGGTGCGTTCCAGTGAGACAGGGAAGTTATGGAGGGGTACAGGTTCAGGGCATATTTGTGTGGAGTTCTGCATTGGTACGTTCCACTGAGACAGGGAGGTTATGGAGGGGTGCAGGTTCAGGGCATACTTGTGTGGAGTTCTGCATTGGTACGTTCCAGTGAGACAGGGAGGTTATGGAGGGGTACAGGTTCAGGGCAAATTTGTGTGGAGTTCTGCATTGGTGCGTTCCAGTGAGACAAGGAGGTTATTGGCGGGTACACGTTCAGGGCATATTTGTGTGGAATTCTGCATTGGTACGTTCCAGTGAGACAGGGAGGTTATGCACGGTACAGGATCAGGGCATATTTGAGTGGAGTTCTGCATTGGTACGTTCCAGTGAGACAGGGAGGTTATTGAGAAGTACAGGTTCAGGGCAAATTTGTGTGGAGTTCTGCATTGGTGCGTTCCAGTGAGACAAGGAGGTTATGGGCTGGTACACGTTCAGGGCATATTTGTGTGGAATTCTGCATTGGTACGTTCCAGTGAGACAGGGAGGTTATGGAGGGTACCGGTTCAGGGCATATTTGTGTGGAGTTCTGCATTGGTACGTTCCAGTGAGACAAGGAGGTTATGGGCGGGTACACTTTCAGGGCATATTTGTGTGGTGTTCTGCAATGGTACGTTCCAGTGAGACAGGGAGGTTATGGAGAGTACAGGTTCAGGGCATATTTGTGTGGAGTTCTGCAGTGGTACATTCCAGTGAGACAGGGAGATTATGGTCGGGTACAGGTTCAGGGCATATTTGTGCGTAGTTCTGCATTGGTACGTTCCAGTGAGACAGGGAGGTTATGGAGGGGTACAGGTTCAGGGCAAATTTGTGTGGAGTTCTGCATTGGTGCATTCCAGTAAGACAAGGAGGTTATGGGCGGGTACACTTTCAGGGCATATTTGTGTGGTGTTCTGCAATGGTACGTTCCAGTGAGACAGAAGATTATGGAGTGGTACAGGTTCAGGGCATATTTGAGTGGAGTTCGGCATTGGTGCGTTCCAGTGAGACAGGGAAGTTATGGAGGGGTACAGGTTCAGGGCATATTTGTGTGGAGTTCTGCATTGGTACGTTCCACTGAGACAGGGAGGTTATGGAGGGGTGCAGGTTCAGGGCATACTTGTGTGGAGTTCTGCATTGGTACGTTCCAGTGAGACAGGGAGGTTATGGAGGGGTACAGGTTCAGGGCAAATTTGTGTGGAGTTCTGCATTGGTGCGTTCCAGTGAGACAAGGAGGTTATTGGCGGGTACACGTTCAGGGCATATTTGTGTGGAATTCTGCATTGGTACGTTCCAGTGAGACAGGGAGGTTATGCACGGTACAGGATCAGGGCATATTTGAGTGGAGTTCTGCATTGGTACGTTCCAGTGAGACAGGGAGGTTATTGAGAAGTACAGGTTCAAGTCAAATTTGTGTGGAGTTCTGCATTGGTGCGTTCCAGTGAGACAAGGAGGTTATGGGCTGGTACACGTTCAGGGCATATTTGTGTGGAGTTCTGCATTGGTACGTTCCACTGAGACAGGGAGGTTATGGAGGGGTGCAGGTTCAGGGCATATTTGTGCGTAGTTCTGCATTGGTGCATTCCAGTAAGACAAGGAGGTTATGGGCGGGTACACTTTCAGGGCATATTTGTGTATTGTTCTGCAATGGTACGTTCCAGTGAGACAGGGAGGTTTTGGAGAGTACAGGTTCAGGGCATATTTGTGTGGAGTTCTGCAGTGGTACATTCCAGTGAGACAGGGAGATTATGGTCGGGTACAGGTTCAGGGCATATTTGTGCGTAGTTCTGCATTGGTACGTTCCAGTGAGACAGGGAGGTTATGGAGGGGTACAGGTTCAGAAGTAAATTTGTGTGGAGTTCTGCATTGGTGCATTCCAGTAAGACAAGGAGGTTATGGGCGGGTACACTTTCAGGGCATATTTGTGTGGTGTTCTGCAATGGTACGTTCCAGTGAGACAGAAGATTATGGAGGGGTACAGGTTCAGGGCATATTTGAGTGGAGTTCGGCATTGGTGCGTTCCAGTGAGACAGGGAAGTTATGGAGGGGTACAGGTTCAGGGCATATTTGTGTGGAGTTCTGCATTGGTACGTTCCACTGAGACAGGGAGGTTATGGAGGGGTGCAGGTTCAGGGCAAAGTTGTGTGGAGTTCTGCATTGGTGCGTTCCAGTGAGACAAGGAGGTTATTGGCGGGTACACGTTCAGGGCATATTTGTGTGGAATTCTGCATTGGTACGTTCCAGTGAGACAGGGAGGTTATGCACGGTACAGGATCAGGGCATATTTGAGTGGAGTTCTGCATTGGTACGTTCCAGTGAGACAGGGAGGTTATTGAGAAGTACAGGTTCAGGGCAAATTTGTGTGGAGTTCTGCATTGGTGCGTTCCAGTGAGACAGGGAGGTTATGGTCGGGTACAGGATCAGGGCATATTTGAGTGGAGTTCGGCATTGGTGTGTTCCAGTGAGACAGGGAGGTTATGGAGGGGTACAGGTTCAGGGCATATTTGTGTGGAGTTCTGCATTGGTACGTTCCAGTGAGACAGGGAGGTTATGGAGGGTTACAGGTTCAGGGCATATTTGTGTGTAGTTCTGCATTGGTACGTTCCAGTGAGACAGGGAGGTTATGGAGGGTACAGGTTCAGGGCATATTTGTGTGGAGTTCTGCAGTGGTACGTTCCAGTGAGACAGGGAGGTTATGGTCGGGTACAGGTTCAGGGCATATTTGTGTGGAGTTCTGCATTGGTACTTTCCAGTGAGACATGGAGGTTATGGAGGGTACCGGTTCATGGCATATTTGTGTGGAGTTCTGCAGTGGGACGTTCCAGTGAGACAGGGAGTTTATGGTCGGGTACAGGATCAGGGCACATTTGAGTGGAGTTCGGCATTGGTGCGTTCCAGTGAGACAGGGAGGTTATGGAGGGGTACAGGTTCAGGGCATATTTGTGTGGAGTTCTGCAGTGGTACATTCCAGTGAGACAGGGAGATTATGGTCGGGTACAGGTTCAGGGCATATTTGTGCGTAGTTCTGCATTGGTACGTTCCAGTGAGACAGGGAGGTTATGGAGGGGTACAGGTTCAGGGCAAATTTGTGTGGAGTTCTGCATTGGTGCATTCCAGTAAGACAAGGAGGTTATGGGCGGGTACACTTTCAGGGATTATTTGTGTGGTGTTCTGCAATGGTACGTTCCAGTGAGACAGAAGGTTATGGAGGGGTACAGGTTCAGGGCATATTTGAGTGGAGTTCGGCATTGGTGCGTTGCAGTGAGACAGGGAAGTTATGGAGGGGTATAGGTTCAGGCCATATTTGTGTGTAGTTCTGCATTGGTACGTTCCAGTGAGACAGGGAGGTTATGGAGGGTACAGGTTCAGGGCATATTTGTGTGGAGTTCTGCAGTGGTACGTTCCAGTGAGACAGGGAGGTTATGGTCGGGTACAGGTTCAGGGCATATTTGTGTGGAGTTCTGCATTGGTACTTTCCAGTGAGACATGGAGGTTATGGAGGGTACCGGTTCATGGCATATTTGTGTGGAGTTCTGCAGTGGGACGTTCCAGTGAGACAGGGAGTTTATGGTCGGGTACAGGATCAGGGCACATTTGAGTGGAGTTCGGCATTGGTGCGTTCCAGTGAGACAGGGAGGTTATGGAGGGGTACAGGTTCAGGGCATATTTGTGTGGAGTTCTGCATTGGTACGTTCCAGTGAGACAGGGAGGTTATGGAGAGTACAGGTTCAGGGCATATTTGTGTGGAGTTCTGCAGTGGTACATTCCAGTGAGACAGGGAGATTATGGTCGGGTACAGGTTCAGGGCATATTTGTGCGTAGTTCTGCATTGGTGCATTCCAGTAAGACAAGGAGGTTATGGGCGGGTACACTTTCAGGGCATATTTGTGTGGTGTTCTGCAATGGTACGTTCCAGTGAGACAGAAGGTTATGGAGGGCTACAGGTTCAGGGCATATTTGAGTGGAGTTCGGCATTGGTGCGTTCCAGTGAGACAGGGAAGTTATGGAGGGGTACAGGTTCAGGGCATATTTGTGTGGAGTTCTGCATTGGTACGTTCCACTGAGACAGGGAGGTTATGGAGGGGTGCAGGTTCAGGGCATACTTGTGTGGAGTTCTGCATTGGTACGTTCCAGTGAGACAGGGAGGTTATGGAGGGGTACAGGTTCAGGGCAAATTTGTGTGGAGTTCTGCATTGGTGCGTTCCAGTGAGACAAGGAGGTTATTGGCGGGTACACGTTCAGGGCATATTTGTGTGGAATTCTGCATTGGTACGTTCCAGTGAGACAGGGAGGTTATGCACGGTACAGGATCAGGGCATATTTGAGTGGAGTTCTGCATTGGTACGTTCCAGTGAGACAGGGAGGTTATTGAGAAGTACAGGTTCAGTGCAAATTTGTGTGGAGTTCTGCATTGGTGCGTTCCAGTGAGACAAGGAGGTTATGGGCTGGTACACGTTCAGGGCATATTTGTGTGGAATTCTGCATTGGTACGTTCCAGTGAGACAGGGAGGTTATGGAGGGTACCGGTTCAGGGCATATTTGTGTGGAGTTCTGCATTGGTACGTTCCAGTGAGACAAGGAGGTTATGGGCGGGTACACTTTCAGGGCATATTTGTGTGGTGTTCTGCAATGGTACGTTCCAGTGAGACAGGGAGGTTATGGAGAGTACAGGTTCAGGGCATATTTGTGTGGAGTTCTGCAGTGGTACATTCCAGTGAGACAGGGAGATTATGGTCGGGTACAGGTTCAGGGCATATTTGTGCGTAGTTCTGCATTGGTACGTTCCAGTGAGACAGGGAGGTTATGGGCGGGTACACTTTCAGGGCATATTTGTGTGGTGTTCTGCAATGGTACGTTCCAGTGAGACAGAAGATTATGGAGGGGTACAGGTTCAGGGCATATTTGAGTGGAGTTCGGCATTGGTGCGTTCCAGTGAGACAGGGAAGTTATGGAGGGGTACAGGTTCAGGGCATATTTGTGTGGAGTTCTGCATTGGTACGTTCCACTGAGACAGGGAGGTTATGGAGGGGTGCAGGTTCAGGGCATACTTGTGTGGAGTTCTGCATTGGTACGTTCCAGTGAGACAGGGAGGTTATGGAGGGGTACAGGTTCAGGGCAAATTTGTGTGGAGTTCTGCATTGGTGCGTTCCAGTGAGACAAGGAGGTTATTGGCGGGTACACGTTCAGGGCATATTTGTGTGGAATTCTGCATTGGTACGTTCCAGTGAGACAGGGAGGTTATGCACGGTACAGGATCAGGGCATATTTGAGTGGAGTTCTGCATTGGTACGTTCCAGTGAGACAGGGAGGTTATTGAGAAGTACAGGTTCAGGGCAAATTTGTGTGGAGTTCTGCATTGGTGCGTTCCAGTGAGACAAGGAGGTTATGGGCTGGTACACGTTCAGGGCATATTTGTGTGGAGTTCTGCATTGGTACGTTCCACTGAGACAGGGAGGTTATGGAGGGGTGCAGGTTCAGGGCATATTTGTGCGTAGTTCTGCATTGGTGCATTCCAGTAAGACAAGGAGGTTATGGGCGGGTACACTTTCAGGGCATATTTGTGTGGTGTTCTGCAATGGTACGTTCCAGTGAGACAGGGAGGTTTTGGAGAGTACAGGTTCAGGGCATATTTGTGTGGAGTTCTGCAGTGGTACATTCCAGTGAGACAGGGAGATTATGGTCGGGTACAGGTTCAGGGCATATTTGTGCGTAGTTCTGCATTGGTACGTTCCAGTGAGACAGGGAGGTTATGGAGGGGTACAGGTTCAGGGTAAATTTGTGTGGAGTTCTGCATTGGTGCATTCCAGTAAGACAAGGAGGTTATGGGCGGGTACACTTTCAGGGCATATTTGTGTGGTGTTCTGCAATGGTACGTTCCAGTGAGACAGAAGATTATGGAGGGGTACAGGTTCAGGGCATATTTGAGTGGAGTTCGGCATTGGTGCGTTCCAGTGAGACAGGGAAGTTATGGAGGGGTACAGGTTCAGGGCATATTTGTGTGGAGTTCTGCATTGGTACGTTCCACTGAGACAGGGAGGTTATGGAGGGGTGCAGGTTCAGGGCAAAGTTGTGTGGAGTTCTGCATTGGTGCGTTCCAGTGAGACAAGGAGGTTATTGGCGGGTACACGTTCAGGGCATATTTGTGTGGAATTCTGCATTGGTACGTTCCAGTGAGACAGGGAGGTTATGCACGGTACAGGATCAGGGCATATTTGAGTGGAGTTCTGCATTGGTACGTTCCAGTGAGACAGGGAGGTTATTGAGAAGTACAGGTTCAGGGCAAATTTGTGTGGAGTTCTGCATTGGTGCGTTCCAGTGAGACAGGGAGGTTATGGTCGGGTACAGGATCAGGGCATATTTGAGTGGAGTTCGGCATTGGTGTGTTCCAGTGAGACAGGGAGGTTATGGAGGGGTACAGGTTCAGGGCATATTTGTGTGGAGTTCTGCATTGGTACGTTCCAGTGAGACAGGGAGGTTATGGAGGGTTACAGGTTCAGGGCATATTTGTGTGTAGTTCTGCATTGGTACGTTCCAGTGAGACAGGGAGGTTATGGAGGGTACAGGTTCAGGGCATATTTGTGTGGAGTTCTGCAGTGGTACGTTCCAGTGAGACAGGGAGGTTATGGTCGGGTACAGGTTCAGGGCATATTTGTGTGGAGTTCTGCATTGGTACTTTCCAGTGAGACATGGAGGTTATGGAGGGTACCGGTTCATGGCATATTTGTGTGGAGTTCTGCAGTGGGACGTTCCAGTGAGACAGGGAGTTTATGGTCGGGTACAGGATCAGGGCACATTTGAGTGGAGTTCGGCATTGGTGCGTTCCAGTGAGACAGGGAGGTTATGGAGGGGTACAGGTTCAGGGCATATTTGTGTGGAGTTCTGCAGTGGTACATTCCAGTGAGACAGGGAGATTATGGTCGGGTACAGGTTCAGGGCATATTTGTGCGTAGTTCTGCATTGGTACGTTCCAGTGAGACAGGGAGGTTATGGAGGGGTACAGGTTCAGGGCAAATTTGTGTGGAGTTCTGCATTGGTGCATTCCAGTAAGACAAGGAGGTTATGGGCGGGTACACTTTCAGGGATTATTTGTGTGGTGTTCTGCAATGGTACGTTCCAGTGAGACAGAAGGTTATGGAGGGGTACAGGTTCAGGGCATATTTGAGTGGAGTTCGGCATTGGTGCGTTGCAGTGAGACAGGGAAGTTATGGAGGGGTATAGGTTCAGGCCATATTTGTGTGGAGTTCTGCATTCGTACGTTCCAGTGAGACAGGGAGGTTATGGAGGGGTACAGGTTCAGGGCATACTTGTGTGGAGTTCTGCATTGGGACATTCCAGTGAGACAAGGAGGTTATGGGCGGGTAACTTTCAGGGCATATCTGTGTGGTGTTCTGCAATGGTACGTTCCAGTGAGACAGAAGGTTATGGAGGGGTACAGGTTCAGGGCATATTTGAGTGGAGTTCGGCATTGGTGCGTTCCAGTGAGACAGGGAAGTTATGGAGGGGTACAGGTTCAGGGCATATTTGTGTGCAGTTCTGCATTGGTACGTTCCAGTGAGACAGGGAGGTTATGGAGGGGTGCAGGTTCAGGGCATACTTGTGTGGAGTTCTGCATTGGTACGTTCCAGTGAGACAGGGAGGTTATGGAGGGGTACTGGTTCAGGGCAAAGTTGTGTGGAGTTCTGCATTGGTGCGTTCCAGTGAGACAAGGAGGTTATTGGCGGGTACACGTTCAGGGCATATTTGTGTGGAATTCTGCATTGGTACGTTCCAGTGAGACAGGGAGGTTATGCACGGTACAGGATCAGGGCATATTTGAGTGGAGTTCTGCATTGGTACGTTCCAGTGAGACAGGGAGGTTATTGAGAAGTACAGGTTCAGGGCAAATTTGTGTGGAGTTCTGCATTGGTGCGTTCCAGTGAGACAGGGAGGTTATGGTCGGGTACAGGATCAGGGCATATTTGAGTGGAGTTCGGCATTGGTGTGTTCCAGTGAGACAGGGAGGTTATGGAGGGGTACAGGTTCAGGGCATATTTGTGTGGAGTTCTGCATTGGTACGTTCCAGTGAGACAGGGAGGTTATGGAGGGTTACAGGTTCAGGGCATATTTGTGTGTAGTTCTGCATTGGTACGTTCCAGTGAGACAGGGAGGTTATGGAGGGTACAGGTTCAGGGCATATTTGTGTGGAGTTCTGCAGTGGTACGTTCCAGTGAGACAGGGAGGTTATGGTCGGGTACAGGTTCAGGGCATATTTGTGTGGAGTTCTGCATTGGTACTTTCAAGTGAGACATGGAGGTTATGGAGGGTACCGGTTCATGGCATATTTGTGTGGAGTTCTGCAGTGGGACGTTCCAGTGAGACAGGGAGTTTATGGTCGGGTACAGGATCAGGGCACATTTGAGTGGAGTTCGGCATTGGTGCGTTCCAGTGAGACAGGGAGGTTATTGAGAAGTACAGGTTCAGGGCATATTTGTGTGTAGTTCTGCATTGGTACGTTCCAGTGAGACAGGGAGGTTATGGAGAGTACAGGTTCAGGGCATATTTGTGTGGAGTTCTGCAGTGGTACATTCCAGTGAGACAGGGAGATTATGGTCGGGTACAGGTTCAGGGCATATTTGTGCGTAGTTCTGCATTGGTGCATTCCAGTAAGACAAGGAGGTTATGGGCGGGTACACTTTCAGGGCATATTTGTGTGGTGTTCTGCAATGGTACGTTCCAGTGAGACAGAAGGTTATGGAGGGCTACAGGTTCAGGGCATATTTGAGTGGAGTTCGGCATTGGTGCGTTCCAGTGAGACAGGGAAGTTATGGAGGGGTACAGGTTCAGGGCATATTTGTGTGGAGTTCTGCATTGGTACGTTCCACTGAGACAGGGAGGTTATGGAGGGGTGCAGGTTCAGGGCATACTTGTGTGGAGTTCTGCATTGGTACGTTCCAGTGAGACAGGGAGGTTATGGAGGGGTACAGGTTCAGGGCAAATTTGTGTGGAGTTCTGCATTGGTGCGTTCCAGTGAGACAAGGAGGTTATTGGCGGGTACACGTTCAGGGCATATTTGTGTGGAATTCTGCATTGGTACGTTCCAGTGAGACAGGGAGGTTATGCACGGTACAGGATCAGGGCATATTTGAGTGGAGTTCTGCATTGGTACGTTCCAGTGAGACAGGGAGGTTATTGAGAAGTACAGGTTCAGGGCAAATTTGTGTGGAGTTCTGCATTGGTGCGTTCCAGTGAGACAAGGAGGTTATGGGCTGGTACACGTTCAGGGCATATTTGTGTGGAATTCTGCATTGGTACGTTCCAGTGAGACAGGGAGGTTATGGAGGGTACCGGTTCAGGGCATATTTGTGTGGAGTTCTGCATTGGTACGTTCCAGTGAGACAAGGAGGTTATGGGCGGGTACACTTTCAGGGCATATTTGTGTGGTGTTCTGCAATGGTACGTTCCAGTGAGACAGGGAGGTTATGGAGAGTACAGGTTCAGGGCATATTTGTGTGGAGTTCTGCAGTGGTACATTCCAGTGAGACAGGGAGATTATGGTCGGGTACAGGTTCAGGGCATATTTGTGCGTAGTTCTGCATTGGTACGTTCCAGTGAGACAGGGAGGTTATGGAGGGGTACAGGTTCAGGGCAAATTTGTGTGGAGTTCTGCATTGGTGCATTCCAGTAAGACAAGGAGGTTATGGGCGGGTACACTTTCAGGGCATATTTGTGTGGTGTTCTGCAATGGTACGTTCCAGTGAGACAGAAGATTATGGAGGGGTACAGGTTCAGGGCATATTTGAGTGGAGTTCGGCATTGGTGCGTTCCAGTGAGACAGGGAAGTTATGGAGGGGTACAGGTTCAGGGCATATTTGTGTGGAGTTCTGCATTGGTACGTTCCACTGAGACAGGGAGGTTATGGAGGGGTGCAGGTTCAGGGCATACTTGTGTGGAGTTCTGCATTGGTACGTTCCAGTGAGACAGGGAGGTTATGGAGGGGTACAGGTTCAGGGCAAATTTGTGTGGAGTTCTGCATTGGTGCGTTCCAGTGAGACAAGGAGGTTATTGGCGGGTACACGTTCAGGGCATATTTGTGTGGAATTCTGCATTGGTACGTTCCAGTGAGACAGGGAGGTTATGCACGGTACAGGATCAGGGCATATTTGAGTGGAGTTCTGCATTGGTACGTTCCAGTGAGACAGGGAGGTTATTGAGAAGTACAGGTTCTGGGCAAATTTGTGTGGAGTTCTGCATTGGTGCGTTCCAGTGAGACAAGGAGGTTATGGGCTGGTACACGTTCAGGGCATATTTGTGTGGAGTTCTGCATTGGTACGTTCCACTGAGACAGGGAGGTTATGGAGGGGTGCAGGTTCAGGGCATATTTGTGCGTAGTTCTGCATTGGTGCATTCCAGTAAGACAAGGAGGTTATGGGCGGGTACACTTTCAGGGCATATTTGTGTGGTGTTCTGCAATGGTACGTTCCAGTGAGACAGGGAGGTTTTGGAGAGTACAGGTTCAGGGCATATTTGTGTGGAGTTCTGCAGTGGTACATTCCAGTGAGACAGGGAGATTATGGTCGGGTACAGGTTCAGGGCATATTTGTGCGTAGTTCTGCATTGGTACGTTCCAGTGAGACAGGGAGGTTATGGAGGGGTACAGGTTCAGGGCAAATTTGTGTGGAGTTCTGCATTGGTGCATTCCAGTAAGACAAGGAGGTTATGGGCGGGTACACTTTCAGGGCATATTTGTGTGGTGTTCTGCAATGGTACGTTCCAGTGAGACAGAAGATTATGGAGGGGTACAGGTTCAGGGCATATTTGAGTGGAGTTCGGCATTGGTGCGTTCCAGTGAGACAGGGAAGTTATGGAGGGGTACAGGTTCAGGGCATATTTGTGTGGAGTTCTGCATTGGTACGTTCCACTGAGACAGGGAGGTTATGGAGGGGTGCAGGTTCAGGGCAAAGTTGTGTGGAGTTCTGCATTGGTGCGTTCCAGTGAGACAAGGAGGTTATTGGCGGGTACACGTTCAGGGCATATTTGTGTGGAATTCTGCATTGGTACGTTCCAGTGAGACAGGGAGGTTATGCACGGTACAGGATCAGGGCATATTTGAGTGGAGTTCTGCATTGGTACGTTCCAGTGAGACAGGGAGGTTATTGAGAAGTACAGGTTCAGGGCAAATTTGTGTGGAGTTCTGCATTGGTGCGTTCCAGTGAGACAGGGAGGTTATGGTCGGGTACAGGATCAGGGCATATTTGAGTGGAGTTCGGCATTGGTGTGTTCCAGTGAGACAGGGAGGTTATGGAGGGGTACAGGTTCAGGGCATATTTGTGTGGAGTTCTGCATTGGTACGTTCCAGTGAGACAGGGAGGTTATGGAGGGTTACAGGTTCAGGGCATATTTGTGTGTAGTTCTGCATTGGTACGTTCCAGTGAGACAGGGAGGTTATGGAGGGTACAGGTTCAGGGCATATTTGTGTGGAGTTCTGCAGTGGTACGTTCCAGTGAGACAGGGAGGTTATGGTCGGGTACAGGTTCAGGGCATATTTGTGTGGAGTTCTGCATTGGTACTTTCCAGTGAGACATGGAGGTTATGGAGGGTACCGGTTCATGGCATATTTGTGTGGAGTTCTGCAGTGGGACGTTCCAGTGAGACAGGGAGTTTATGGTCGGGTACAGGATCAGGGCACATTTGAGTGGAGTTCGGCATTGGTGCGTTCCAGTGAGACAGGGAGGTTATGGAGGGGTACAGGTTCAGGGCATATTTGTGTGTAGTTCTGCATTGGTACGTTCCAGTGAGACAGGGAGGTTATGGAGAGTACAGGTTCAGGGCATATTTGTGTGGAGTTCTGCAGTGGTACATTCCAGTGAGACAGGGAGATTATGGTCGGGTACAGGTTCAGGGCATATTTGTGCGTAGTTCTGCATTGGTGCATTCCAGTAAGACAAGGAGGTTATGGGCGGGTACACTTTCAGGGCATATTTGTGTGGTGTTCTGCAATGGTACGTTCCAGTGAGACAGAAGGTTATGGAGGGCTACAGGTTCAGGGCATATTTGAGTGGAGTTCGGCATTGGTGCGTTCCAGTGAGACAGGGAAGTTATGGAGGGGTACAGGTTCAGGGCATATTTGTGTGGAGTTCTGCATTGGTACGTTCCACTGAGACAGGGAGGTTATGGAGGGGTGCAGGTTCAGGGCATACTTGTGTGGAGTTCTGCATTGGTACGTTCCAGTGAGACAGGGAGGTTATGGAGGGGTACAGGTTCAGGGCAAATTTGTGTGGAGTTCTGCATTGGTGCGTTCCAGTGAGACAAGGAGGTTATTGGCGGGTACACGTTCAGGGCATATTTGTGTGGAATTCTGCATTGGTACGTTCCAGTGAGACAGGGAGGTTATGCACGGTACAGGATCAGGGCATATTTGAGTGGAGTTCTGCATTGGTACGTTCCAGTGAGACAGGGAGGTTATTGAGAAGTACAGGTTCAGGGCAAATTTGTGTGGAGTTCTGCATTGGTGCGTTCCAGTGAGACAGGGAGGTTATGGTCGGGTACAGGATCAGGGCATATTTGAGTGGAGTTCGGCATTGGTGTGTTCCAGTGAGACAGGGAGGTTATGGAGGGGTACAGGTTCAGGGCATATTTGTGTGGAGTTCTGCATTGGTACGTTCCAGTGAGACAGGGAGGTTATGGAGGGTTACAGGTTCAGGGCATATTTGTGTGTAGTTCTGCATTGGTACGTTCCAGTGAGACAGGGAGGTTATGGAGGGTACAGGTTCAGGGCATATTTGTGTGGAGTTCTGCAGTGGTACGTTCCAGTGAGACAGGGAGGTTATGGTCGGGTACAGGTTCAGGGCATATTTGTGTGGAGTTCTGCATTGGTACTTTCCAGTGAGACATGGAGGTTATGGAGGGTACCGGTTCATGGCATATTTGTGTGGAGTTCTGCAGTGGGACGTTCCAGTGAGACAGGGAGTTTATGGTCGGGTACAGGATCAGGGCACATTTGAGTGGAGTTCGGCATTGGTGCGTTCCAGTGAGACAGGGAGGTTATGGAGGGGTACAGGTTCAGGGCATATTTGTGTGTAGTTCTGCATTGGTACGTTCCAGTGAGACAGGGAGGTTATGGAGAGTACAGGTTCAGGGCATATTTGTGTGGAGTTCTGCAGTGGTACATTCCAGTGAGACAGGGAGATTATGGTCGGGTACAGGTTCAGGGCATATTTGTGCGTAGTTCTGCATTGGTGCATTCCAGTAAGACAAGGAGGTTATGGGCGGGTACACTTTCAGGGCATATTTGTGTGGTGTTCTGCAATGGTACGTTCCAGTGAGACAGAAGGTTATGGAGGGCTACAGGTTCAGGGCATATTTGAGTGGAGTTCGGCATTGGTGCGTTCCAGTGAGACAGGGAAGTTATGGAGGGGTACAGGTTCAGGGCATATTTGTGTGGAGTTCTGCATTGGTACGTTCCACTGAGACAGGGAGGTTATGGAGGGGTGCAGGTTCAGGGCATACTTGTGTGGAGTTCTGCATTGGTACGTTCCAGTGAGACAGGGAGGTTATGGAGGGGTACAGGTTCAGGGCAAATTTGTGTGGAGTTCTGCATTGGTGCGTTCCAGTGAGACAAGGAGGTTATTGGCGGGTACACGTTCAGGGCATATTTGTGTGGAATTCTGCATTGGTACGTTCCAGTGAGACAGGGAGGTTATGCACGGTACAGGATCAGGGCATATTTGAGTGGAGTTCTGCATTGGTACGTTCCAGTGAGACAGGGAGGTTATTGAGAAGTACAGGTTCAGGGCAAATTTGTGTGGAGTTCTGCATTGGTGCGTTCCAGTGAGACAAGGAGGTTATGGGCTGGTACACGTTCAGGGCATATTTGTGTGGAATTCTGCATTGGTACGTTCCAGTGAGACAGGGAGGTTATGGAGGGTAACGGTTCAGGGCATATTTGTGTGGAGTTCTGCATTGGTACGTTCCAGTGAGACAAGGAGGTTATGGGCGGGTACACTTTCAGGGCATATTTGTGTGGTGTTCTGCAATGGTACGTTCCAGTGAGACAGGGAGGTTATGGAGAGTACAGGTTCAGGGCATATTTGTGTGGAATTCTGCATTGGTACGTTCCAGTGAGACAGGGAGGTTATGCACGGTACAGGATCAGGGCATATTTGAGTGGAGTTCTGCATTGGTACGTTCCAGTGAGACAGGGAGGTTATTGAGAAGTACAGGTTCAGGGCAAATTTGTGTGGAGTTCTGCATTGGTGCGTTCCAGTGAGACAGGGAGGTTATGGTCGGGTACAGGATCAGGGCATATTTGAGTGGAGTTCGGCATTGGTGTGTTCCAGTGAGACAGGGAGGTTATGGAGGGGTACAGGTTCAGGGCATATTTGTGTGGAGTTCTGCATTGGTACGTTCCAGTGAGACAGGGAGGTTATGGAGGGTTACAGGTTCAGGGCATATTTGTGTGTAGTTCTGCATTGGTACGTTCCAGTGAGACAGGGAGGTTATGGAGGGTACAGGTTCAGGGCATATTTGTGTGGAGTTCTGCAGTGGTACGTTCCAGTGAGACAGGGAGGTTA
This sequence comes from Hemitrygon akajei, assembly GCF_048418815.1. Taxonomy (NCBI): domain Eukaryota; kingdom Metazoa; phylum Chordata; class Chondrichthyes; order Myliobatiformes; family Dasyatidae; genus Hemitrygon; species Hemitrygon akajei. The sequence goes on along the minus strand of NW_027331980.1, from coordinate 1,223,326 downwards.
TGGTCGGGTACAGGTTCAGGGCATATTTGTGTGGAGTTCTGCATTGGTACTTTCCAGTGAGACATGGAGGTTATGGAGGGTACCGGTTCATGGCATATTTGTGTGGAGTTCTGCAGTGGGACGTTCCAGTGAGACAGGGAGTTTATGGTCGGGTACAGGATCAGGGCACATTTGAGTGGAGTTCGGCATTGGTGCGTTCCAGTGAGACAGGGAGGTTATGGAGGGGTACAGGTTCAGGGCATATTTGTGTGTAGTTCTGCATTGGTACGTTCCAGTGAGACAGGGAGGTTATGGAGAGTACAGGTTCAGGGCATATTTGTGTGGAGTTCTGCAGTGGTACATTCCAGTGAGACAGGGAGATTATGGTCGGGTACAGGTTCAGGGCATATTTGTGCGTAGTTCTGCATTGGTGCATTCCAGTAAGACAAGGAGGTTATGGGCGGGTACACTTTCAGGGCATATTTGTGTGGTGTTCTGCAATGGTACGTTCCAGTGAGACAGAAGGTTATGGAGGGCTACAGGTTCAGGGCATATTTGAGTGGAGTTCGGCATTGGTGCGTTCCAGTGAGACAGGGAAGTTATGGAGGGGTACAGGTTCAGGGCATATTTGTGTGGAGTTCTGCATTGGTACGTTCCACTGAGACAGGGAGGTTATGGAGGGGTGCAGGTTCAGGGCATACTTGTGTGGAGTTCTGCATTGGTACGTTCCAGTGAGACAGGGAGGTTATGGAGGGGTACAGGTTCAGGGCAAATTTGTGTGGAGTTCTGCATTGGTGCGTTCCAGTGAGACAAGGAGGTTATTGGCGGGTACACGTTCAGGGCATATTTGTGTGGAATTCTGCATTGGTACGTTCCAGTGAGACAGGGAGGTTATGCACGGTACAGGATCAGGGCATATTTGAGTGGAGTTCTGCATTGGTACGTTCCAGTGAGACAGGGAGGTTATTGAGAAGTACAGGTTCAGGGCAAATTTGTGTGGAGTTCTGCATTGGTGCGTTCCAGTGAGACAAGGAGGTTATGGGCTGGTACACGTTCAGGGCATATTTGTGTGGAATTCTGCATTGGTACGTTCCAGTGAGACAGGGAGGTTATGGAGGGTACCGGTTCAGGGCATATTTGTGTGGAGTTCTGCATTGGTACGTTCCAGTGAGACAGGGAGGTTATGCACGGTACAGGATCAGGGCATATTTGAGTGGAGTTCGGCATTGGTGCGTTCCAGTGAGACAGCGTGGTTATGGAGGGTACAGGTTCAGGGCATATTTGTGTGGAGTTCTGCGTTGGTACGTTCCAGTGAGACAAGGAGATTATGGGCGGGTACACATTCAGGGCATATTTGTGTGGTGTTCTGCAATGGTACGTTCCAGTGAGACAGGGAGGTTATGGAGGGTACCGGTTCAGGGCATATTTGTGTGGAGTTCTGCATTGGTACGTTCCAGTGAGACAGGGTGTTTATGGAGGGTTACAGGTTCAGGGCATATTTGTGTGGAGTTCTGCATTGGTACGTTCCAGTGAGACAGGGAGGTTATGCACGGTACAGGATCAGGGCATATTTGAGTGGAGTTCGGCATTGGTGCGTTCCAGTGAGACAGGGAGGTTATGGAGGGTACCGGTTCAGGGCATATTTGTGTGGAGTTCTGCATTGGTACGTTCCAGTGAGACAGTGAGGTTATGGAGGGGTACAGGTTCAGGGCATATTTGTGTGTTGTTCTGCAATGGTACGTTCCAGTGAGACAGGGAGGTTTTGCACGGTACAGGATCAGGGCATATTTGTGTGGAGTTCTGCGTTGGTACGTTCCAGTGAGACAAGGAGCTTATGGGCGGGTACACATTCAGGGCATATTTGTGTGGTGTTCTGCAATGGTACGTTCCAGTGAGACTGGGAGGTTATGGAGGGGTAC